>NC_063371.1:5028320-5226217 GCF_021869965.1 Rhincodon typus
GCAGTCCTTACTGATATCACCCCAGGCCTCTATGATAATGTCAATTGCATTCACGATGTTAAAGCTCTTCCAGAATTGAAGAACACTGTCCTTACCTCCCTCAGTGGCTGCAATCAGCCTGTTAAATGTGCGCCTTACATGATAAGTTTTAAAAGCTGCTATTGCACCATGTTCCATGGGTTGAAGGAGAGAGGTTGTGTTTGGAGGTAGAAATAGTACTTTGATGTTTTCAGAAAGTTCACAAATTTTGGGAAGATGGCTCGGCGCATTATCCAGAATGAGGAGAATCTTGATATCCAATTTTGTTTTCCTGCAATACTTTCTAACAACATCTTCCAAAACATCAACAATAAGGTCAGAAAAAATTTGTCCCGTCATCCAACCTCTTTTGCTTGACCTAAAATAGACGTCTGGAGTAGACTTAAGGTAACCCTTCAAGGCTCACGGGTTCACAGAATGTACACCACCACAGGCTTAAGCTTCAAGTCTCCACTGGCATTGGCATCCAGCAGCACGGTCATATGACCCTTTGCCACCTTAAAGCCTGGAGCGTGTGCTTCATTCATAGAAATGTAGCTTCTTGCTGCCATTTGCTTCCAGTATAAACCTGTCTCATCCAAATTGAAAATTTAATCTAAGTTGTAGCCTTCTTTGTCAATTAATTTTTTTTACTTTGGGAGGAAATGCCATTGCATGCCCCTCATCTGCACTAACAGTTTTGCCACATAACTTTATGTTATTAAAAGATAGCAAACCAGCAAACCAGCCACTGCCAGGACTAAAGGCAGGCACATCTGCAGGGTTTTCAGCTTTTTTTTTGTTTGGTCTTCATAAATTGATAAGCCTTTCTCTTTTATGGTGAGAAGGGTGGTCCCAGATCGTTCTTTCGTTTGATCTTCTGTCCACACACTTAGAAGCCACTCCATCTCCTCCAGTTCTTTTGTCTGCGACCTCACAGATTTGCTAGCACTCAGACTTGTTCCAGCAACAGAGCTTGCTTTAATCTTTTCTGCATTGTCTCTAATGGCGCATAAGGAAGACTCCTTTATTCCAGTTATGTGAACTATATCACATGTTCTCTCATTAGACTCAAAACACTTTATAATATCTAGCTTCTCTTCCAGCGTTATAGCTTCTACATTCACCACCTGCAAATTTGTCCCTAGGATGCTCCTTGCTAACATTCTTGTCATTTGTCCTCACATTTTGTGGGTAACATAGCAGAATTTTCAAAACAAAACTGAGTCACTGTAGTCTCACAGAAAGCATGATGACCATGTGACGCGAGTGCAGAGACTCTTTCGGCACTAACTCATTGTGCATGCTCAGGGCAAAGCCCATAAAATGATCATGTGATGTCGATGTGCACCAATGGAATTGCGTCTAGGCCAACACAAGTTCGCATTTTAGAAGTAGCATTCCCCTATTTGTCAGTCTCATTATAGCCAATTCGCGCTGCTGGAACACATGTTATAGCAGAACCCACTGTATTTTGATATACACCTGTGTGATAAGTTTCACATACTGAAGATGAAAGATGTCACCAACAATTATTAAGCTTGGAAACACTAAAATCAGAAGTGGGAAGATATGAGTCGGATTCTAATTCAAAGAATTGCATTAAACAGAATAAGATGAGTTTCTGCCTGCATAAGGGAAGAAAGGTCTCTTGGACTGTCAAGAAAGAAACGTGCCCAATAATGGAAGTGATTAAAAAGTAACAGCAGAACAGTGAAAACTTAACTGAAATATTGACTACTGCTGAGGATACATCAATTAAACAGCTGAATAAAAGCAATATACTGTGGATACTGGAATTACCATTCAACAGGTTAAACCTGATGGATTTCGACTTTAAATTGAGTTTTCCTTGGATCTTCCTTTTGCAAGGACATTATCCCCATTCAAGTTTGTACCGATGTTCACATATGCTTTATGTCAAATGGCTATTATTTTTCTTGGGATGAACAGAGAGTAAAATTGCTCTCTTTCACTCACGAAAATATTCTAATTGGCTCCTTACTGATGCAGCTACCCAATGTTTACTGTATTTTCATTAGAGAGAGCTAATAGCCTCGTGTTAGGACAGAAATTTAAACATTTGTTGCAGCCAACAAAGGCTGTTTAAACAGAAAAGACAGGAGCTGATTCACCTTTCCTCATCTGGTCAGATCAGCGTGAAATGTGTGTTGGATGGCGACTTCTCGGATGGTACTGCAGAAGAAATGTACAGATTTTCATTGCAAACCTCATATTATTCTGGAATCAAATCACATGGCATAACAAAGGGAATATAAATTGTGCCATTTGAAAGCTAATAAGTTTTACAGATGCTGTGTTTTCACTGGCAAAGAATTTCACTCAATGAAAAATTGACCTTACAATAAAATTATAAATAATGTCATATGCCTCTTGGAAATTAATAAAATAAAGCAGTCTCCAAATTCCATGAAATGTCCAGAGCTACATTCAGGAAGTTAATGATGCCAAGTTTATTCAATCGGACTATTGCTTTATGATAAATGCAACATGCACTTTCTTGCATTACAAGCCCCCAAAATTAAAGTGGTTATTAAAAGATTGGAATACACCCTTCAGGTTCAATGCCATCACATTCAGTGTCAGCAGCCCAGCTGAATCTATTATGTCAGACTGATGTCAATATCTTTTTACAATATCCTATAAGTGAACAATCTTCATTTTGCTTGCAGCAGCATCATTATTGAAGATAGTCGCATCAGATCATCTATTGCACGTTCAAATTTAACTGTGGAGCCTCATTTAAGGTTTCTTTGTGGGGGATGGTAAATTGCCTGACTTACCGAAAAATTGGCAGTTCAAAGCCTTAAAAGCAAGAAACCCCACAACTTGACGTCACTCACCAGGGTACCTTTTTATTGCACATTTGTCTCCCAGTACATTGTGGACACGTCACATTTCCTTCAGTTAATTATCAAGGAGTTCTTGATCTTAATCTCATCCTACCTTGCAGCGGAGTCCAAGTTTAACTTATGGCTACATGACTGTCTTAGGAATTTTATCATCAGTGATATGTCCTTCCTTCTCGTTCATGTGGGCTGGGTTCTGATGCCGAGTGCATTAAATACAGATCTATTCCCCCTCTAAAGTAAAAAGTCACCATCATCGTGTCAGACCATAGGGCTGCTCTCTCATTAGAAAGAGATGATTAGTGGTGGTTTAACATCAGGGTCACCACGCCTCAGGCGAGGGGACAGGTTGAGAAGGATAGCAGCTCATGCAGACCTCAGACGGAATTGAGCCCATGGTGTTGGCATCACTCTGTATCACGAATTGGCCATCTAGCCAACTGAGCTATGTTGGACATGCTGTCCTCCCACTGATGCCAATGATGTCCTGAATGAAACCTATCCAATAAAATCATCATGACATAACATTTCAACCAGCCTTTCTAACCATCACCCCATCTAATCAGTTCCAAGAATCAGATTACATAGAACAATTTTGGAAATGGGTTGCGGGTACAAAACATAAATTGACAGGTCCAGATAATGCATTGTGTTCTGAGTAGAGTTATTTCAGCATCAGCATCAATGATGCAAAAAGAAGACAGAAACATACTTCAAGAGGATGTGAACAGGCCACTGGAATGAGCAGTGCCACGTTCAATGGAACAAAATGTGAGGTGCTGCAAGAGTGTGGAAATACATACATGCCAATATAGGTGTAAGAAGGATGTATGATGACAGAGATTGAATGCATCTGTGTCCAAATCTTTGAAGATGGCATGAAATGTTTATGTAGCAGTTCATATAACATATTGGATTCACTGTTTAATAAATGGAGGCGTAGTTTACATAAGTCAGGAGGCTATGACAACCCAATATAAAACATAAGTTCAGCCTCAGCTAGAGTAGAGTGTCCAATTCAGGGCTTCATATTTTATGAGGGGTATGAGTCTTTTCAGTGGATATGGAAGAGCTTACATGGCCCCAGTGATCAAAGAACTACAATTACAAAGACAGACTAAAGAAGCCAGTGATGATCTCTTTCCGCAGGGTAACAATGAGGAGATTTGCTCAAAACATTTAAAATAGCAAAGGGTCTAGATAGCATAAATAAACAGGAACTCTTTGTATTGGCTGAAGGGCACAGGTTTGAGCTGATTCATAAATGAACCAGAAATAATACGAATAAAGACTTTTCTGCGCAGCACTTGCTTCAGATTTGGAGTGAGCTGCCTGATTGGGTGGTGGTCATGGATTCAATATCAGCTTCAAAATGGATGTGGCTAAATATGTGAAATAGAAAAGAATTGCAAAGATATAAAGAAAGCGTGGGTTTAAGTGGCATTAACTTCTCTCCAAAATTAACATAGCAGATCTGATGGTCCAAGTGAACTCCTTCTGTGCAATTGAGATTGAAGAATCCAGCTTTGTGAAGATGCAACAGAAATGCATAGGCTGTAACCTTATCAGTCCAGGAGGTGTGTTTCGTGTGATGGCTTTTAGTGTGTAGCAGTGTGTGTCAGTTGTTTCAATAAAATCTTTTCTCGCTAACATGTCCCTGTTGTCTCATGCCAATTTTAATACTGTAGCATTTAAGAAATTAATGCATTCCTTGTGTATTGTAGCTCTTAATTTAATGCTCGGTTGGAATTATTGGGAAGATTAATGATTTATAATTTTGCACCTGTGTGAACTCAAATGCTCCATATGTTAACACAAATGCAGAAAGTAATTGCTGCATCATCAAAATTTTTCTAACACTAGTTCTGATGCATATCAGAGAAGCATTGATCCTAATCTCTTGACCATTTCCCTTGGCACCCCAACCTCACAACCACGTAGAACCCACCCACTTGACCACCTGGTATGCTGCCCACCCCAACCACCTGACCCCCCCCTCCTCATTTCACCCACCTGGTACTCTGACTCACCTGGCACCCTTACCACTCAACTGGCACCACAATCTCCAGACCTAACCTGAAATCCCAAGCCATCACCCATATGCCATCCCAAACCTATCGGGTCTTCTCCTCTCTTACTTAGCTTACACACATTCCTTATCACAACAGCTGTAACAGTGGCTTCAGGACCTGTCAATCCTGGAACACAAAAAGAATTGTGAAAAAAGGATGTAATGTCAACATCGATCCACTTTGCTGCTGACTGAGTGGTTTCCTATCCTGCACCAGACCATTTCAGCTGAGAGGGCTCTGGCCCAGAAATTTGCATGCAGAACTCTTCGAAAGGTAAGTTAATTTCTTTTTTGTCTCTTTTTTCTACTTCTGGTCCTAACTGGAAGATTTAGGCCAGTAGTGCCTCATCCAAAAGACAGCACTCTCAAACAGTGCATTACTCCATCAGACTCGATCTTTATGCTCAAGTCCTGTCAATGGCACTTGAACCTACAACCTTTCAACTCAAATAGGTACGAGTGTTCCAAACTGAGCCACAGCTGATAGCAGCACAGAGGTATCTCATTGCAATGTTGTAAGCTGGGGGAATTTAAAGGTTTTTGTCTTTGTGACATTATTAAACTATATTATAATAATGTCATGATTACTGCATGCCAGAGACAAAATTTGTCCCCATTTTATCAACAGCCTCAGGGCAATTTTGACAATTACAGAGTTTATTGTGATGGGAGAACTGCAGGGTATTTGTGGATGGATGAACTTAGACACAGCATTCATCCTTTCTCATCTGTATGGCAAAATTGAATTTTACCCTGTGCAGCACAGCAAGTGAACAAGTCAAGATTTTCTTCCCCTTCCAAAGAAACTGCGCATTCAAGGATGTTACACCTGCAATTACTGCCAAAGGAACAAAGTAAAACAGTGCATCAACACATTTTTGAAAGTAGTCATTGCTTTTGAAATTCAGTCAAGATGGGTCAAAAAGAGACAACACATATAATTGCTGGAATAAAAAGGAAAAATACTGTTGATAGTGGAGACCTGAAATAAAACCAGTGCTCTGAAGAAATTCAGCAGGTCTGGCAGCACCTATGGAGAGAAAAACAGAATTAACACTTCGAGTTCCATTGACTGTCCTTCTGAACTAAGCTATTGACTCAAGGACAGTCATAATGGACTTGAAACATTCATTCTGTTTCTCCCTGCACAGATGCTGACAGACCAACCGAGTTTCTTCAGCGCTTTTTGTTTGTATTAATACATATATATAAATGTTGTCCCCGTATGCATTGTAGTGTCTTGTTTGAACTTTGAAGAGAGATATTAGAGTAGAGTGATGCAGCAAATTAATGGTTCCGAACATATCACAACAGGATGGTTTCTGTTTTTCACTGTAACCTTGCAAATTTTGAGTTCCTGACCTCAACCAAGCTATGTAAGAAGGGAAGTACTGAATGGAAGCCGAGTGTTGATCTAAGTTTTCATGCAATCATCGCATCACAGAATGGTTACAGCACAAAAGACGGTCACACATATCATCGCGAGCACAACTCAACTTGTCCCACCCACCCACACAAATGTTCTCTTGTCAGTAGCTTACCTAATTCCTTTTTGAAGACATAAACTAAATCTGCCTCTACCTTATTCTCAGGCAATGTTTTCAAAATTCTAATCACTCGCTGCATGTCAAAAAAGTTTCCTCATGCCACCTTTTGGTTCTTTTGCCACTCACCATAAATTGGTAATCTCTGGTTCTCAATCAATCCACAATGGGAAGATTTTATCTCTATCTACTCTATCTAATCCCTTGTGATTCTGAACACCAGCAAACAATCTCTCAATCTCTTTGTTTCTAAAGGAAGGTTCACCTGAAGAGTAAAGGTCAGTTCTGTCAGAAAGCACATTAGAACCAGATAAAAAAAACGAAAGAACTGCGGATGCTGTAAATCAGGAACAAAAACAAAGCTGCTGGAAAAGCTCAGCAGGTCTGGCAGCATCTGTGAAGGAAAAAACAGAGATAACGTTGCGAGTCCAGTGACCCTTCCTCAGAACTGGACCCAAAACGTTAACTCTGTTTTTTCCCTCATAGATGCTGCCAGCAACTATTTTTGCATGTGACATTAGAACAAGAGACAGCCTGACACCTGAGGATGGAGGTGAACAGAATCAAAATAGAGGACAGTATTCATGGTCTGAAGTTGTTCAACTCAATGTTGAGTCCAGAGAACCTATAGAAGTGCCTAATCGGAAGCTTGTATTGGCTTCACTGTTGCACTGCAGCAGAGGGTGTATTGGAATAGCAAATGACTGGAAGATTGAGCACATGCTCATGGACTGAGCAAAGTGGTCACCAAGTGTGCACTTGGTCTCCTTGGTGTAGAAGAGCCTACACAATACGAACAGGGTGTGAAGTCAACTACATTGAAGGCAGGACACCTTCAGCAATTGCGTGGGAATATACCAGGGAAAGGGGAATAGGTCTTGGGGGGTGACAAAGCAGTGAATCTCGATCTCATGAAGGAATGGCTCTTCGGAATGCTGATCGCTGAAGATTTGTCCAGTGATGGGAACATCATGACTTCTTTGCTTTTGTACTCTATCACTTATTTGTCAATTAAGTCCCATATCCTGTGTCCTACCCTGGACATTTTCTCAATCTTACCTGCCATCTGCAACAACTCATGACAAGTACTAGTTGGATTAAAAACAGCAGTATTGTAAAGTCATGGAACAAGATGTTCAGCTCCCGATAGTCTTGGCTGGAGACAGTGTGAGCTGCCAAAGCATGCCAAATTAAAGAAAATATCTGTTGAAATTGCAATTCAAAGTTCAGTAAGGTCCAGTCCCTTGTTGAAGTTTCCTGGGCCAATGTAATATTAAAAATATGGTTTGGTTCATGGTGCGAGAAATTACACTGACTTGGCAGCCCTAATGAAGGGCAGAATGTTGGTCACATTTCCTTTTGAAAGAACATCTGTGAAGTCTGCCAGAAGGTCATGGTTTCTGCAGATTCACTGGGTGAAGTTTTAACGCTCACCTCCATCTCCACTGCCCCAAAAATTGTGAGTTTGAGTCAGGTAAAAATATTAAACTTTAAAAATGTCAAAATCAGAAGCAACTTTCCTTGAAACTTCATACTCCCACTTTTAACAACAGTGGAACCAGTGGTGATAACCATCTCATTCGCAAGAGACAGGCGTCTCTGTTAAATATTTTAGGCTGTCTGTTGAATACTTCCCTGTTCCAGCTTAAACAGGTAGATGAAACTGCAACTTGATTGATCATCTGAAAGATGATACCATGATACTTGTTCATACTTTGAACTGTCAGCTTTTCATACAATGGGGAACAGGTCCCACCTCTGCTTGTCATAATTGGCCTCAATGCTGTCATCTGCTCATATTGTCAGATATTATCTGTGATATTTTAAGTGGAATTCCCACCACCAATCCCTCTTGCTGGTATTAGCCTGTGAGGAAGGATGCCCACTCAAGTTCTGAAGCAGAATGTTGACATAATCTTGATGAACAATATATAGGTTTATTACATAAGAGCTAGTCCTATCACATTAAAATACATGATTATTTCTGTGAGATATCAGCTCAACTTAAGAGTAAATTCACATGCCTACTTGAGCTGCATACGTTTGCATTAAGATTAATCACTGAAGAAAATTGAAGGTTGCTGCAGCACTGGTAAGCTCTGTTCAGGAACAGTCCTTTATCCTGATGGCTGGAGCTTATGTTGTGACATCAGTTAACTCTTTCAGGCCCAAACTGATTCATGTAACACGCTTGGTCTCAGGTCCTGCACTGAGAATTGAACACATGATGCACTGGCAAAGAAACAAAGTTGCCCCTATTAAGCCAAACTGACATGGTCAGCACATTCAGATGGAGCTGCTCAAAACATAGGCATGCAAGTCCACCAAGCGTGGTCAATGTGGGGGACAAAAAGGGTGGGCAGGAGCCTGACAAAGTGGTTCTCTAACTTTTCCCATTGCTGAAAACTGCTGCAAATACTCAGTAGACAGCTGTTGAAACTGCAGCTTGCTGTGTACCATCTGTTATATTTAACTGCACACATTTTGAGCCAGCGCCAAACTTTCAAAATGGAAAGCAGAGGCAGTCCTTTTTTTGCTGCCACGCAAAATGAAATTTCCTGGTTCAAAGCAAACAACAATTATTTTTGTCTTCGAAACTTGCCTCAGTAGAGGGTTTTAATGAACAACAGTGTTCCAAAAGATTATCCTGTCTGACTAGTTTAGAGTAATGACTTACAGTAAAACCCATTTAATAACATCAGGCAAATATTCTCTTCCAATTTTAATTACTTAAGCAGATAAAATACACATTGGCTCCCCTCTTATCCTATGACAAATAAAGCCCACTTCTTAACAGATATCCTGCTCTGATTGATTCCTCTCATTTATTCCCACGATGCGTTGCCTTTTGATCGCCACATCAGATTGGCACACTGAGTCCTGCCTTGAATGCCAGGCAGGTTCCTCTAAAGGGCTTCTTGACGCTTGATGAATCATTTTTAAGTTTGAAGAGAAATAAAAATGGAAAATTTGCCCATATTTTCTGCTGATCAACATAAGGCCAAAACTTATGAATGATTCTAAGAGTTAATATGAACTTAGAAAGGTGGCCATTTCATTTTTTCAGAAGGTAGTCACGTCATGTCATTTCATGGTCTGCTTTCATTAAAAATCATTGCCCAATATCAGTCAAACAGACACATGCTCTGACTGTGAAATGTAAGGACACACAGGCAAAAGGATGAAGGAAGAATTGTTCTTTCACAAATTTCTTTGGTGTCACAGAGTCAGAGATCTATAGCACAGAAAATGGTCATTCAGCCCATCACTTCCACGCTGGTCAAAAACAACTATCTCATTATTCTAATCCCATTTTCCAGTAATTGGCCTACAGCCTTGAATGCCTTGGCAATCCAAGTGCACATTCAAATAGTCCTTACATGAGGGTTTCTGCCACCCTTATGGGCATCTTGAAATTTTGAGTTTCAGAGTCCCATCATCTTCCGGTTTTGACATTTTTAATCACATCGCCTCTAACCCTTCAGCCCCTTACCTTAAATCTCTTCCCCCAGTCACTAATCCTTCCATCAAGGCGAAAAGTTTATTCCTATCTACCTTATCTATTTCTCTCATCATCGTTTAAAAATTTATAACTGAGGAAGTGCTTTTGAAACACAGACAACTTCAACACGCCAGTTTGATTATAAGGCAGAGATGCCACAGATAAAATGTTGATTGGTAAACTGTGATGGGAATCCACATTAAGAACAGACCATGCCGTGGCGTCCACCTAATCGCTAGTAATTGTCTTGCTGAAGAACTTCAATATGTAAAATAATTCATTTGCTGGAAATTTGAAATAAAAACAGGAAGTGCTGGAAATTCTTGACAGTTCACACAGCACTATTGGAGAGAAAAACATAGTTAGGTCAATGACAACTTCTCTTTCCATGCTGGTGATTGATAATATTCAAACGGACAATGAGTGCACTGCCTGGAGTTTACATATGATAATGTCTTGGGTTCCTGCATTTTGTCAAAAGAGCTGCAGGTGTAATGGCAGTAAAGCAACACAAAAGACCACCGGAGATTTGATATTTACTCTGCTCATTCTAAAAATTCATCCAAAATGCATGTTAACCCAAAACCAATGCTTTCAAATCGTAAGTCAATGAAGTGGGAAGAAACCACTTACCTTCCTGCATTGCGAAGAAATTTCTCACTAGATCATTAAAAGCACTGTCAGCTTAAAAAGCTGGGTGGATGTCAACTCTAATGCTCACACTGAAGTGACAACAGTGAGAGAATGAGTGAAGGTTTAGTGAATAGCTGCATTCAGTTGATGGGAAACAAAGCTGAGGGCATTGTTGCTAAGTTTGCAGATGACACAAAAATAGGTGGAGGGACAGGGAATGTTAAGGAAGTGGTGAGGCTGCAGAAGGACTTGGAAAGGCTGTGAGAGTGGGCAAAGAAGTGGTACCTGCAATACAATGTGGGATGGTGTGAGGTTATGCACTTTAGTAGGAAGAATAGAGGCATAGACAATTTTTTAAATGAGGAAAGATTTCAGAAATCTGAAGCACCAAAGGACTTTGGGAGTCCTTTTTCAGGATTACCTTAATGTTAACATGCAGGTTCAGTTGGCAGTTAGGAAAGCAAATTCGATGTTAGCATTCATTTCAACAGGGCAAGAATACAAGGGCAGAAATGTGCTACTGAGGCTGTGTAAGGCTCTGGTCAGACCACATTTGGAATATTCTAAGAAGTTCTGGACTCAATATCGATGGAAGGATGTGCTGGCCTTGGAGGGGTTCAAAGGACGTTTCCAAGAATATCCTAGGAATGAAGGGCATGTCATATAAGGAGTGGTTGAGGACTCTGGTTATATACTTGATGGAATTTAGAAAGAAAAGGTGGGATTGGATTGGAACTTACAGAAAACTGAGATACCTGGGGAGTGTTGACACAGAGAACATGCTTCCACTAGTAGAAGAGACTAGGACCCATGGACACTGCCTCAGAGTGTTAGGGTGACCCTTTAGAACTGAGATGAAGAAGGATTTCTTCAGCCAGAGTGGGTTAAATCCATGGGACTTATTGCCACAGAAGGCTGTGAGGGCCAAGTCACTGAATGTCTTTAAGACAGAGAAAGATAGGTTCCTGAACAGAAAGTGTCTTTGCAGCAATGTTGCAACAGTGTGCTCTGAAATGCAGCATGGCAGTGTAGAACCTTATTGTAAGTGGGTCAGAGATGTGCCATGATGCTGCAGAAAGGTGGTATATGTCACATGCCAGTGTCTTGAACATATTGTGAGTGTGGCTGCTACCTACTGCATTTCCTGAAATGTTGGCCTGCCCAGAGTTTCTCAATGCAACATAATACCAAACTAAAGAAGCACCTTTTTTGGATAAGTTAACACTCATTTTGCTAAATGAGACTTACACTCACAAAAAATCGCGTCTTTTGGAAAATGGAAGCATGTATGTGTCAGAGACCAGCAAATTCATAAAATTCATAAATAGCTGTGAAGCACTTGATTTCAGCCTGAAATTTCCATTATTACCCAGAGCCTCTTGTTTCAAGCCTTGTTTTACCTTTTTCAAATCAATGACAAAAACTGAAGTTGAGCATCATAAATTAATGATGAGCGCTTAAGCAGATTACAGTGGTTGCATGCCAAGATACATGGTCAGCTGAGAGTGATCCACATTCGATCATTTTTTTTAAAATTTTACTTAGCTGACAAAGTTAGCTTGACATAAAATAGTTTGCAATCTCCTTAACTGACACACACAACTGCTGCACATGTAAAGTTAGTGCTTTCAACCGGAAACATCTGGATTCTGAATGATGCAGAAAAGGTGCAGTATTGGGCTCCTACGTGTTGCATCAATACAAGTTCCTGCTCTCTGGAAACTGAACTGCAATTCTCAAAAGATTTTCAGCCTTCTGGAACTGATTTTTAAGGATTTGAAAGGACCTCCCATGGGTGAGACATTCTCCTCATCAAAAATTATGCAGAAGGATTGCACTGATATTTAGCAGAGCTGAAATTCCTAGTACTAGGCAATGATGAATGATGATAAACTCAGATGTTTATCATTACAATGCCTGGCATTATGTGGTGCATTCATGGCCGTCACATCCTATTCCTCATGTGTAAGGTATCAATAAGTTTGGAAAGTATGATCAGATATCTGCAACATTTTATTCCACTGACCGCAGATCACAAGGTCTTTCAGGCTTGTTTCAATAAGCTGCTTCAGGGGTCACACTGGAGAGAGTTCCAGTTTTCATCTTTTGCAGAATGATTCATCAAGTATACCATTTTATGATAGGTCTTTGCTTCCCCTGCCTGCTCCCAGGAGCTGTACTTATACAATTCAGGTGGAGCACTTTCTAAGGTAATGTTAAAAAAAACTCTGTTAAGTGTAGAAGCAAATCTCATAATGCAACCCATGAGAAGTTGCAGCCGACTGTTCCTTTCATTTGGATTTTTCATCCAGTATGCTGGATAGTGGTCCAATGAATTGAAGAAGAGTAGAGGAGTTCTCAATGATATCTGTTGCCTGTATTTTTCAGTCAACAGCAATGAAATAACACAATATCTGGTCATTATCACAATGCTGACTCCAGGTCCTTGCTCTGCACTTATTGACTCACAAGAGTGACTAATTCTTGAGTTTGCGAAAGCTGTTTTGTTTTCTTCCTTTTATTCTTTCTTTCACAATCAACAGACTATTTTTGAATGCTTTACCATCATTGTTGCTTGGAGAAAAAAGCAGTCACACATCTTATCAGTTCTCTTGCCAATACTAATGGTTCCCTGCTTTTGACAAGGCTAAAATACAATTCTGGGAATGGTATAGAAACTGTGTAGAAATTGACTTGTTTGCAATCTCTTAAACTTGCTCATGACAATGCTTTGGTTACATTCTTCAGTGATCTTTGTGTAAGTGTCAAACAAGAAACAGATAAAACTAAAATGGGAGTTAGATGGCCACTTCAGAACTTTAATGTACAATCGTGGAGCTTAGGGTTATACTTGCTGCACAGAGTTTTCTTTTAAACTTATTCATTCATGGGATGTGAGCATCACTGCCAAGGCCATCTTTTATTGCCATTTCTTTTTGTCATTAAGTAGTGGTGGTGAGCCTACTTTTTGAACAGGTGAACGCCCAGAATTTTGACCTGGCGACAGTGAAAAAAGGAATAGCGGCATATGGCTTGAAGGCAAATTTGCCAGGAGCAGTGTTCCTTGCACCTGCTGTCGTTGTCATTCTGTGGAAGTGGTGGAGCTCATAGGTTCGGAAGATGCTGTCAAAGGAACCTTGATGAGTTCCTAATTTGTTTGGCAAGATAGGAAGATTTGCAAGATCTAATGAACTACAAAATGCATTGTGCAATGCCATGTATACTGTAATTATGTAGCCTACTTGACTGTATTAATCCAGCAATAGATCACATCATTATAATGCTGCCCAGGCACTTGTCTATTAGGCACAAATCCAAGTATAAACTGTTCCTGTAAAATAGCAGTTTTCCATTAAATGTACAGCAGTATATCTGCAGTCATTCTCTTTAATCCAATGTTCCTATTAAAATGGGAATGAATTCCCTGTCTCAAGCCATGTTACGCTGGCAATTTGAAAGTATGCACACAAGAATGTTTCAAGTTGTCAATGAATGATGAGTATGAGGTGAAGCCAAGTTCAAAAACAATGTTGCAAGAAATGGACGGATGCTACTTTTGACATTATGGTTTTGATTTCAATTGTGGGAATATTGAGGGGATGATGGAGGTCCAGGATCATTTGAATTCTAAGGCCTCTCCATTATAATCCATCACGGTCTGCCACTCGAAGCTGGCAGGATGACTTTAGAGGGCAGCAGAAATCATGAAGATTGACCAAAAACTCCGAGGAATGAAAGGTATTAAGTTAGCGCTAGAGGCAGTGAGACCTCTGGCCTGCCAGTAATGGAAGGGAGAGGCAAGGACTCTTTCCTGGCCTGGGGAATTGGTTCCTTCCTCTCCAGAGAACAAACCATTGAAAAGGTAATGTGAATGTTCACTTGGACCTACTTGATGTCTCCCGTCACATTGGAACAGATGGACTGCCCTCCCAATTAAGGCAGAGGCAAAAACATTACAGCATAAAGGGCAAAATTAAAACGCTTGATCGTAAAACCAAACCCTGTCTGCATGGGGTGGGTGACCAGCTCCTACCTAATTTGAATGAAACCACTGAGGCCAGAAGTGCGCAGCGTCGCAAAAGGAAACACTTCAGATGTGCGACAGGCACCACCTGCCTCCCTGCCAGAACCCACTTACAAATATCATTCCCACTACAAGTGGAGGCAGTGAGGAAATTTGTTCAGATCTAAATTCGCCTCCCCAATCCCGTTCTTCAAAGTTCCTTCACTGTGGAACAACGCTGATGAGCCAGTGAAGAGAGATTAACGTCTGCCTCTTTGCCCTGGCCAAAAATATAATGCAGTGATAAACCACCACTGACAGAAACAAACTGCCATGAGAAACATCCCAGGCTGAAGCATCAGCAGTTAATGATCCAAGGACCTGCCTCCAGGCTGAGCATTCATGAACCAACAGATGAATTCTAGGTCCAGGGCACTGATCTTAAACTTGACTCAATTTGATGATGTTGGTCTCGGCTTGATGCTCACCCCACCATTCCCAACCTGCTCAAAATTAGTACCTGGTTAAAAAAAATTCGAAGGTCATACAGTGCTTAATGTAAAAATGGTGGAATCACCTCGGGCAGAGTCAGTCAGACAAGTTTGAATTTTTGCATTTGAATGATGGATTTTGTTGAAGCATTTTTATACGTAATAAAAAAAATGAAGTGACATTTACATTTTCAAGAGACAAGGTAGATAATTAGTTTTCCAAAAGTTACCATAATCACTACTTGAGTGCACTAAATCACCATGGTAAAATGAAAGCAAAGTATTCCTGATGTTGGAGAACTGAAGTTGAAACAGAAAGTGCTGAAGAAACTTAGCAAGTCTGGCCGCACATAAGGACAGAGAAATAGATTTCACATCTTTAGTCCAATATAATTTGGAATTCAATATCACCAGTGTAATCTGCCCCTTTGAATGCAGTTCACACATGAGTTTCAAACTAGTGTAAAAGGTAATGCTTCAGAAAAAAAATGTTGAAACTACATTAAGGTGCACCAGTCTGATGATGACATACAGTTGTTTTGATCTCAGTTGATGTTATTATTGGAAAAGTCAGATCCCAGTATGAATTCTGGCTTTATAGATCAGATTTTGTTTTAGTTAGGTTTTAATGTTGATAAGCAAACTATAATGATGCAATTTTAGGTTTAACAATAGAACAGAAGTTCATTGCATCAAAGAACACAAGATAAAGTTGAATTAACCAACCTATTTCCATATATAACATACATTTAATGATTTCAAAATCCATAGCAAAAATACAAGACCACAAATTCCAACAGCATTCCATTGTAGTATTCAAATACCCGAGAGAATTCCCATCTCTATCTCACATCAGGTTTGACTTAGCTGTTGCTTCCACTCCTTTCATGAAAATCTGACAGCCTCTTCCTTGTTTCATCATATGACAGGGCATAAACTTTCTCAGCTTCAAGTAACTCCTTCAAGGATTTAACCAAATACTCTGGTTTGCAATTTGAACTCTTGACTCTGAGGCAATCTATTTTTAACAATTCTAAACTACTTTCTCCTTTTCTCAGCAGCAGCTGCTTTACTCATCTAGCTTCATGTAAAAACCCTGCAGAACTGTCCAAACTGAAACTAAAACTAAACCTTTTCTTCCCCCAAGCTTTGGGTGTTTCTGCTAATCTAAAGAAAAATAAATCAATTCCTCATTCTCCAAATTGGAGCCAAATGGACAACTCTTTCTCTTGCTCCATCATTAAAATCTCTATCGTAAACAAAAAACCATTACTCATTAAGCCATTAGGCAACTCCTTTTCTTAGACCGAGTTTTAAAAGAAATCACCATGACTCCTGAAGTACTTGCAAGTTAATTACTGGACATCTTCATACTCACAGAAAGCCCATATGCCACTAGTTCAAATTCAAAAATCCAAATCAAAAATTGATGATATTAAAATATAAATTGCATAACTTACATCAGACAGTCTTTCTGTAAGAAGATACAGTGAAGCACAAGGCTTCATTGGAGATCAATGTGTCATCTCTGGTTCCTGATAATTTTTCAATTATGCCTCATTACCTCATGGAACGTCATGGCATCAGGCTAGAAAATGGCAAGAAAACCTCCTGCCATGTTACTACTTAGTCTCTCCCCTAGCTGATAAATCAGAACTCCTCATGTTGAAGACAGTTGGAGGAAGCACTGAAGGTGACAAGGGTGAAAAAGGGTGGTTGAGTGATTTCAATGTCCACCACCAACAGTAGCTCATCAGCAATACATTATTGATAGAACTGGTTGGCTCCTAAAGGACAGAGCTGCTAGACTGGGTCCATGGCAGGTGGTGAGGGAACCAACAAGAGGGAAAAACTTACCTGACCTCATTGTTACCAACCTACCTCTAGATCTCTCCATGACAATATCCGTAAGAATGACCACCACACAGTTTTTGTGGAAACAAAGGCTTGTTTTCCCACTGAGAATACCCTCCATCGTGTTGTGTGAAACTATCACCTTGTTAAATGGGATATACTTCAAACAGAGTGTTACCAAGTTGGTACAGAACTTGTGGATTGGAATGCAGGATGATACAATTTGTTTGTAAAATGATAGAAGGAAGAGAGTGCGGTCCCTTTAAAAGATGTGTGTTTTTTTAGGCTTGGAGATTTAAAAAAAGTCTGCAGGCAGCAACAGACGCACAGAGAGTTCCTGGAATTGAAACATTGCCTCAAAAGGCTATACTGTTAGCAGGCAAAACAGCGTTTTTGTCAAGACTACAGGTTTTGAATTTAGCCAATTAATTTAAACCAGATATCAAAGCCCAATTAAATTGAACTCTGATGATTTTGACAACCTCGGATCAAAGCTGTTGTAAGAAATTAATAGGTCATTAAGGGTATAAAAGAAGAGGGCATTTGAAAATCAGTGTGAGAGCAAAATGCCATCTGTTAAGAAAACAGCTCTCAACAGCCATCAGCTCTTAAGATGGAGAAAATCACTGGCTCTCACAGAAATCTTTCTAAGATCTCAGAGTAAGCACCATCTAAATAAAGGTACTACAGAACTCAGCTTATGTTACAGACACAAGAATTCAGTGGAGGAAGGCATTCCTGATTGAGGACAGCAGATAAGGCAAAGAAGATTCCAGAAGACTTATTCTGGCTGTAACTTACAGAGATTAAGCTTTAATTTCATTTATTTATATGGTTTATGTAAGTGGGATTTGTATCTATTGGAACAGCATACAATTAGAATTTTGTTTTATTCACGAATAGATAGTAGCTCTGTTAATTTGTTAACTGTTAGAGTCAGATAAATAAATTGTTACTTTTTGTTTATAAACTGAGTATCCAGGATTTCTTTCATTTAGCCACTCCTTTGATAGATTACGAGGAGACGGGAGCTTCTCTGGATATTTCGGCTTTAGTTATCAGAGGGGGTGGGGGAGGTTGACTACTCCTTTGTAATAAGAGTTTGCAACTCAAGACAGGGCATCCATGTGGTGCTGTGGGCCATCAACAGCAGCAGAATTATATTCCAACAAAATCTGTAACCTCACAGTCCAGCACATTACCCATGCAACCATTAGCATCAAGGCAGGCATCCACTCTCATTCAATGGAGAGTGCAGTAGGACATTCCAGCAGCAGTACCGGGCATACCTAAAAACGAGGTGTCAACTTGGTGAAGCTACTAAATAGGACCACTTGCATGCCAAACAGCATAAACAGCAAGTGATAGACAGAGACAACAAGGTGTAGAGCTGGATGAACACAGCAGGCCAAGCAGCATCATAGGAGCAGTAAGGCTGACGTTTCGGGCCTAGACCCTTCATCAGAAAAAAAAAGTGATAGACAGAGCTAAGTGATCCCACAACCAACAGATCAGAACGAAGCAGACCTGCCAATCCAGGTGTGAGTGGCAGTGAACAATTAAACAACTGATTGGAGGAGACACCTCCACATTGTTGGAAGAGCTCAGCACATCAGTGCAAAAGATAAGGCTGAAGAATTTGTAACAATCTTTGGTCAGAAGTGCTGAGTGGCTGATCCATGTCAGCTTCCTCCAGTGTTTTCTCGCATCACAGATATAAGTCTTCAGCCAATTCAACTTACTCCATGTGATATCAAGAAATGGATGGAGGCACTGGATACTGCAAAGGCTATGGGCCCTGAAAACATTCCGGCAATGGTACTGAAGACTTGTGCTCCAGAATCTTTAACCAAGCTGCTCCAGTACAGTAACAATGCTGGCATCTAACCAACAATGCCCAGGTATGTCCTGTACACAAAAAGCAGGGCAAATCCAATCTGGCTAATTACCACCCCATCAGCCTACCCTTGACCATCAGTAAAGTGACGCAAGGTATCATCAACAGTGCTATCAAACAGGGCGTGCTCAGCAATAACCTATGCAAAGATACCCAGTTTGGGTTCCATCAAGGCCGCTCGGCTCCTGACCTTATTACAGCCTTGATTCAAACACGAACAAAAGAGCCCATGTTCAAGTGCAACAAAATTTGGACAATATCCAGGCTTCACCTGGCAAGTGTCAATTAACATTTGTGCTACACAATTGCCAGGCAATGACCATCTCCAACTGGAAATAATCTAACCATGCTTGACATTCAATGGTCTTACTGTGTCTGAATCTCCCACTATCAACCTCCCGGGGGTTACCACTGATCAGATACTCAACTGGACTCGCCACATAAATACAGTGGCTAAAAGAGCAGATCTGAGGCTAGGAATACTGTAGCAAGTAACTCACCTCTTGACTCCCCAAAGCCTGTCAACCATCTACAAGGTACAAGTCAGAAGTGTGATGGAATACTCCCCAATTGCCTCGATGTGTGCAGCTCCAACAACAATCAAGAAGCTTGACACCATCCAGGATAACATAGCCCGCTTGATAGGCATCACAGCCACGAACATCCACTCCCACTGCCACTGACGCTCAGTAGCACTATGTAGAAGATGCACTGCAGAAATTCACCAAAGACCCTCAGACAGCAGCTTCCAAACCCATGATCGCTTCCATCTAGAAGGACAAGGATATATGAGAACACAACCACCTGCAAATTCCCTTCCAAGCCACTCACCATCCTGACTTGGAAATAATATCGACAGTTCCTTCACTGTCACTGGGTCAAAATCCTAGAATTCGTTCAGGGTATTGTGGGTCTATCTACAGCACATGGGCAGCAGGGTTCAAGACAGCAACTTACCACTGAACTTCTCAAGGGCAACCACAGATGGGCAATAATTGCTGGCCAGCCATTGACACTCATATCCTACAAGTGAATGAAAAGTATTAATCACTGTAATATATATCGATTGAAATCATTTCGTTAACTACATCTTGCTGTTAAGAAAATCATTGGTGCAGCACTCTGCACCATTTACAAGGCAGTAATGGATGGACCTACAGAAATATGACACACCCCATTAAAAACTCAAGTCCTACACAGAGATTCTCTCCCACTTCCAACCTTCCCTATACACTGGAGGTCATCTCTTTATTGTTATTCTATTCAAGCAGGTGGTCTTCAACTCCCAACACATTTTGTTCAGTCTGGAGTCACATTTAAAGTAGAATAGGAAGAACAACAGATTTCCTTCAGTAAAAGACATGAGTGGACCAGATGGTGCTTTTATGACAATCCAGTAGTTTTATTGCTGTTAAGAGCTGTTTTTATTTCGGACTGATTCAATTGAATTTAAATTACCCAGCTGCCAAATGTGGAATCTGAATTCATGACTCCAGATCATTAAACAAGTTTTCAGGATCCCACATCCATAATTTAACCTCTCTTCTACCCAGCTCTCGACATGTGCTTCCTCCTCTCATTCTAAATTTTCCCATGCTGTCTCAGTAATGCTGGAACTCTGCTTGTTAGTTACTTGTAGATTTTGCAGTCTCTTTACCTGCAAGCCATTTCTTCGCTCCTCAGGGACATCCATTTAAGATCATAAGATGTGGGAACAGAAATGGGCCATTTAGTCCATTGAGTCTGCTCCACCATTCAATGCGATCATGACTGATCTAATCATCCTCAATTCCACTTTTTTGCCTTTTCCCCCAACCCTTCACTCCATTACTGATTACAAATCTGTCTATCTCAGCTTTGAATATATTCTTAAGACACAGCCTCAACAGCACCCTGCAGTACAGAATTCCACAGATTCACGATCCTCTGAGAGAAGAACTCATTGCTCATCACTGTCTTAATTGTGTGATTCTTCATTCTGAGATTATGCCCTCTGGTCCTAGACTCTCCCTTGAGGTAAACAACCTTTCCACATATCCCCTTTTGAGTCCCCTTAGAATCCTGTATGTCTGAAAAAGGTCACCTCTCGTTCTTTTAAACTCTAACGAGTACAGGCCCAATCTACTTAACCTCTCCTCAAAGACAGTCACTCCACAGCCAGTAACAGCCCTGTGAACAACCTCTGAACTGCCATTCATGCCTGTCTATCTTTCATTCAATAAGAGGCCCAAAACTGCAGTTTTCCAGCTGTGCTCTGACAAGTGCCTTGTTTAGTTTTAGCAAAACCTCCCTAATTTTCTATTCCATTTCCTTTGAAATGGAGATCACAATCCATTTATCTCCCCTATTACCCATTGAACTTGGATGCTAGATTTTTGACATAGGTGCACGATGAATTCCAAAATCCCTCTGTGCTATACTTTTCTGCAGTCTTTCTCCAGTTAAATAACATTCAGCTTCTCTACTCTTTGTGCTAAAGTATATCACCTCACATTTTCCCACATTGTAATCCATCTGCCACTTCTTTGCCCACTCTCCCAGCCTGTCCAAGTCTTTCTGCAGCCTCCCCACCTCCTCAACACGACCTGTCCCTCCACCTATCTTCGTAAACTAAGCAACAATACTCTCAGTTCCTTCAGCCAGATCATTAACGTATAACGTGAATAGTTGTGGTTCCAACACGGACTCCTGCAGAACTTCACTAGTCACCAACTGTGATCCTGCAAAAGATCCCTCTATCATCTTCTCTGCCTTCTGCCAGTCAGCCAATCCTCTATTCATGCCAGTACCATGTCTCTAACACCATCTTATTTATAGCCTCCTGAGTGGCACCTGGTCAAAGACCTTCTGGAAATCCAAAAAGATCACATTCACTGGCTCTCTTTTGTCAAACTTGCTCGTTACCTCCTCAAAGAACAG
This sequence comes from Rhincodon typus, assembly GCF_021869965.1. Taxonomy (NCBI): domain Eukaryota; kingdom Metazoa; phylum Chordata; class Chondrichthyes; order Orectolobiformes; family Rhincodontidae; genus Rhincodon; species Rhincodon typus. The sequence goes on from NC_063371.1 coordinate 5,050,123, forward strand.
GCATGACTTCCCATTGACAATGCTTTGCTGTACCTCCTCAAAGAACAGGCATGACCTCCCATTGATGAGGCTGTGCTGGTTCAGCTTTACTTTACCTTCTATTTTTTATCTCTGCAATGTCATCCTTAATAACAAATTCTAAAATCTTATCAAGGACTGAGATCAAACTTAATGACCAATTGTTTTCTGTCTTCTGCTTTCCTTCCTTCTTAAACAGAGGTGTTACAAAAGCCATTTTCCAATCATCTGGGACCCTCCATGACTCCAGTGATTCCTGAAAGATCACTACCAATGCTTCCACAATCTCCTCAGCTATCTTTTCCAGAAATCTGGAGTGTTGTAACTTTCAAAAAATGGCTGGATTCTAAAAAGGTACCAAAAGAATGGGAAGGTGCCAATGGGACACCCCTATTCAAAAGGGCAGGGAGACAAAAGGTGCGTAAATGTAGGCTGATTAGCCTAACATTTGTTGTTGGATCAATTATTAAGGAAGTAATTGCAGAACATTTGGAAGATCGTAATCTAATCAAGCAAAGTCTGCATAGCTTCATGAAATGGTAATCATGTCACACAAGTTCTTTTGCAGAGCAAACGAAGACAGTATTTAAGATATATCATTATTTAAATGGACAGAAACTGCAGAAAGTTGCAACACAAAGGAGTTGAGGATATTTTTGCATGAAATGTGGAAAGTAAGCACACAAGTACAGCAGATAATCAGGAAGGTTAAAAGAATGTTGACTGTTTTTTCAACAGGACTGGAGTTTAAGAGTGGGGAAGACTTGCTTTCACTGTACAAAGTGCTGTTGAGACCACATCTGAGCAGTATATGTACCCTTATTTCAAGAAAGATGTTGTTTTGTTGGAGGTATTTCAGAGAAGGTTCATTAGGATGTTCCCTGGTATGTACAGATTATTTTATGAGCAAAAGCTAAACAGATTGTCATTCGACTCACTGATGTTTAAAAGAATGAGAAGTGATCTCATTGAAACAGATTGGATTCTGAAGGAGCTTGACAGGCTAAATGCTGAGAGATGTTTCCCTTCATGGGAGAGTCTAGGACCAGAGGACATCATCTCAGAATGAAGGAACACCAATTTAAGACTGAGATGAGGAGGAATTTCTTCTCTCAGTGGGTTGTCAGTCTTTGAAACTCCTTGCCACAGAGAGCTGTGGGAGCAGAGTTCTTGTGCATATTTAAGGTTGAGAAAGGTTCTTGATCAGTAAGTGAATCAACGATTATGGTGGGCAGGAAAGTGGATATGAGGAATGTCAGATTAGCCATGATCATATTGAATGGCAGAGCAGGCTTGAGGGGCCAAATGGCCAACTCTTGTTCCTATTTTGCATGGTCTTATCATCTTATGGATCATGCTTCACTCTGGAGACAAGAAATTCCTCTGTCTAAAGTGACCAGGCTCAGAAAGATGAAAATTAACTTGGATGGTCATATAAAATGGATGATAGTGAACTGGAAGACCCCATTTATATTTGGTCAGAAATAGTCAGAAACAGGTTTCCCTTCCAGCTAATGACATTTCTTTTTATGTATTATAACCAGGGAAGGAAGGGAAGAAGGGGAAAAAACAAGAAATAAAGCAAAAACAGAAAAAAGAGCACTTCCTAATGTACATACTGTTGTCATGTAAAGAGATATGTTCCAATACACACACACCCAGAAACCACAAACAGCAGTGAGATAAATGGGCAGATAATCAGTCATAATCATGTTGTTTCACAATAAATATTGACCAGGAAACCCTCACTCCTCTTTTTTAATAGTGCAGGTGATCTTTTCCATCCATGTCAGAGAGGAGAGAGGACTAATTCACATCTGATTCAAAAGATGGTCCCGCTGACTGCAAGCATTCCCTTTGTGATACAGGGAGGCATCAGGGTGCTCAAGCCCTGGAGTAAAGCCACTGTTCAAAGCACAACCACTGAGCCATGAGGACACCTTCCATGAAATTGACTCATTTCAAAGCATAGTCCTGTTCTGTTGGGTCATGGCTGTCCGACTGTGAGCTATTGCTGTTCCTGGCAGCATAGACAGCAAGTATTCATTTTAAATTAAACTTAGTTATGTTGTTATGCATGCATGCACACTGTGATCACTCAAGGTTTGATCAGGAAATTAGGACATGCTAGGTTTATATAGGCCATTTACCGTAAAACCTGTACATTCCTCTATTAAATTATTATCAACAAGTCACGTACCCTGGTAGAATTGCTCATACATTAAGCAACATTCAAGGATCACTGTTACAAGGTACTGTGATTGCCAATCTTCTTGCCAGCAGGAACCGCTGTATTTATTTGTCACTGTAGGTGGCCATGAGACACCCAAGGAAGAGATAGCAAGAACAGCAGATGCTGGAGTCAGAGACAACACAGTATGGAACTGGAGGAACATTGCAGGCCAGGCAACATCAGAGGAACAGGAAAGTTGATGGTCCGGGTCGGGATCCATTTCTGAAGAAGGGTCCCGACCTGGAACATCAACTTTCCTGCTCCTCTGATGCTGCCTGGCCTGCAATGTTCCTCCAGCTCCATACTGAGTTGCCTCAGACACCCAAGAAATCCCTCTTGAAAGGCAAATTTCAAACCACTTCTTTGAAAGGTTATTTGAAAGAACATTCTTGCCAATTGTGTAGTGTCTGATCCTTGTGATAATAAAGAAACAAAAATGCACATTTATAGCAACGCTCACACAAATGATGTGAGACAAAATTCCAGATTTTAGGAAGACATTTTGAGGCTAGAATTTTTTCCTGATGTCCATAGATTTAAGGTCCAAGGATGAATTACAGCCCTTATAAATTGTTTCTGAGTGAAGATTGACTAAATCATTACCCAATCCTTCAACTTAATTTTAATCTTGGAACTTTAGATCATTCAGTCTGTAATCAGTCTTTGCTTTGAGAGGGATTTCATCTTAGTGTGAAGAAATAAGCCACATTTTTTTCTCACCTCCATTTAATAAATAACATTTCTGATTCTTGGACAGAAATGAACAAGGGTAAAAAGTCAAGAATTGACGTTCTGGCTCAGGCTACATGATCAAGAAAGGAATATTTGCATTACTCGCACCTGTCATGGCCTCAAGATGTACCAAAGTGCTCACGGAAAATTACCTGCTTTATATTACATAATCTGATTGCTGCAGAAAATAATAATTGATGTGGTGTGGTTAGACACTAAACCTGTACGCTTACCAACCATCCTTAACTACCATCCCACCAGCATCCACATCCAGAAGATTATCAGACACCATTTCCGCCACCTCCAGCGAAATGTCACCACCAGACACATATTCCCCTCCCCTCCTTTGTCTGCTTCCGCAGGGACCGTTACCTCTAGGACACCCTGGTCCACTCTTCCTTCACTTCCAGCAATCCCCCAAAGCCCCACGGCACCTTCCCCTATAACCGGTGAAGGTGTAACACCTGCCCACTTACCTCTTCCCTCCCCAGTATCCAAGGGCCCAAAAATACCTTCCAGGAGAAGCAACACTTTACCTGCACTTCCCAGATCTAGTCTATTGTATTCACTGCTCACAATGTTGTCTGCCCTACATTGGGGAAACGAAGCATAACAGGGTGACCGCTTTGCAGAACATGTACATTCTGATCGCAAAAAAGATCCTGAGCTTCCAGTTGCTTGCCACTTTAACACACCACCTTGTTCCCTGGCCAACGTCTCTGTCTCAGGCTTGCTGCAGTGCTCCAGTGACGCACAGTGCATGCTGGAATAACAGCACCTCATTTTCCACTTGGGAACCCCGCAGCCTTCCAGACTCAATATTGAATTCAGTAATTTTAGGGCCTAAACTCTCCCATGTCCTAGCCCCCTACCCCACACACCATGTCTTGTTATCACATAGTCTGCCATTACTCATGGCCAATTGTTAGTCGCTAGCAGACCCCATTAACAGCTATTCACCCTCCCAGCCAGATAAATATCAACTCCTTTGTCTGGCCACTGCTCTTCTCTTTTTGGGCTTTATGCCCACCTATTGTTTACTCCCTACCTCTCCCTATCTTCTGCATATAAACCGAAGTTTTCTGAGCTACTAACAGTTCTGAGGAAGGGTCACCTGACCCAAAACATTAACTCTGATTTTTGTTCACAGATGCAGCCACGCCTGCTGAGCTTTTCCAGCAACTTCTATTTTTATTCCTGATTTACAGCATCCACGGTTCTTTTGGTTTTTATATCTTTTCGCATGATGAGTACATGAATAGGAAAGGTTTGGAGGGATATGGGCCAGGAGCAGGCAGTTGGGACTAGTTTAGTTTGGGATTATGTTCGGCCTGGACTGGTTGGACCAAAGGGTCTGTTTCCATGCTGTATGACTCTATGATATCACTGTATTCAAAGGATCGTAGACTGACAAATCATAGGAGCAGATCATTTGGTTTATTGTGCATGCACTGACCCTTGGAAAGAGCCATAAAATTGTTCATACCTCCCAGATCTGTTCGTACAACCCTATATCTTTATCCTGGCATGCATTTATCAAATTCTCTTCTGAAAGTAACAACTTGATTCCAGCCCCCTATGCAGCAGTATATTACAGAGTACAACTCATCATATAAACAATATTTTCCTCACATTGAAGAGAAAGAGAGGCTGAACCTTGTGCCACTGGAGACAGTTTCATCTGAAGACTCCACAGAAATCATTTATGATTGTGCACAACCACTAACAAATCTACGATCAAACTTTTCAGCTCTCAGGTAAATGAGTCCAGCTTCAGCAACGTTTCCATGTAACTGAAAAATTCATGGACTGACCATAAGTTTAAGCTTCCAAAGTGGACCAAACTAAGGACAGGTTTGATGGAGCACCACAGCAATGTTGTAATGATATAAACAACTGGCCAGTTCTGTATAGCTGAGTCGAACCAGGATTGCTTGTGAGATATGCATGATGTATACATGATACCTCCTGTTTCTGAATTTTGAATATGAATCAACCACACTTCTTCACAGCCAGATATGCCAGTCCATGATTCATTTATTTTTTTCTACCCAGGTCCCAAGTCACCGCTTTTTTTTCCATGGCTAAGAGAAAAGAGGGTTGCTTTCGAAAGCTCATTGTCAGCTAAATGCTGTTCAATTCAGTTTTTGTGGAGCATTACAAATTGCACAACTGTCTAACTCAGTGGTGATCTAATTAATGTTTTGTTTCTTCGACTTGTTTTTCTCTTTCAAATATAAATGTCATCATTTAAGCTATTTCTGTGCACAGCTCTATTGCATAAAAGTTTTTCATAAAATTATCAACCAAATTAGTGTTTGGAGAACAATTTATTTTCTTTTGCAAAAGACAGAATGATGAAAATGTAATGAGGTCTATGAGAACAAAAAGCTAAGACTGTAAGTTGAAAAACAATGTTCAATTTGTTAAAAAGAAAATATCTAATTTGTCCCTCGTGAAAGGAGGCAATCAATTATTGGTAAATGTCATTGTGTCACATTTAAATATAAATCTGCTCTAATTTTGTAGAACAGAAAATGATTTATAACATTGGGTGCTGTGGAATCAAACATCACTGCTCATTAATTTGCTCCCCTGTCTCATCAGCATTCACATTTATTCTGCAAAATGAAGCTCACAATGAGCCATGCAGCAACAGGAAGTTGTGTGTCAAACGCTACTGGGGATGAGGGGTTTCACATTTTTGGAGAGCGAGGAACGAAGCAAGATTCTTTTCAGAGTTGGGAAGGTTAGGTAAAAATTTAATGGACGTGCTCAGAATTACAAACAGGTACAGTGAGTTTTGAGAAAATTGTTCTCCCTGTCAGGAGGGTTAGTAACCAGAGAATAAAGATCTAAACTAATTGCAAAGAAAACAAATATGGGGAGACGAGGAACAATGTTTTTACACAGTAAATTGTTGCAATTCAGACATCACTGCCTGAAGTGGTGATGGAAACAGATTCAATTATAATTTTCAAAGGAAATTAGATATACAGTTGACAAGGAATACTTTTCAGAACCACAGCATCGGTTAAGGAAGTGAGAATAATTGGACACATTTTTGAGGGCTAAAACAGGGATGATGGACTGAATAATCTCCCTCCATGCTGTCTGATGCTATCTAAATAATGCTAGTGTCTGTCCCTGTGGCAGAGCACATGCTCAGCGATTAAATTCCCTACTCCCTCAAATGTTTCACTTTGGCATTGAAATGTTCATCTTCAGACATTATTACTCAGTACCACTTAGAAGATCATTGCCCACAGCTTTGGATACTGAAAACTGCTGTCCTGCCCAGTCAAGATCGATGATTGGGGTGGAATGCATTTGAGACTTCAAACCATCATGTAAAGAAAAAGATTGTATTGATGGAGAATTGTATTACATGAGATTGTGACAGAGAGAAAAACACAGGAGCATCTACTTGCCAAGTTTATGGTGCTTGCACTGCCCTCGTATCAGTATCTACAATGTGCAAAGGGATCATGTACTCACCTGACATAGTGACAAACGCTGCACATCCTGCAGATCACACACAAGCTCGATTCCAAGACTCCCAGATTCACGACCTTTCCATTTCAGGAAAATTTCAGGCGGGGCGGGTGGATAATGCTGTCAATCACATCTCCACTGGTAGGAAAAGGAACATAAGTGATAATGGGTTGACCTCAGCATCAATACTTCCATAGTCTTGTGAGCTCATAGTAAACTATAGAGTTACGAAGTTGGGTGGAGTATTCATGAATTGGAAGGCAGGAAGTTAGAATTTGTTGGTAAAATTGATCGTGGGGAAAAGAGTGCCGTGGTCCCTTTAAGAGCTTGCGCTTTGTCTAAGCTTGTGCAGGTGCACACAGAAAGTGCCCGAATGGAAACATTTTGTGTAGAACAGCCAAGCAGCAATTTTTTCCAAGACAAGAAATTTGAATTTGGCAAATTGATTTAAACCAAGCACCTAGATACAGAAAGTCAACTGAATTTAAATCTGATAGTGTAGACCAATCATTTTATAAGAATTTGATTATGTCGTTACAGATATATAAGACGAAGGCATTTGGAAAATCGGAGAGAGCCATCTGCCACCTGCCAGATTTAGTACCATTCAGCTCTCAGAGAAAACCCATCTAATTCATCAAAGGTACCAGAATATTCCAGAAGACAGTCTGTGTGAATTTGGAGAGATTGTTCTCTTGTTAATTGGGTTTATTAAGTGGGACTTGTGTTTATTTGAATAGTATTCCAGTAGAATTTAGACCAGTTAGGAAGTAGTTAGTAGTATAAGGGGGAATTGTCGGTTTGTTAATAATTCTGTTAATTTGTTCATGTTGGGTTAAATAAATAAGTTGTTTCTTGTTACTTGTAAAGTGGAGATCAGGGATTTTCTTTTTTTTAACCGGTCTTTCGATAGATTACGAGGGGAAAGGCAAGATTCTCTGGGTGTTTTGGGGGATAATTATTAGAGGGGAACCCCTACTGGGGCTTGTGTTTTAGTTTAATTATCAGAGGGGTTCAGTTATTTCCCCACCTTAACAAAACTGGGGGCTCAAGTCCGGATCTGGGTGGATTTGGACAGATCGAGTATGGAATTTGGATGATTTGAGTCCAGGATCTGGACTGTTTGAGTCTGGGTTCTGGACAGTTCGCATTTGGGATCTGAAAGGATTTGGACAGATTTAAACAGACTTGGGGATTAGTGTCCTAGATCTTGAAATAAAACTTAGGTGACAAAAATCTGTTTAATTTTGGTTACCTGTGGTAGGTCAAATTAAAAGTGTGGGAAATGACTCCTAACACTGCTAAAGAGGTTCTGGGATTTGAAGATGCTTCCCAAATTTGCCAAGGAAGTTTAGAAAGACAAAGAAAGATATACTTTTAAAATTAGCAAACAGGTTAAATTTGAGTCTAACGAGGGATAAAAGGATAGCTGAAATTGTCATGGAGTTGGTCAAGCATTTAGGTGTATCACAGAAACAGGCAAGTGTGTGGAGTTAGAAAAATTAAACTGCAAATGAGACAACTGGAGTTAGAGAACGAAAGGAAGGAAAGAGAGTTTGTATTACGGTTACAAGAAGAGGAAAGAGATCAAGAAAGGGACAGAAGGTTCTAAGCTGAGCAAAAAGAAAGAGAAAGAAGAGAGGGAGAAAGAGACTTTAAACTTCAGAAGTTGCAAATTGAACAGGAAAGTCAATTTAAAAGGATGGAGATGAAGGTAAAAGATAGGTTTAATGAAGAGGAGAGTGATGATGTGCAAAACCATCGTAGCCAAAGACATAGAAGGGATATATACAAACATGTCAAACATGACCAAAATTCGATGAAAAAGATTTAGAAGCCCTTTTCATTTCATTTGAAAAACTGGCTAGGCAGATGAATTGGCCAGAGACTGTGGCTAATGTTAATTCAGACCAAGTCGGTAGGCAGGGCTAGTGAGGTGTTTGCATTACTGTCAGATGAGGTGTCAAGAGAATATGAAGAGGTTAAACAGGCTACTTTGAGTGCCTATGAATTGGTACCAGAAGCATATAGACAATGGTTCAGAAACATAAAGAAGGAACCAGGTCAGAGTTACAAAAACCAAAAGAACTGCAGATGCTGTAAATCAGGAACAAAAACAGAAGTTGTTGGAAAATCTCAGCAGGTCTGGCAGCATCTGTGAAGAAAAAAATCAGAGTTAATGTTTCGGGTCCAGTCACCCTTCCTCAGAAGAGCGGCAGAGTTGGCTGAAGAATATGTGTTAGTGCATAAATCATAATTGAGCTTCTGACAGCAGTTTCATTACATGAACGATAGAAATTGGGAAAAGGGGCATCCTTCAATGAAAACAAAAAGTAGATCACACTGGGAATAGTTTATCACTGGTGAAAAAAGAAACCCAAGAGGGTGAAAAGGAGGCAAGAGGCCTCAGGTGTTTTCACTGGAATGGCGTGGGACACATAAAGTCACAGTGACGATGGTTTCAGAAAGACACTGGGAAAAGGTATTTTTACTGCCATAAGGTGGGACACATGAAGTGACAGTGCTGGTGGGTGAAGAAACGCACTGGGAAAAAGCATGTAGTAAAAGAGGCTAAACCTGTTAGATTTAGTTGAGGTAGTGAAGGAAATCCTAAAAGGAGTCAAGGAGATGCAGGAGAGCGCACAGCCTAGTCACAGGCTGGATATTGAGACAGTGCCCGATCTCTACAAAACTTCACCTCTGTGGGTAAGGTTTACACAGGAAGAACAGGGGGAGAAGGTAAAGAAATTATAATATTGAGTAATACAGAAGCTGGTCAGTCTCTAATAGTAAGAGATGAAAATATTTGCAATCCTTCTGAAATGTTACCTGAGAGTACAGTAATCTATGGAATAGATGGGACAGAGATTTAGCATTCCCCTGTGTAACATCAGGTTGGAAAACCCAATCAAGACTGCGGAAGTGAAAGTAGGAGTGATTGAAAGAGTGTCAATTCCAGGAATACAGTTTGTCCTTGGAAATGACCTAATAGGATCAAAAGTGGGAGTTACACCTCTTGTAATGGAGAAGCCGAAAGAAAATCAGGTAACTGAGGAGTAAAAAGAAAAATATCCCGGAATTTTTCCAGACTGTGTGATGACAAGATCCCACAGTCACAGGTTAGAGAGGAAAACCAAAGAGAAAGATGAAGGAGTTGAGGTTCAGTTAACTGGCACCCTGTTAATGAAATGGTAAAGGAAAACCTGAACAGGTAGAGGATCAGGCAGAGGTGTTTTGTTCTGAAAGATTACAACAAAAAGATGAGACAATAAAAGATCTATATTATAATTCCTACTCTGAAAAGGAATCAGAATGTATTCCCAAGTGTTATTATCTCATGGATAGAATCCTAAGATGAAAATGGAGACCTCGGCATGTTAGTGCAGAGAGAAATGGGCAGAAGTGCACCAGATTGTATTGCTGGTAGCATACAGCCAGGAAGTATTACAAGTGGCACACAAATTACCAGTAGGAGGTCATTTAGGAGTGAGGAAGACTCAGGCTAAAATACAAAAACACTTTTATTGGCCTGGATTGCATAAGGACGTGGTTGAATTTTGCTGTACCTATCATACTTGTCAAATGGTAGGAAAGCCACAGGAAGTAATAAAACTAGCACCTATGAAAAGGGAACCAGAGAAACAGGTATTAGTTACTGCCCCTCAGAGTGAGGAATCAGAATCCGAATCATTTGATTTTGATGTGCCTCAAAGTAAGTTAAATAATGAGCAAGTCCTTAGAAACTCGGATAGAATAGCAAGCTATCTGTCTCAGGAACAGAGGACTGAATTGAAAGGTTTGTTGCAGAAATATGAGGACATATGTGAGAATAGAATGGGGAGGACTAGTGCTCTAATGTATGAGGTTGAAGTAGGGAATGCTGTTCCAAAAAAACATCACACCTACAGGCTTAATCCTCTTGAAGCCACATTGGTACAGAAGGAAGTGGAAGCGATGCTGCAAGAAGACATCATCGAGCTGCATCAAAGTGAGTGGACTTCGCCGATCATGTTGGTTCCGAAGCCTGATGGTACTCGATGGTTCTACATGGATTATTGGAAGGACAACGCCATAAGTAAATCAGACTCATATCCAATTCCAAGGCTGGAGGTCTGTGTGGAAAATGTTGGGCAAGCCACTTATTTCACCAAGTTGGACTTAGTCCGTGGTTACTGGCAAGTACCTTTGTCACAGAGAACGAAAAAGGTTTCTGCGTTTGTAACTTCAAATGGGCTGTATCAATTTAAAATAATGCCCTTTGGTATAAAGAATGCACCAGCCACATTTTAAAAACTTATGAACAGAGTTGTGGCAGGATCGACTAATTGTGCTGTCTATATAGATGACGTCATGATCTTTAGCCATTCACAGAAAGATCACATGATGCATTTGGCAGAGCTCTTGAAAGGATGGCAGGAGGCAAAACTGGTTATAAACTGAGCAAAAACAGAATTTGCGAAGGCAGAAGTGACGTTCTTAGGACATAACCTCAGAGTTGGAAGGATGACATCGAGGAACATAAAGACGAAGGCCAGCAAGGAATTTCTAAGACCATCCTCAAGGAAAGAGGTGCTTTGATTTTTGGGACTGAGCGGATTCTATTGGAAATTTGTGCTGAACCTTAGTCGCGTGGTGGGACTGCTGATGGATTTGCTAAAGAACACAAAATTTTGGTAGACTGAACATTACCAGGAGGGATTTGAGAATTTAAAAGCTGTATTAACTATTGCACAAGTTTTAGCTACACAAAATTTCTTGAAACCCTTTAAAGTCGACACCAGCAACATAGGACTTGGAGCTGTGTTGATGCAGGAGGCTGATGGTGGAATTGAAAGACCAATTGGTTACGTCGCAAAGAAACTCAGTATTCATCAGAGAAAGTACTCCACCACTGAAAAAGAATTATTGAGTTTCATACGGGCCTTAAAAAATTTTAATGTGTATATTGCCAACAATATTTCAGAGACAGCTGTGTATACAGACCACAACCCACTCATTTTTTGGAAAAGATTTAAGGACAGAAATATAAGACTATTTCCTTGGAGTCTTATGTTACAGGCTCACAATTTACAGATTGTACATGTTGCAGGATGGAAAAATGTTATTACAGGTGCATTATTGCAGGATTAAAAGAAAATTTGGAGATAAGATCAAACCAGGACAGTCCAATGTTATATATATTTAGAATTAGTATGAAAGGTATAACTTTATAGGACTGAACTATGTATTTTGTGGTAACAATCTTAAGATTTAGAAAAAAATAAAGTCATCTCTTCATAATGATGGTTCATTTTTTTCCTGAAGTGGTTCTTTATTCCTTTACAGGATGGGGGCATCACTGGCTAGGCAGAACTTATTACCCATCCCAAATTGCCAAAGAGGGCAGTTAAGAGTCAACCACATTGCTGTGGGTCTGGAGTCACATGTAGGCCAGACCAGGTAAAGATGGCAGTTTTCTTCCCTAAAGGACATTAGTGAACCAGATGGGTTTTTTCCTGACAATTGATTCATGGTCATCATTAGACTGTTAATTCCAGATATTCACTGATTTCAAATTCCACCATCTGCCATGGCAGGATTTGAACCTGGGTCACCCAGAATATCATCTGGATTAACAGTCCAGCAATAATACCACGAGGCCATTGCCTCCCCCCGTTGGGGGAGGTGTTACAAAGTTGAGTGGAGTATTCATGAATTGGAAGGCAGGAAGTTGGAACTTGTTGGTTAAAAATGATCATGGGGAAAAGACTGCCATGGTCCCTTTAAGAGCTTGTGCTTTGTCTGCGCTTAGAAGTTTACAAATGCAGGTGCACAGAGAGTGCCCGAATGGAAACATTTTGTATAGAACGGCCAAGCAGCATTTTTGCAAGACAAGAAGTTGAATTCGGCCACTTAATTTAAACCAAGCACCGAGATACTAAAAGCCAACTGAATTTAAATCTGATGGTGTTAACAACCTGAAACCAATCATTTTGTAAGAATTTGATTATGTCGTTACCGATATATAAGACGAGGGCATTTGGAAAATGGGAGACAGCCATCCGCCACCTGCCAGAGTTAGCACCATTCAGCTCTCAGAGAAAACCCATCTAATTAGTCAAAGGTACCAGAATATTCCAGAAAACAGTCTGTGTGAACTTGGAGAGATTAAGTTTTAATTCATTGTTCTCTTGTTAATTGGATTTATTGAGTGGGACTTGTGTTTGTTTGAACTGTATTCCAGCAGAAGTTAGACAAGTTAGGAAGTAGTTAGTAGTATAAGGGGGAATTCTTGGTTCGTTAGTATTTCTTTCAATTTGTTGATTGGGTTAAATAAACGAACTGTTTCTTTTTCTTTGTAAAGTCGAAACCAGGGATTTTCTTTCTTTTAACCACTCTATCAATGGGGCGAGCTTCTCTGGGTGTTTCAGGTTTAATAATTAGAGGGGAACACCTACTCCGATCATAATAGATTGGGGCTTGTGTTTTAGTTTAATTCTCAGAGGGGTTAGGCAATTCCCCTTCTGTAACAATAACTTTGGCCATTGTGCAAGATTTAAGATATGAAAAAGTCGGAAGAAAATAAATAAACCAAAGCATTGCCGGAGCAAAGCATCTAACATGAACTTTCAGCTTGTCCTTGCACATTTTGGATTTTAACATTACTGTATGGAATGCACTGAAAGTGCAACTGGGAAGCTTTACTTAAAGGAGAAATGGACATCCAGGACCAGAGTCAACAAGGCCAGTAACTGTGCATTTCTGTAACCAGTCAGATTGAAGTAATGTGAAAGCAACAACAAGGGATAAAATCAAACTTAAACATTTTGAGCAAGTGAATTCAATACCAAATAAAAAAAAGAAGAGAAAGGTGAGTCAAAAGGTAAAGTAAATGAATTTTAATGCAATTTTTTAAAAATTCCAATCATTAAAACCTGAAGAAAGAGACTTGTATTTATATTCTTTTCAGCTAATTGCTACTGCTGGAGAAGGTAGTTGGCAGCCATTAATACTTGGTACATGGTTAAAAGTGATTTAGACTGAAATGGACAAGATTAACATTCTGCAGAGCAAATAAGGGATCTTAACACAGCTTGATGTATCTCAACATAGGCCAGTCTGAAAGACAACATTTTTGCAGTAGCAGAGACAATATTTTGGAATTTTAGTTCAACTGCACATCTGTCCCTTGCCCAAAGTTGCAGTTACTCTGGCTCATCATGAACAGCAAGCATCAAGAGCCTCACCATTACTTTCACAGGGCAAAAAAAACCTGGACCAATAATTCACGAACTTCATAGAAGGTTACACAATATAACCTATGTGCATTTATGAGCAAAGCACCACAGATGTCCTTGTAACATTTACAGATCTCAGGCTAAATTGTCAGCTTTTCAAGAAATAATTATTAACTTATTTATGCCCTGCACCAGTTTCCTCTGAAGATGTTCATACAATATGGCCTTTTAATTATACAACAGTAATCGTAAACCAAAAGTATGTTTCTACTGGTGTTAAGGGCAGGCATTCTCCCAGTTGAAAGACTTGAGATCTCCATGATGCAAATGATGTGTACAGGTCAAACCATGGCTTGTGCAAACACATCAAATCAGCAAGAGCTTCTGCCAAACATATCTGTCCTCTGCAGTCAAATGACTTGTTGAGGTTCAGAATGTCACTGCAAACGCTCTGGATTTAATTTTACTTGTGGCATAATACTATAAACATCTACATGTGAAATAATATTACAAATTGAATTGATCATGACTGTTAAACTGATTATATTAATTCTCGTCATGTAAGAAAGTGCAAAGCAGCTCCTTTTTGAGTTGAGCCTTTGGATTTTAAAAGATTTTTCTTTATGACTGAATTTCTAATGTTTCACCTCTAATGATAACTTTTCGAAACATGCTCATTAACTACCGCACCCTTTTCTTTCTTTGCCAAATGGAATGGCCACCACCATCATCCCTGAAATGTTTGTAAGCCCACATTTTAATCTCACATCTGTGCTCAGAAATTCAGCTGCAGCTAAACAATATTTCAAGTTCAACTGAGCTCCACACTCATACAAAACTTTCTGAAAGTGCATTTTTTTGGGGGGGAGGGGGGTGCATGTCAAATTGGCTCCGAAACCTTCCAGATGATGATTCTTTCACCTCGTGCTTTGAAAATTGAAAACAAAATTGTGTTGATCCTGACCTAGCTCACTACTGCCATCTTTTAACGACAGGGTTTCCATGCAGTTGGGAATTTGGAGCAACTCATTTCATAAATCGAAAGGCATTTTCAGTAAAAAGACAGTCAGTAATAATTCAGCCCATGGGTTCATAGATAATACCAAAGGATAGCTTTCCACAATAATGAAGAGACGCCACCGAGGGTTAAAACATTATTTTTAATCAACATGTTCAGACACACTATGACACACCTTCTGGGCATATGGAACTTGAACCTGGATCTTTTGGTCCAGAGTTGACAATTGACCTATTTGGCAAATAATCGCAGGGTGTCACTAGATTGTTAAAATGCCAAGTTCAAAATGATAGAAAGAAAGAAAATTGCAAAAGCATCACTGAATATTGAAATATGACAAGCAGATGAAATTTGTTTGTCTGGTCAGGCTTTCAACATGCAAAACATTGAAGAGGGTAAATGAGGACAGCAAGGCCACAAAAACAGGATGTATCAATTTTACAAGAAATTACACAATTAAGCTGATGATAAAGAAGTAGAAAGTCTGTATGGATTGAGAGGTGAGAGCGGACACTGGATGATGAAGCAAGAATTAGCTCTTTGAGTTACTGCGCCACACTAAAAATGAATTGGACCATAATACAAAATGAGACCGTCAACAAGCTGAAGGAGAAAAGCAATAAGACAGAGAATGATGGGAAAATTACATACTGGGAGCATGATATTCAGGAGCCAGAAGAAAGGCGTCTGTGTTATTATGAGCTCAAGGGTGATGGAAATAGATTAGCAAGTAGGAAAACAAGAACATTTCTGAGTGATTTGATGGAATTGGCAGCTGCGACATCGCAGTGCATAAGACCCACATAGAAACTGGAAAATAGAGAGCACACTGCACATCAAGCTCCAGGGCAAATGTGACAAGCAATTTGTCGTAGTTGGTTCAGAAAGGCATTGGCAGAGTAGGAGTGAAGAACTCCAATACACCCTATCATTCTAGTGTGTTGTATTGCTCATAAAAATCAATGAATGGAAATTTGGTTAATTGGTTCTTTTCACTGAAATTCAAATCAGGACTGTTGCTGTATTAAAATCAAAGCATTATTTAATTGACATGTAAAGTTTGGTTTAAATCTATAAATGTCAAATCACTGGAACAGTGGGATCAAAGTTTACATAGCAAAAGACCCAAATGAAGTCTGAAAAATAAGTTGCTGAGCTACAAAAAGTAAGAAAATAGTGACAAGGAGAGAATGTAAGGAAAAGAAAAGAAAACATACATTAGATGATTCCCCAAGTCAGGGGTGGGATTATTGTCATTGCCTTGTCATTCCCAAGTGAGCAGCTGTACTTTTGTCACTTCTATCTATGCTTTCATAAAAATAATAAAGGATTTCATATTAGGTTTGAAATGGACGTGACCCAGAGGCTTAATTATATTGTAATATTTACTTACTAGCTCAGAACAACGTGCTGGAAATAGTTGAATAACAACATACGGTATAACAAAGAGCATTTTGATAACACTTGGTATGTTAACTTGGATATCCATCAACTCTACCAGTTTGTGATGAGGCTGTTTATAACTTAAAACTTTTGGAAAGCCTCATACACATCAGTTTATTCTAATTATTTTCAATTGGCAGCAATTTACAAAAATAAATTTAGAGAGCAAATCACTGCTTTTACTTTAAAAATTAAGAGTAAAACCAATATAAATGAAATTTTACAAGGGTTAGTACCCCTTTATTCACATCATGCCGTATCTAAGACATTACTTACATCAAAGTCAATAGATTTACATGCAAGGAAATATTCTAATCAATAGGATCCTGATGGGACAGTACTGGTGAGATGGAATTGCACCTGCCAAAATAGTGTGTCATAAAGTGTCCAAACAAACTGACTAAAAAAAATCTGATCAATGTTCCCAAGGTCAGTAACCACTGGTTATGTTTTGCCATTCCATCACTTTGATAACAATTTCACTTAAGGATATTTGTCTTTCACAATGTATGCTATGAACTTCACAGAAACTGTTATGCACTTTTGATTCATTTTTAGTGCTAATTTCAGCTTTCAGCTCAAATGATGACCAGCAAGCTGTGATGTAGCAATACCTCTGCAGCAAATTTCTGGAAATTTTATGGCCAATTACAAATGGGTTGAATCCACACTATTTAATATGGGTCACAAACATGCGTTCATGAGGTGCCCCTGTCCTCTAAGAATGCCATTAGTAAACTTAAAAGCAATTCCTTTTGTGAAACTTAATTTCAGCGCAGCAAAGCTAATATGTGGTACAATATTGCACTCTTCATGATAAAAATATATATCTCAGTGTTAAGTGTCAATTATTAATGAACTGAAGAATTATTCACCCCACTGATTCAAGGTCAGTGAAATAATTCAACATGGTGCAATCAATCCGGTACTGAACCACAACAGAAATATGACCATTCCTGTTTAGGTAAAGGCCTATCTATAACATTGATTGCCCTGGAAAGTTTATTCGCATTTCTGCTCAAGGTTTATAAACAATTCTTTTTGGTGATCTTTCAAACCATACACCAGGCTTCCAAGTTTTTGCCAAATCACTCCATAATCACTTGCTAACAGTGTATAAAGATGACCTTTCATAATCCATCCTTCCCTTGAGGTGCATTTCAGCATCATGCTCTGATCAGAACGCGGAGTCCTAATCAGATGGAAAATTAGAGGAACTCACACTCAACCACTGTGTTGCACAGAATGCTGCAGTACCTGCTGTGTCACATCAAACATTTCATTTTACAACACTGATATTCATCTGCCATTAGCAGCTTTTTCCTGTGCTGGATTTAAAAAAAAATGTTTGTTTTACAGCCTCTGTTCGCTCAATACTGTGCACATGGGATAATTTATGCTGATCCACATTTGCCACAATGCCACTGACGGTATTCTGTCACAGCAACTAGCCCCAATCATAACTCCTGTGCAACAGTAAAAATGAGTAAGGCAGAGCTGAAATCTCTTGTCATTGATATTCTTCTGAAAAATTACCATAACCTTTTCCACAGCTTTATGGCATTTCAAACTAAA
This sequence comes from Rhincodon typus, assembly GCF_021869965.1. Classification (NCBI taxonomy): domain Eukaryota; kingdom Metazoa; phylum Chordata; class Chondrichthyes; order Orectolobiformes; family Rhincodontidae; genus Rhincodon; species Rhincodon typus. The sequence goes on from NC_063371.1 coordinate 5,067,854, forward strand.
AGGAAATTAGGATATTAATCTGGAAGAGTTCGCAGATGCCATCTCTAAAATTATCACCAAAGAAAAGAGACTTCCATGTTTTATTCAGGTATATTTATTTAACAGTCAAAAATGTTGCATAGATCGCATTATTCAAAATTTCTGGCAAGCATACAATGTTTGCAAAAGAAAATGGACAAATAAAATAGAGGAAGGACAGCAAGTAATGCAAATGTATATTGCTCTGTTCAGTTACACAATCCCTGCCTTTCAAAACCATTGTTCTCAATTGATTTGATTAATGCCAAAAAGAATTGTCATTTTTAATACTTTTCAAAATATAGTCCATTTCTTCTCTTCTTCCATATAAATATTTAAATGGCAACCTTTTATAATAGGCTTTTCTTTTAAACTTGAATAGTGCTTGACGCTTCTCAACATCAAGGCACTATATGATCAATGTTTTACCTTTGTTGTTAAAATCAAGAGGACGATTTTCACTACTGAACAATGTGACAAGTCAGGCTTTGGTTTAAAGGGCATGCGGGATGTAATCTTTGCATGGGGGAAAGCTGGGGCAAGACTGAGTCGGATCCACTGGTCCTGGAAGCAGATTCTCAGCAGTCATGGGGGCGGTGAATGCCAAATTTGGGTGGTCAGCACTCCGACCTCTGTTCCTTGGGGCTTGTCCCAATTGTTACAGAAACTGTTCACCCCTCTCATCTCCTCATCCGTCATGCACTCTCTGTACCAACTTTTGCCACCTCACCCACAGTCCCTCCATTCTAACTCTTGACCATGCCACTTGACCTGCTCACACACCATGCCACCTCCATTGTCACTCACCCATGATGTGCTACGAATGTCCATGACTTCCTGGAGAGGTACATTAGTGAGCAGGCTAGCAAAGTCAAATGAGCACACACAAATGGTGTTGCTAATGATGTGCAATTCATGTATAGGCTTCATAATGTTGAAGGAAGCCTTCTCTGCAAATGTGGAAGAATCACTGCATATCTCAGGATCTGGTTGGGGATTAAAAAAAACTGTCCAGTATTTCTCACACCAACATGCTTGGTAAGCAAAAAATAGTCCCACTCAAGAAATCTATTCACTCAATTGTCTGATCTCCTACAAAAATAAATTTATAGTTGATCTACACAGGTTTAATCCTCTAATATCCCTTTAAAACTATCAATCAAACTGTGAGCTGAGAACTGATGCTGAGACAAATGATACTCTGCCAACTGACATAACTTCATACTAACATAACAACATCCCTGGTGAAAATGTCAACCTCAACTCCACTGAAACAGCATGACCAGGCAGCAAAGCCTTTTCCTAACCAATACCAAATGGCCTGTCAATCAAAGTAGCCCAGCACAGCATATTTTTAAGCTCCCAGCTGGCAGCTTCAGCACGGGTCAAGGCCCTTGCAAGAGCAAGTGAGGTATGTTTAAGCTCAGAGATGAGTCCAAAAGGCCCTGCTCAAATTGATTTATCCTTCTATGAAATTCAAAATTCTGCCATTGCTCTACCAGCAAAAAGAGGATCTATCAAAATTGAAGGCAGCACATCCACATCCAGATTTTGTCCACAATTTCTAAAGATCAATCCAGGCCAAAGTCTGTAGTGCATGGTTGCAGAGGTGGAAGGTGAGATAGTGGGGGTTGGGGAGTTGGCAAAGAAGGATATGTAACAGGTAAGATGCACCCATTGGTAAAATTTCACAATAAAAGACCACGGGCTCTTGAAATTTCCATATCTTAAAGGGAATTTAACATTGAAAATTAAAATGGTAAGACTCCACTTAAATAAAGCAATGCAGTAAGATTCACTTTTGACTATTTCTTCTGTGACTGTCTCATCTAACCTTTCTCATATGAAGGTGCTAAATGAATGCATTTTCCAAAAGGATGCACAGGCTGATTAAATATTTGGGGTATCACCATTCATTCCGTGCCGCTGGGTCAAAATCCTGCAACACACTCCCAAACAGCATGGTGGGGGACACCTGGAGTAAACTGACTTCAGCGGTTCAAGAAGGCAGCTCACCACGACCACCTTTCTCAAGGCCATCTGCAGATAAGCAATAAGTGATGGTCCAGGCAGTGACACCCACATCCCATGGATGAACAAAGAAAAATTGTATTTAACAGATTTGGGGTTATTTTTCTGCCACTGAAAAACTCTCTTTCAAAAATCCTCAGTGAACTCAATAGTTTCCAATTACAGCTAAGAAAAGTGATTCCACTGTAACACTGTTTATTGGCCTATCCTGCAGCCTCATCCAGCCCACATTACCAACAACCAATCTCTGTTATTTTGAATCTGATTTTCTTTGCACTGTTGTTCAAAGTTGTTCTATGCCAACACGTTCACAAAGTCAATGAAAATTAGCTGAAATAACTTCACAGTCGCCATCATCCCATCATCGAGTCACTCTTTATTTACACATGGAAAGTCCTTGTCAGAGTCAGAATCCAGAGTATCATAATCTGTGACATTCCTCTTTATATCTGTCAGCTAGGGCTCCCTGATTGGACCAGATTAACAGCCCCAATCAGGGAGCTCAGATTCTTGGAGCTCCAGCTGGCTGACCTCATTACAATCGCTATAAACCATTTTGATCTTCGAGATATAGGGAACCAGCATAGAAACATCTGTTGCAATAGCCATTTCACATCACAAGGCCAGGGATATTGTAGAAGGCATGCATGGCCACTTCAATTAGTCCCTGCCTTTCCTGTTTCACTGTCTCAATTCAATTCTGAATGGGCAGAACAGAATTGCCACCAATTAAGCAAGTGGCGATCGGGCTTGAAGGGAAGCACAAGAAAAGCTGCTCTTGGAAATAGAAAATACCACAGGTGCACACTAAAAGTGCCTTTTAGGTGTTAGAGCTGAAACACAATGGGTAGATGGAGTCTTTCATCTAATCAGGAAGCCCTCAAGGATATTTAGTGGTTGAAAACATATTTAACTATCCAGTACCAACATTCCTGACCTTCCTGTGGTCAGATTCATTACTGAGTCACAATCTGGATGACCAAGTCAACACACGTACAAAGCACTGTGATTCATTGCTAGTCGGATAAAATTTAATAGCAAAGAGATTATGTTAAAAGACTGGTTGGCCCACACATTAAGCACTGTGTGTCATTTTGATCTCTGTATTATTCAAAGGAGAAAGAGGCATTGAAGAGTGTAGGAATCATTTCTAAGTATGCTACCAGAACTGAGAGGTTTAAATTAAAGATTGAACAGGCCGGGACCCTTTTCTCTTGATAACCAAAGACTGAGAGATGATTTTATCAAATTCTTGATGATTATAGGAGATTTGATATCACAGATCAACAGCTGTATATCTAAGACAACTATGAATAAAGCCAATCCGGAATTCACAAGAACCATGTTGACTGAAGACCAGGTCTGTGGAACTCACCATCACATGGAGTGGATCGAACTGAATATTGATGGTGCATGTAAAGGGAAAGTTAGACAAGCACATTAGAGAGCAAGGAAGAAAAATTATGTATTGGTCGGGTGAGATGCCGTAAGGTGAAGGAGGTATGCATTGACTTTAAAATACTGCATTGTCTGTTCCTATGCTGTATTGTACAATAATAATCAGCCATGCAGTTTTGTCGCATTCACCCCAGCAGGTGACTGCCTGAAGAATTTGTCTCCTTGCCTACAGTCTGAGTCCTGGGAAACAACTAGAGAGATATCCTCAAAAAGAAAACAAATACATAAATAACTCACCAAATGTACTGTCCTGATTGATAGACTGCTCTGTTATTCTCCATCTTGGTATCTGGTCAACCATCAATTGAACTGGAAAGGTCAAAGACATCATGTAAGCTAAAGGAAGATGGAGAAACATCATTGTTGGCATTATCTTGTTTTCAACAACAAAGGACAAAATTTATCATTATGTATACCTGCGTGCATTTTCTCTTGCACAGGCTGTATAAATCTCATCAAGTGCAGAGAAATGTCACCACAACTTTGTGGGTAGAGATCTCATTTAAAACTAGACAGTAGAAAATGAAAAAATGAAAACATCTCCCATTGCACAGAATCATAGTTCATTAAATGGTAATGGAAATCGGAAATGGGTGAGTTACAGAGTAAATAATATACATAGCCACAAATTAACTAACAATTTAATAAGATTTAATGCACATTTTATATGCAGTTAAATTTACACTCCATTACCTTTTGTTGACCATGATCATTTGTGCTTAATATTTTAAAATACTGCATTTCCCTCCGCACGTATATTTTATTCTTACTTTGCTCTCCTTAGTTCATTGGCCTACCCTGTTCATCCAGCCCTGTAATTGGAAAACTAAATTCTATTCTGACACATTTCTGCATGTGCTCTCACGGTCTATTAGTAGGGCTGTGACGGATGAAATTCAAATGCAAGAAGTGTAGAGTGCATCCTTTTGGCAAGAAGGATGAGAATAGACAATGAAATTAAATAGAACAATATGAAAGGATAAGCAGGAACTGAGAGATCAGAGCAACATGTATACAAGTCTTTGAAGGTGACAGGACAAATTCCTAGTGTTGTTAAAAGGAAATACAGGATCTGTGGCTTTAATAATAGAGGTACAAAGTATGAAATAAACTGTCAAGCTTTATAAAGCACTGCTTACGCCTCATCTGATGAAGTGCAGCTAACTTTCGGCAGCACACTTTTGGAAGACTTTAAGAAGAACGCAGAAAAGATTTAGTAGAATGGTACTTGAGATGAATGACTTTGGTTATCTGAAGAGACAATGGAAATTGCAGTTGGTCTCCATGAGGTTAAGGAAGAATAGATAGGGGTGTTCAAAAATCAGGAAAGATTGTGACAGAGTAAATAACAAGGAGCTAGTTCCAGGAGCAGAAGGTGGTGAACAGCGGATACAGATTTAACAAGATTGGCAAGACAGCAGAAGTGACATGAGAAAATAAAAATTGGCAGTTATCATCTGCTCACAGATGCAATATTAACAAAGTTAAAATTGATAAAGCCTGAAGTTGAAACATTTTCAGGACTACAGGGAAATGGCAGAGGAGTGTGGGGTTACTTGGGGGTGCTGAAGGAACCACTGCGTTGCATCATTCAGTCATGTTCTTCTATGATTAGCATTAATCATTATGGCTGCAAATGCAAACACTTTGCAACTTGCCAGATTTGAATTGACAAGAAATCATTGTGATACAAAGGAACTGTTTAGTTCAAATTCAATAGAAAGTGGGGTTCAAGCTTTGTGACCTGATGAATATCCCAAGATACAAATGCAATTCATTCTCATTGAAGGTGCAAGTGGTTGTAAGTTCACTTTGTTTGCAGTACATGAGACAAGTTGTAAGCATTTCTTCTGAGGTAGATGAAGTAGAGGAATTTTATCGCTTGATGCATGACGCAGCACTACCTCCCTCACAATGCATTTACAGGCAAGACCAAGTTCACAGACTCTGCCAGGTTTTCATACCACTGTGGTGCACCCCATCCCCATTTCAGACATTTTCTTGGCCTCGTCCCTGAAAACGGGTGAATTTCATATTTTCTTTTGATAGTATATGACCATGCTGTGATTAGCTCCGATGATGACAGAAGTAATTCTTATTCTCCCCACCAAATGATCCATGTTCCATATGTTAACAAATTCAATGATTGTCAGCTTTTTAGTTCCATGAATGTAGGGAAGGTACGAGAACAACAGACAGAATCTAAATATTTTCTGAGTAAATGCATCATCCAACAGATATCCATGAATAATGATACAGGCTCGGAACCTTGATTGATTTCCCCTCTTGTCGTGTTCACTTGACTTTAGGATGCCCATAGCAAGCCAACTGAGATCAGCTTACTCAACATAGTCATTCAAATCAGGATTTTTAGCAGTTTGTCTTGCCTCTGTACCATATACCTCCACATATTTAAACACTAAGTTCTCTTGTTTTATCTTATGCTTGTTTAAATGAGTAAAGACTACCTAAGGGAAGGCCATTTGTTCATGCAATTTAGCAAAGTCAACATGGTTTTTTTAAAAGGAAATCATGTTTGACTAATTTACATGCGTTCTTTGAGGAAGTAAGAAGCAATGTGGATCGAGGGGAACCTGTAGATGTGATGTATTTGGTTATCCAAAACACATTTGATAAAGCACATCAGACTTTACTTCAGAAAATAACAGATCTTGGTACACAGTGAACTTTATCAACACGGATACATGATTGGTTATCTAGCAGAGACAGTCATAAAGGGTTATTTTTGGTTTGCAAGCTGAAGTGCAACAGGGATCTGTGCTGGTACCTCAGCTATTTATGATGTATATCATTGACCTAGAGGTAGGGTTTGAATGTATGGCAGCTAACTTAATTGGTGACACCACATCTTTAGGGAAGTAAGTTTGCAAAAGGCTGTAGAGAATCTGCAAAGGGAAATAGATAAGTTAAATGAGTGAGAAAGAATTTGGAAAATAGAATATAATGTGGAAAATGGTAAACCTGTCCACTTTGACAAGAAGAATAGAAAAGCAGTATTTTCTTTAAGTGGAGAGATATTGAAGAACTCTGAGATACAGAGAGATCTGGGTATTCTGGTCAAAAATTCACAAATAGCTTGTACACAAATACAGCAAGTAATCAAGAGGGAAAATGAAATGAAGGTGTTTATTGTCAGGAAATGGAAGAAAAAGTCAGGAAGCTTTACTGCAACTCCAAAAGGCCTTGCTGAGACATCAGCACTAGTGGAGATAGTTTTGGTCTCCTTATTTGAAAAAGGATATAATTGTATTTGAAACAGTTCAGAGAAAGTTCAGTCAATTCACTAGTGGGATGAAGGGCTTGTCATTTGAAGAAAGAATGAACAGGTTGTGAATGAATCTGATAGAGTTTAGAAGAATTGAAGATGGTCCCATTGAAAAATATAAGATCCTGAGGAATTCTGACAGGGTGGATGCCAAAATCAAACTCTCTCTTGAGGGAGATACTATAACTAGGAGACACAGTTCCATTCAAGACTGCGATGAGGAGAACTTTTTTTTCACAGATGGTTCATTCCTTCCTAGAAACCAATAGAGACAGGGTTATTGAATATTTTTAAAGCTGAATTGGATAGATCTTTTATTACCAAGAGAAATAAAGCCTCTTGGAGAGAGTAGACAGGAAAATGGATTTGAGACCACAATCAGATCAGCCATGATCTTATAAAATGGTGAAACAAGCTCATGGGCTGAATGGTCCAATTCCTGCTGCTATTTCGTAGGTTTGTATATTTGTTCAAAGTATTAAACAAGTATCAATTGCACAACCACATAATTCTGGAAAATGTTATCATACTTACTAATCTTTTCATTACCTTATTTCTGCTTAATTCTTAATTACAGGGTTGAAACTGCTTCAACCTGGTTTCTTGTCAGCACCTGTGATAACATGTTCCCTTTTCCTGATGTTATTTAAATGGCCAAACAAGATCAGACTCAAGGATATGCATGAAATGTACTGTGTTTATTGTATCTTTGTCAGCTCAGGCATTTTAATCATCATTGACTTTATTTTGGTTCGAACCACTGTTCTTAAAAATAGGAATTAAAATTTCCATTGGAATGGGGACTACTTTGAAAACAATCCATTTCCTTAAGATCACCCTTTCTCTCTGATTCTGATATACAACAACAGATGTGAACAATGCCACCACGACCGACAATGCTAATCATCCAATGGAGATGTTGCTATCAATGGAGAAATACTTAATATTTGCATGATTTTTATCTACTCATTGTTTTCAGATATGTACACACCTGTTTATGTTGAAAGAGTTAAGATGGACACCCCAATGGGAACAGGGAAATTAAAGTTGCATGGCATGAGAGCTGCCTGCTGAGAACGAGAAGTGAATCGGTATTCATATATTTCCTATTTGTGTAGCTTCGAATTATAAGATCTATTCATTGGAGATATTTAATGATCTTGCAGCAATTAACTCATGTTCTTCATGTGTGAATGTCATCAAATGTTAACAAGATGAGTACATTTGCTATTCAAATCCAGTGTGCAGCTGTGGCCAAAGGCTCTCATGGTATAGTGGTAGTGTCCCTACCTCTGGTTCAAGTCCCACCTGTCCCAGACATGTATCAGTACTTCTCTGAACAGGTTGGTGGAAAATATCTACATCTGTTGCCGGCAACAAAAGGGGAAAATTTCTATTGGTGCAACATTGTAAAAAACGTCATTAACTGACGTGACTTCAGAAAATGACAGTTAACCCCCAGAGTTGTACAAGTGTGCTTTAATGTTCTGTCCTTTGTGCTCTGAGGTTAGAGTTTGTGATCACTCCCAATTCTACAATATACATTTCATCAGGACTTCGGTTATTACTCAAAAACAAAACGCTGACAACATGGTTCTCTGTACTGAGACTAGGCTATAACAAAGCCCAACACATTGGTTGGGAATTTCAACCCAAACAAAATGCAGACAAGTGGCAAAGTTCAATTTAGTTGAAGACAGTCATAGGATCTTTATAGCACAGGGGTGCAATTTAGCCCTTCACGTCTATGCTTTTAGTAATTTGCATCTGCATTAAATAAGCTCATTAAATAACCTCTGAATGATAGTACTGCTGCTCCTGGCACCATGTCACCAAGGCTGACACTTCAGGTTAGTATTGATTGTCATAGCGAGCATCCTTCGCATGAAAAGTTGTTCAGATAGATACAAGAGAAGCAGTAGCAATATCCAAAGAACAGCTGGTAGCACAAACCTGCACCATTACGGGATCTGCTGTGTGTCAAATGTCCAAGCGCCTTACATAACAACAGTTATTACAAACAGGAGTGATAATTTAATCGTTGATCACCTTGGAGCACTGATAAGTCATAGAAGGTGTGAGCTAAAGCCAAGTTCTCTCTTTTCTTCAGTGAAAATAATTTAGTCAGTGATTCACTTGCAGTCAGTTCTTGTGCAGTGCGCAGCAAGAGGCAGAGGAGTGGATCAGTTGTGACCCACAAATTGGCACTGCACATATCTCAGTGGGTAGGCACACTCACTTGTGAGTCAGAAGACTGTAGGTTCAAGTTCCACTCCAGAGAGATTCAAGCACAAGAATCTAGCAGTTGAGTACTGAAGATTACAGCAGTGCCAAAAGTGCCTTCTTTTGCTTCAGATATAAAATATGCCTGGCATGATTTAAAGAAGAATAGGAGAATTAAAGCTGATTAAAACTTATGCTACAAACTCTGGTCACATGTGGCCATTAGTGCTGTTCGTGAGTGCTTACTGCATACAAATTGGCTGCCATGTTTCCTGCAACACAACACCGTTGATATTAAAGTATTTACTTGGTTGAAAGGCACTGTATAATGTCTTTTTTTTCTAAACAATACAGCAACTTGAAAAAAAAGCATTCTGCTTCGCAAACTGTACAAACTGAAAAATTATTTTTAAATTTTTTAACTTCGTATTTGTCCCTTTCAAGTCACCAGTCCAAAACAAATCATCACACTACTTTCATTCTGTGCGTGAGAGAAGACAGACAGAGAGAGAAATATTGAACCAGATAGCAGAAACTGGTGGCTTTCTTCTAAGCTATTCACTATATTTGTTGGAAGCACTTTAATAAATTGCACAGTGTAGATTTAATTGGACTCAGAATCAGTGATTGACATTGCCTTGTCCAGCCAATAAAAAGTGAATTACTGCCATCTGTGAGCTGGAAGCAATAACATTGGTATTCAAATAATTTTTCTTTTACAAAAAAGTTTTCCTCAAGTATTGTAAGGTGAAAGCAATTATCCTGTCTTCAAACAAAGTCACATAGAAAAAATTACAATGATTGTTCTGCTATTGATGATGGAAAGGCTTTTGAGACAATATCGTGTCGATGAATAAAAACAGAAAACGCCAGAAGTACGGAGCATCTTTGCTAAGATGGACATTTTGGACCTGCAGACTTCATCAGAGCTGAAGACTGAAAAATAAACTAGTATGTTAGTGGGGCTGAAGGAAAATGGGTGGGAGATAGTAAACAGACATGCCTGTTGCAGAGTGGGTGTGAATGCATTGAATGGGCCTACCAGCTATTTGAATAGAAAACCAATAGTTGATGTGGATGGTGAACAGTCAAATCATGGAGAGTCATGAAAAGACAGAATAATATGCAAAATTAAGGGGTTTGAAAACAAATGGCACCAGCCTGCACGATATAAAAATTCCTGGAAACAGAGAAGGGAGACTGGACGGAAAGACAAGCTGAAAATAGTTGTGTTCTCCTTCTTCTTCTGTTCCCCTTTCCTGCTCCAAACATGAATAACTAGAGGTGTAAGCTACCTGGTAAAATTTCCAAACTCAAACTGTGACACAGTATTCTCCAGATCATAACCTGGCTGAGTCCATTCAGAACTGTTTTGCTTGTGGATCTTGAATTATTTTCTCATTGATCATCAAATTAAATATGAAAGCAAATTAATTGCTATAGCAACATGAAACTATAGCCCAAAAGCGACAATTTGTTGAAGCCACAAGGAAATATTTGCACAATTCATATCACGTTAGATTCCAATAACTTGCATGACAAGTTCAATCAGAAAAATTGAGAAACATCATTCTTAATTCCTAAACTTCTTGGAATATACCAAAGCCTTTATAGTCTCTCAATTTGCATATACTTTTACAGATTAATCCTGAAATTCAGCTGCAGTCCTCAATTGGGATTAATTGATCGCTGTGGCTTACTGATAAATGCGACTGCACTGAGAGGTTTATTTCTTGTCCAACTGTAATAGCTTTCTTTCTAAGCAGTTTCTATTCAGAAATGCTACCTGACTGTTAGAATGAAGGGAGCTACCCGTGCGTGGAAATAGACATATACTCCTGTCACTGCACCTCTCTTTCCTTCCCCAGCCTCACAACATTATGGTATAAATGGAGCCTGTGCCTTAACTGAAACCATGATAGCCTTATGAGGTTGTGAAGCTTCTGGGCAGTTTGTCCACGCAGTCCACACTAGCACTATTTTCACGGTGTCTTAACTTTAGCCCTTTTGATAAAGGCCAATCAGTCTTTTTTTCTTTGAAGATGCCTTGCCAAATTTAATTTTGGGGCAAATGAGAGAGAATCTTGCTCTTTTATGACACTGGGCAATTATTTTACAAAATAATATTTTCTGTGCGTTTGTATTATTGTTTCAAACTTAGCACTTTTTCAGATTAACACTCAATTCATTTTTTCTCAGAAAAACTAGTATTACCATTGCTTTTCCAAAACAACTTACCACTATCAGCTGCAGAACACACTGCTCAACAACCCCAGATTTAATTTCAATGCAATTACCATGTCATTACTACAACCCTCTCTTGATTCACACAGCCAAAATCAGTGTTGTTGGCCAGAAAACCTAAGTCAATCCCTGAATTCAACACCAGCTGCAGCAAATTTACTCAAATCTTTTGAGACTTTTGCTGAGGCAGTTGGTGAAGTTTAAAACAGCAAAGTACAGTGTTACATGATTTTTGTAATCTGATTTTGATTTCTAACATAAGCAGGGTATAATTAATTTCAGATTTACATATGTATTGGCAATATTTTGTTCTTACTGTAAACTTGGAATTTAAATATGTTTTAAATAGGGCGGGAAGGGGAAGTGGTGAGTGGGAAATAACAGTTAAAAAGACAGCATTCAAACTCAGCTCAATAGATCGATGCAATGAGTATAATGGATTTATAATGCTGCAATTACACAGAGGTATTCTGATGATCAACATCATTAAAGGGTAGCTGGTAGTACATGTCATGAGGTTAATATTCCAGAGCCCCAGGCTAATGTTCTGGAGATAAAAAGCAAAATACTGCAGATGCTGATGATCTCAAGAAAACATCGAATGCTGAAGAAATTCAGCAGGTCTGGCAGCATCTGTGGAGAGAGAAACAGAGTTCATGTTTCGAGACCAGTATGACTCTTCTTCACTTCTTCTGCAGATCTCCCTGCAAAAATGCAGTTTTAATATCAATTGATCTACATCCCAAGCATGTGTTGATAACAAAGCTAATAAAATCTTCAAAATTGTTTTTCCTGCCTTCGGTTCATCCACTCTTATACCCTGAAACCCCAATGTTTTTCCCAACCTCTGCTGTTCCTTTTGCTTTGCATGTCCCATCAGAAGACACCATTGTCTGTGCATATCTACCTATGTGATTGGAGTGATTATCCTTGATCAAGCTCCACAGTGTACCACCCAAATTCTGTTCACTTTTGTAGATCTTATTGTTTGCTATATCATTTTAACATGTCTTCTTATTTGTCCATGATGACTAAGTCTTCATGATCACAGAGGCATCTTCTTCTGGTAATATTCATGGTTTCTATTGTATTTCTTGTACTTGTTAAATACATCCTCTGTCTTGCCTTCATTTCTTTCTGAACTGCAATTATTTGACCCCGCCTCCTCTTAATAGGATGTCTTTCACTGGTTCATAATCTCTTTCTAGAGGCATATTTGCTCCCTGACCGACTGTTCAGGCCTACAATTCATTTTCTTGCCTTCCATTTTTGTACTTCGTGTTCTCAATCAATGGGCCTAAATTCCTGCCCCTCATCCTGTACCTTCAACCAGCTTTGATATTTTTCAGTGATCTTCCCTGCTCTACTTGTAACAGTTGCAATTCTCCATTGACTCGTCCATCCAAGTGAACATTTGATCTTGGTACCCATTGTGCTTTGGGACAAATTACCTCATATTGATCAAAACTAAACTATCCATCATCAGAGGAACTCCCATTTGCAGCAGTTTGATCCTTAGAGCTGCAACATTTTGGTATGGGGGCACCTGGTTCTTCACCATTTTCTGCAATTTCTTCAGAATCTTCAGATTTGTAATCCATACCAAGCAACCTTAAACGATGCAACAAAACAGTCTGGTCCCGACGCTGTACAATTATTATTTTTCTGTCTTCACTGATAACCATCCCCAGGTCTCTCCAGTCTTTAAGTCTCTCTCTCTCTTATAATAAACCACATTTCCCAGATGGAAGCTGGTTTCCAATGGCCTTACCGTAAGGTTTGCTGAATTGTTTCTGAGGATTCAGCGTTCATGAATGCCTTTCGGCCTGCATGCAATACATTCAAAGGCTTTAGAAAAGACAGAACATAATACATGTAATTCAAATGCTTCACAAAAGTTGAACAAATTATAGCCCCTACCCACGCTGACGGCTGATCACTTTTCACTAAGGGATCTTTAGGATTCCTACCAAAAATTGATATGGACTCCAATCATCTGATCAAGTGCAACAAATTTATGGAATCTATTGCCCCATGCTGGTGCAGATGATAATTTACAATTTGGTTAATCTGTCAAAATCCAACAAACCATTTAGTCTATCACTGTTCCTTTCATATTACCCTTTACTAAAGGGCTTTCTGCTGCCAAATCCAAAAATATTATGTGCATATTCGCACACATATCTCTGAATTCATCAGTAGTAAATACTGCTCCCCCTGCTCCCCATTATCAGAGAGAAATTTTGCCAGTGGTCCAAAATCTGATTCCTACCCACTTTTCTAATGCCTTATCTTGACTTTCCTTATTTTCCTTTTCTCATCTTTGCTGTTCATTATTGATGACTGATAAAATCCATTTCCAAACCTTCAAAATGTAAACAGTATTTTTTTTCTTTGTCCTATGCCTTTAATCCATGCAATTATCTCATTGAAATGCTTGCTAATAGCAAACATCCTGAAGGATTTAATGGTCTTCTAAGATATTTATTACAAATCTGATATCTCTCACTTTACTATTACATATTATGTCCCATCTTTAGTTTTAATCTTTTAGTAGATGATTGGGCAAATTGCCTATGTAATTTTAACACAATTGACTTTTTGTCTTTTAATTTCTACCCCCTGATGTCAATAACACATCTTTAATTTCTTTAGTTCAGAGGATATCTTCCATCAAAGGAATACAATCATATCTCAGTTGTGTAAAGTCTAAATTCAGACTTTCCAAATACGAGAGCTTTGTTGTTTTCCATATCCAGTTTCATCTATGCTTTCTTCATCAATGACTGGTCAATAACAAGGGAATTTTATTTGACACTACATCTCTGCTAATAAAGTGAATGAATCCAGTTCATTAATGAGGAATAAGCACACTTTAAGCATTTTAGTAAGTTAACATCCACAAATGGGAAACTAGTTGAACTCATAAATTCCTTCACATTGTCCCCTTTCTTTAACTCAGAAAATCTTGGTAGCAGTTTAGCCAGTCTATTCCACACATTTCAGATGTACAGCCACCATCAAGTATTACATAATTGAAAGAATCTACCACCAATACATTCATGACTGGGCTAAAATTTTCTTCTGACCAAAAAATGACTTCTTTTTGATCTGTATCTCCATCTTCTTCCTTTGAATCCTTTGTTTCATGTTTGGTTTTGACTAATTAGTTATCTCGTTTGGGACAGTTTATGGCATTGTGGTACTTTGAATTAAACCCAAAACATCAACTGATTACAACCTGAGCATTTCTAGGCTATTTGCTGTTCACAAAATGCCGAACACATCCAAACTGGAAAGTACTGGAGAAACTCAGCAGGTCTGGCAGCATCTGTCAAGACAGAGTTAAAGTTTTGAGTCCAGTGACCCTTCCTCAGTACCAGTTAAATATGTCTCTGCAAAAGCAGGTCAGAGACTAGGAATGGCATGTAGCTTATCTCCTGCGTCACCAAAGCTTGTTCACAAGGCACAACTCAGGAGCTGATGGAATACTCCCCATTTGCCTGGATGACTGCAGGTCCAAACACACAAAAGAAATTCAAGATCATCTAGGACAAAGCAGCCTCCTTGATTGGCATCCCATCCACCACCTTCAACTTTCATTACCTTCATCACATGCAATCCTCTAAATTTTTCTTCTTCTGTGCAGACCTCTGAGGTTCATGAACAGCAGCGACTTGTGGAACCTGAATTCAAGATCTGCACTGGCACGCTGATCACCGTGCACAGAACCTGGGAGCAGCTACATGAGCATGCAGCCATAGAACGAACATTGTTAATCACTGACATACAGTGGCAGCAATGTACACCATCTGCCAAGGCTTCTCCAACTACACCTTCTAAACACAGGAGAGGGACAAAGGCAGCCAATGACTGGGGACACCACCACTGCAAATTCCCCTCTGAGCCACACACCATCCTGACTTGAAACCACATCATCCTTCCATCACTGTCTTTTGGTCAACTTCCGAGAATGGCACAGACAACAGTTGTCCCTCCACCACATGGATCACAGTAGCTCAAGGTGGCAGCTCACACCACCTTCTCCAGGCTCATGTCTTGCGTGCTGAACACTCCAGAACTTGTGAAATTATTCAATTTCATTTTGTAAAAAAGTGCTTAGTTTACAGTGTTTGCAGAACTTCTGCAACTATTTTTCTTTTCATTAATCCCGTCCTGATCCTTTTCTGGACTCTGCTGTCAAAAGTTATGGGAGTGCATTTCAAATTACAAACAAAAATTAATTTTTTCCAAATACAATCTCAAATGTTGAAAAAACATGTACCAAATGCTGAATGAAGCATGAGTATGCCTGAATGATTAAATCAGCTTGATATTCCTTCTGCTGGGATGATTCATTGTGACCAGTAGGATAGATAGTGATGTAATTATTGACCTGTGGCAGTTGAGTTTGTTATAGCAATTCTGGCTTCAGCCATGCATTAATAGCCACTCTGTCAGCCAAATGTACTATCCAGGATCAATAATTTAACTGTGCTTACAAAATGACATAACCATCCTGCCCCTGGTACCCCCAACCCAGCACCACTTGTAAAAATAAATAATTGCTGTTCAAAGTGTTTATATTTGATGAAGAGTTCCTTTCTCAAAATGAGCAGCTATCAATTTCTAATGGTACCTCAGAAATGGTAATAAAGTATTAACTTAAGACCTAACAGAATACAGTATCATGTCAGAATTACCGATTTTATTCAGCATCCTGTACACAGCAATGCAAGCTAAATGGTGTTATTCTCCAGGCCAGTAAACAAGAGAGGGGATTAGCGGTTGCTGGCAGATAGCTTGCTGAAGCATCAGTGTGGTGTGTGACAGCAGTTAAGATAGCAAATGGGATCGTGGCTTGTGCAACCAGAGGATTAGAGCACAAATCTCCAGGAGGTGCTGAGTGTGTTCAGGTTTTTTATTTAGGATCACTCAGCGTACTGTATATAGTTCTAATCATCATACTACGTGTATCAAATATGGGCTTTGGAGAGGGAGCAGCCAGAAGCTGTTAAAGTGCCCACTTCATTGGTTTGTCTATACTTGAGTTTCAAGGAAATGCTGAAGTAGGTGATGCTTGCACTAGACAGGGAAGGGACCAGAATCATCAAAATGTCAAATTGCCAATTTTAGCAGGACAGATGGAAAAAACCAGCATTTTATCTAAACGTTGAGGCATTGCAGAGCTCTGAGTGTCTTTGAGCAAAAATCACAAAAGGTTTGCTTGCAGGTACACCAAGTAATCAAGCAAATGAATTGAATGCTATCATTTGTAACGAGGAGAACTGAATACAAAAGGAATGAGCTTCTGCTTCAGTTATACATGGCACTGGTGAGTCCACATCTGGAGTACAGTGTGCAGTTTTCTTCCTTATTTAAAGGAAGAATGCAAACGCATTGGAAGCAGTTTAGAGAATGTTACTTCACTAATATGCAGAATGAAGAGGTTTTCTTATTTGGAAGGGTTGGACAAACTCGGCTTGCCTCCACTGGAATAACAAGGTGTAGAGCTGGATGAACACAGCAGGCCAAGCAGCATCAGAGGAGCAGGAAAGCTGATGTTTCAAGAGCAAGAGGCTTGATAGAAATATAGAAGATCTCGACAAGGTCTTGACAGGATGGGTTTGAAGAAGATGATTCCCCTTACGAAAGAATCTAGAACTAGGAGTCACTGTTTAAACAGCAGAGCTTGCCCTTTGGAAACAGAGATGAGCTGATTTTTTTTACTCTCAGAGTCACGAGTCTTTGGCACTCTGTTGCTGAAAATGTTGTGGGAACAGAGTCCTTGAATATTTATAAGACAGAAGGAGACAGATGTCCACTGTCAGGGGTAGACAGAAATATGAATTTGAGGCTACAATCAGATTAACCATGATCTTATTGAATGGCAGAGTAGGCTCGAGAGGCTGAATGGCCTATTCCTGTTCCTTGTTCCAATGTTTGTATTGTACCCACAAAGTGTACTGGCAAGTTAAATCTCAACATCTTTAAAATTTTCAACACTGATCGGTTGGATTTTCAAGCTTAGGAGAGTGAGAATGATTTCACAACTTTGCACTGTGAGGCAGGGGGACCCATTTGTACCAGCAAATTCAAGACAAAGTTAGACAAGAATCCAAAGAACATACTGAAGAAAGAATATCTAAGGTGCAGCAGGTCATGATATTAGTCAGGTGCTGGAAGGATGCAATGTTTCTTCCACCCACCTCATCTCCACACATTCTTCTGTCCCAACTTTACGGGCTTTTATGTTGTACATGCCTGTCAGAATAATCACAGCAAGGTACAGAATGTGGAAAGAGAGAATGTTTTCATTGTATGGCTATGCCAGCTATGAACCTATTTCAGAGAAGCCTCCTTCCTACAGACATAACAAGGTGCAGAGCTGGATGAACACAGCAGGCCAAGCAGCATCACAGGAGCAGGAAGGCTGATGTTTCGGCTTCCTACAGACATTTAGTTTCCAACAACAATTGCTGCTGCTTTGTCCTGCCACTTCAAATTTACTCTTTGTTTTCTTTCATCAGTCTATTTCTTTGTGGCTTCCATTCACCCTCAACTGTGCCCTTCTCATCTTATTTAATTGAAGATCCTGATGGGGACAAGGAACACCCATTTTTATACACAGAACTATCAGCAATGCTGAACTCAGAAGAGCAGAGCACATACAGTGTTAATCCACTTCGCTATCCTTGTTGCAAAAAGACAACACAGGATGAACATTGACAATCTTAAATGTGTACATCTGCATTTATGTATGAGAAAAGTGCAAGCTGCATAGCAAGTAAAAACAGATAAAGCTCAATGTGGAGAGGAATTCACTGAGTGAATTCCAAAAAAAGACAAGATAATGTCTCCCATGAAAAGGATTTATGTAAAATTCTCACCACTTTTCTCATAAAATATAACAAAATGTTAATTTGAAGTATTTTGAGTTTTTATTTCTGGTTCTTATTATTACCATTTTTCAATTCCTTTCAGGTGTTTTCTTATATTTCAAAAATGATTGGCTGTAAAGCGCTTTGTGTCAACCTGAGGTCACGAATATCAATGCAAGTCTGTCTTCCTTTCTGCTTGGGGGGTAACAGTTCCATGGGAAATCTCAGCCCTCCATTATTTGACTCAGATGGTTTAGTGAGTAGACTATTCCAGAGCAAAACCAAGTTTAATTTCAACCAGTTAGATACACATATCCAATTGAGCAACAGGGAATGGAGGTGGTTTATTTTTCAGTTCTTTTGCTCTCAGATGAGGGAAAAAAATCTCAGGGCCACAACTGCTACCCTTGGTGATAATCAGCTAATTCAGCAGAGTTAGTAACACAAAAGCAAGGTGCAGAATGTATGAAAGACACAACATCTGCAGGCTCTGAATTGGTCTCCCACCGAAAAGCCAGAGGTTTGATCTTTAGTCAGAACAGGAGTTAAGTCACCCGTGTTTAGTTAAAATCTGATCCATCCTGCAGTTGGCAAAAGACGATTATTTCAGCAGTTTTTGTAGAGAGATTACAGGTTACCACATTGATTTTGAACAAGATGGGAATAAAGTTGAAATATATGTACAAAGGTTTAACTGTGCACTTTTTAAAAATTCAGATGAAACTGCTGAATCATGGTATAACTTTGACCCCAACAAAATTTTAACAGCCCATTGTATTAGATGACCACAACACAAAAGACTCTGTGTTTAGTTAAAAATCTTTCTTTGTCTGCCTCAGGAGGACAGGACCGTTCAAGTGGACTAGTCAGATAAATGGACCTCAGATTGCCTTGCAATGAGCTTGCTGTCTCCTTTCATCTGGATTTACCTCGGTGCCAGCAAGCGGTTTCTGCACCCCATGGTTTTGATCTGCCTAAATTATCTCGGCCTCCCCCAAATCTTGCTGGAAAGGGATGGGTTGGAGGCATGCAGCTGTCAGTTAGTGAGTATAGCCCAAGAAACTGCACTGACCTGATTCCCAGTTTGCCCCGAAATCCAGTATTATTGTATTTTTCTGTGTAATTATCTTTGTCTTTAGAAAAAGGTACCACATCTGATTTAATGGAGTCTGCACCAGGAGAAATTCACAGGGAGTCTGAATATACTTTGATGCTCTTTAATGTCCTTGAATATAAAGCAGGGTGTATTAGTGGGTCAATTCTGTTTTTTTTAAATCGTCACGTCCTATTTCTTTCACTTCCATTGAGGTTTCCTTGTGCAGGTCTGAACAGTAATGTTTGAAATGCAACATCCAAAATATCTCCCCGTGTGGGTGAAAGGGACAGTCCAACATTATAATTTGAAGTGTTAAGACACTTTTGTTAACAAAAAATAAAAGCACAAATAGATGCAATGTGCAATCGAAACTTAAATTCAGGACCAAGCAGGACTGAATGGCTGGAAAGACATTTGGCTGAATGGTTGGTGAGGTGATTTTTTTGGAAAAAAAAAGTACAATCCAGATTAATCTGCAAAACTCCTAAATCTGTGAACCTTTTGCCAAATCTGGATCCTGGACTGAGTGCAAGGTAAAAGAGACAGCCCCCTCTTGTCGTGAAAATAAAACTTACATCAAGCATAATGAAAGAAGGCATGGTTCTCCAATTCTATGTGTCAACATTAAGGACAATGCAAGCCTCCCGTTTTGTTTCTCTTCCGCCCCTGACCCTTGGAGCAATCAAGCAAGAGGCAGCTCCAGCTGTGCAGCCTGGTTGCTGAGAACGCGCGTGGACAATGACTAGCATCTGTCTAATCCAATGGGGCGGCAGGATTCTGGGTCCAGTAGCCAATGGGGAAGCGGGAGGAGGCAGAGGGCGGGAGCTTCCATTGTACTCCAATGTAGCCGCTGAGCATCAATGTTATATTTATACAGAGAGGAGAAAAAAAGATACGGTGATGATTTTATCCCCTCCTGCCTTCTTACTCCTGAATGTTTACATCGAATGGCTTACAGTGTCTCTGTCAAACTACAACACAATCTCTGTGTGCTTCCTTCTGGGTATTACCGAGAGGCTGGATTGCAACTGCAGGTATTGTGAAGTGGGATTTTCCCTGTTTTTTTCCCCCCAAAAAAAGCGTCGTAACTTTCGTACATTTCTTTTTCCAGGGCGTAAGATTTTAAAACTTATTGCGCTCGCTATTCATTTTTTTTTTTACAATAGAAGTTGCCTGTTTTGCTGGAGCTTTCTCTCTCTTCTTCCCCCGCCCGCATTCTCAAAGGTGAACATGAGCCAACAGGGCTCATCACTACAATCAAAGCTCATGGAGTGAGATCTGTTCTGTTTTTGCTCATTGTGACCTGTTTTCATATATGCAGATTGTTACCATGGATTTTCAGGCGGCAGAGGAAAAAACAGTGTGTACTCTATGGACTTTGGTGCACAGAATAGCTTTTCAGGATTCGGATTGGTCACAGAATGATGTGCGCATCTTTGCTAAAATATCTTGCTCCTTTAACAGGACGCTGCAACATATTTTGGCCCGAATGTTGAATGGCACAGATGTAATATTGTCAAATTTGTGCTTTGATGTAAATAGGAGCTTAGAGTGTGCACAATCCAGATCAGCCTTCCTGTTGCCTCGAAGAGAGAAGGAAATGTTAGACATCTCCAGTGTCGATACTGAAATTTCCAAAACAGTGGCATGGCTTGTGATTTCAAACAAAATGACTATTCAGATTCTGTAAAGTGACACGGGAGAGAGCTGCCAGGGCATTAAGTTATTACAAAAGCAGTCAATCAACACTAGCAGGCTGTGCCATATGCTGCCATTCATTTAAAATTTATGATTTTTTTTTAAACACAAAAACAAGCTTGCAGTTCAAAAGAATTTTGTCAATAATAGGAAAGATGGATGATTTTCTTGGCAGACAAAGAACAAAAGATGAAAGAAAAGCAGGAAAAAGATTTGAGTATTGAGAATCTAGCAATTGTCATGAATCTTTTTTAAGTCATCTAGTCAAAACAGGATAAAATAACCCAATTGCCATTGCACAGTGAAAGAACTTGCTGATACTTTCTTCACACAGTTGTAAAATTATGATAAATGTAAGTTGATATTTAACAGCTGCATTGAATTGGCCAAATACAAATGAACTCCCTCACAATCAACCAGAAATATATATTGTTGTCCCTGGCTATATTTTAGTTTGAAGAGTGCATTTGCTATTCATGGAGAAAAAGGGAGTACAGTTTCTAACCTGATGGTATTAGATAGTATCGGGCTTATGATCCTGGGGCATAAGGAGATTGCATTTGCAGAGGGATAACAGGCTTCTGAATACTTTGGTAGATTTGAAATCACAGTTTCCTTTACAGAAGTCACTATATTCCAAGTCTGTTAAGCTACAGATGCTTAATCAACTTGCTTTTAATGTTGTTAGGATTATCAGGTGGAGATGTTGGATGCAGGTAAAGCATTCAGTCCTGTACAACAGAAACAATGCACAACACAGATACCATACGTTGTCTGTCAGTACTTGGTTCAGAAACAGCATTAGCAGACACCTGAGATCTGGTCACTTGATTTATCAGTTGGAGGTGGTACAAAGCATGTGAGCTAAATAGAATGGGAAAGAGCTGAAAAAGCAGTGGAGTGGGGAAAATGCAATTAATGGACGAGCAGCATACGCAGTGAGGTGAAGCTTTTTATGTTTTTAAAAAAAAGACCAAAAAAGAATGAGGGGGAAAAAAGATTTCCTGTCACATACTCCAACTACTTTTGGTAAAGTCAAGAAGAGGAGGAATCTTATTCTAATATCAGCTTTCATCTTCAAAAACAGTGGAGAATTGAGAAAATCAACTTATTTTATCTTGTAACGAAATGTTGTTTCCTTGAACAAATTCATTTCATGCTATGTCCTCACTGTGCTGAAATGAAGACTGTTTACATGCTGTTCAAACTTGCTCATATCTAGGACAAATATTCTGGAACCTTTTAGTTCTCTCTCATGCCCTCCTCTACAACCAATAGGGTTTTTAAACTTCAAATTGGCATGACAAAATCCTGACTCCCTTATATACATTTGCAACCTTGAGGTGTCTAGCTTCTAATTGAATGGACTGATCAAAAGGCTTGAAGCATTTTAGCTGGTTAGTGTCTTTCAAAATGAATTGTATGAAATATTCTCTCATGTTTTACAGAATAGTAGTATTCCAATCAGCTAATGAATAGTTCCTGAGAAAATCACTGTCAAATGGATAAGCATTAGCAACCTTCTGCTGCATTATTTTGTCTAAATCAATTTTTAGGCCGCTTTTTTTTTTCAAGTCACAGCCCCATCATTTCCATCAATAAAAGAACTATTGTAATCTGTGCTCGGATTTCTGTTAGTACAGTCCTGGCAGTTTTTGGCGTCTTTCTTTGGTTTTCGTGAATCTCAGTCACCACACCTTGTAAGACCAGTGAGACCACTGATCAGGTGTGCATACTGAGTGCTAGTGTGCTTCGTCTTTGGACCTAGTGTGTCAAGCTGAAAATGGCGAGAATATAAAAGGGAGTACAGCAAACTAAATGCAGCAAATTTGAATTCAAATGACATTGTCACATTTTGGGGAAATGTCAAGAGTGTGCTTTGCAGCTTCTCCAAGAAACACTACTGCCAAGTTGTTGTGGTCACCTTTTTGGTAAGAATGATATGATATATTTGTTGCATACTGCATCTGAGGCCTTGAAGTTAGGTCATTGGATAGTCACATAAGAATAATTATTGCATTTACTTGACATTGCTTAATTGCTGTTTTTTTTTTGTGGAAAATTAACCCATTCTATACAAAGAATCATTCTGCATTCTTCCGTTAGTGGGCACAGTCTGAGCCTTGGGGTTGGAGATGATTGTGGAGATAGGCAATAGGGTAGATGACCAGGAACATTGATTTTGTAAACACTGCATTTGGTACAGGAAATCAGCGAGGGTCACGGTTTATAGGTAACAGGATATTGGCAACAGAATCTTTGGTAAATTGGGAATTGGATACAGATGAAGACAGTGTTGAAAAGAGAAACAAAATGTCAAGCTTGCAAAATGCTCCTTATGGTGAGATTATGCTAGTTTTTCCAAACATCAGTGTCTCAGTACAATATTTGGAGCTCCATTTCAGGTCAGTAAAGGTGCATACTGTGTGCAAGTGAAAAGTGAGCATGGAGATAAAGAAACAGACGTTAGACAGAATGTTACTACGTTCTGAGTGACGTGGGCTGTGGTGAAATTTGTGTGGCAGGATCAGCTGAGCAGTGTCCGATGCTGATCTTGATGTCTGGAGCATCTTGCACCATCTTTTATGCTTTTGATTAAACAGGCGAGTTTTTCACTCGGCGGCAGCAAGTTGGCAATGAAGGGGATTAAAGCCTGTCAGATGCCTTATTAATGCAGCCCAACTTGCCTTATTAATATTTGGCTTTCCATCTCACTAGATGTTGAGAAATCAGCATGGGTGCCTGGCAACATCAGCTCATCACTTGCCCCTTAGTACCTCCACTTTCCAAACAGCGCACAGTATTTCAGGGCCTACTTCCTGGACACTAGTCACACGCACCCCATGGCCATGGGAATTGCAGACATTGTGATTCGATATGTGCCACCCTCTAAGAACCTTCATGGCAAACTTATAGGTGGCTTCTCCACTTCAAAGCTGCACCTCAGGATGGGTTACTGATTAAATTGTAATGCTGCAACAAGGACAGTGTACACTCTGGGAGACATCTTCAGCTCACCGACTAGACTCGGCTAAATCTTTGGGCTTTTAACTCATTGTAGAAATGCATGCCCACTCTGAGCCTACCTGGATGCTCACAGCATCCCTGCCTTCATTTGCCTTGCCTTTTGGTGCTTTGACCTTCATAGAGATACCAGGCTTGCAGAACTCTTGTATTGCCACATCCACAAAGGCAGGAGGTTTGTCATGGTTGTCAGTAGGCCTCCGTTAAGTCAAGGGAGATGGCATTAGCTCAGGGTTTCCCAACCCAGTAAGTCATGGCAGCCTCCGATACCAGTCGAGTGGCTTGGAAATGGTCAGTCTGCCACTTGGGCAGTTGGCGTCAGGATATTCACGACATTAGTGGTTGGGAAGCCCACAAATGTCAGACAGCCCACAATCCATCTTGACTGTTCTTGCCCTATCGTAAGCACTTCTCTCCCAGAATGAGAGAGAGGCAGATATTATAAGTGATGAAAGTTGGTGGCACAGCTGTTACTTTTTTTTGAGGGTAGGAAGGTGTTCCAAGTGAGTGAGTACACAGCTCAGAGGCTATGGAGTGTCAATAGTGTCGTGGATTGGAGTGGGTAAGAGCAAGAAGATGATGCAGACAACAGTGAGTGGCAGAGCATCAACCTTGGTGGCACAGTCTAAAGGAGCAGAGATTGAATGTGTGAGGTGTCGGAGAGAAGGTGGTGGCAGTTACATTGGCAAATTGGCGAAGGACGTTGATCTCCTTCCAGACATTTGGGATTTTTCCAGATGGCTGAGATTGCTGTAACCTGGGTGCCAGTCTTGAACCAGCTTGGCATGGCCTGGTGTTGCGGCTTCCACTGTTGGTCCTGGGAGAAGCGAAAGTTCCACATTTTGCAAAACACTACTGAGCAGCACCTCCAGATCCTTGCCCCCAAAGTGGTGCAATGATTTTCCCCTGTCTGCTAGTCTCAAGGCAAATTTGAGAAACCGTACAGGTCGGCTCTGGATTGGCAGTGCTCGTCTGGATGCACATTGGCCTGTTAAAGATGGTGTAAGCGACGGAATGTCTATCCTTTGGCTACTATTCATTAAGTGGTGAGGTGTTTGAAGAACAGTGCATGTCGGACGGATCTAGAATGGGATGTGAGGAATGCCATTGGGGAAGGTAAGTAGTTAATGAGGCACATTTGGTAATTTAAGTGAAATCTCAATGACTCTTGCAGCGAGAATCTCTGGAAAGAACTCAATGCAACTCGCATTTGTCCAAAAAGATTCAGCCAATGAAATTGTACCTAAAGAATGGGGAGCATCTTGAGTAGAGGAGAACCGACCATCTTCATCTGCTTCATCAATGACCTTCCTTCCATCAGAATTTGATGACTGCACAGCAAACACTAATGTTCAGCACCACTTGTGAATCCTGAGAAACTGAAGCAGTCCATGTTCAATTGTAGCAAGACCTGAACAATATTCAGGCATGGGCTGATAAGGGACAAGTAACATTTGTGTCACACAAATGCCAGGCATTGACTATCTCCAATAAGAGACAATCTTGCCATCACCTCTTGGAGTTCAATGGTCTTACCATCACTGAATTCCCCACTAACAACAACTTTCTCGGGTTAGCATTAACCAGAAACTGATCTGGCCTAGCCGTACAGATACAGTCGTGACAACAGCAGGCCAGAAGCTAGGAATCCAGCAGTGAGTAACTTGCCTCCTGATTCCCCAAATGCGTGTTCACATCTACAAGGCACAAGTCAGGAGTGTGATGGAGTGCTTTCCGCTTGTTTGGATTGGTGCAGCTCCAACAGCACTCAAAGCTTGACACCATCCAAGGCAAAGCAGCCTGCTTGATTGGCACCACATCCACAAGCATCCACTCCCTCCACCACTGGTATTAGTAATAGTAGGGTGCATTATTTACAAGATGCACTGCAGAAGTTCACCAAAGCTCCTTGGACAGCACCTTCCAAACCCACAAATCCTTCCAGCTAGAAGAAAGGCAGTAGATAAGTGGGAGCAGCATGACCTGCACGTCCTCCTCCAAACTGCTCACCGTCCTGACTTGGAAATAGATCACCTTTTTTCTTTTTGTGTTGTTAGGTCAAAACCCCGGAACTCCGTCCCTAACAGCATTGTGGATCTACCAACAGGACATGATCTGTAGTGGTTCAAGAGATCAGATAAAGAATGGAAAGAACATCATAACAAAAACAAAAGTAGCTATTCAATTTGTTCAGTAAACTGTAAAGCTTGATACAAGTAAACAGGGAGAAACTTGTAATCAGCAGCCGGAAGAATAATAAGCAGAAGATAGACTTGAAGATTTTTGGTTTTGAAAAAACACAGAATTTGTTTATTTATTTATGTAGGTATAAATGATCTAGAACTTACAACTTTCACTGTTACTTTTAAAATGCAATTGCCAACAGAGTTGAAAAGGAAATATTTACAGTATTCCTGGGAGAGAATGAGGACTGGACTAATTGGACAACTCTTTCAAAGAGGTGGCACAGGCTAAATGTGTGAATGGCTGGCATCCTTCTGTGTCATCTCATTCTATGATTTCACAAAGCTGCTCAACTGATTTGTGTTATTGCACTGGTATGCAGATTACATTGGAAGTTTCATCCTTCTCATTGGCTGTATTAGTATTAACACCAAATGTCAGAAGGCTTTTAGGTACTCTTAGCCAAAGTCGTTCAAAAACAAAGATGCATTTGAAATGGTTGAGCTCTTTGCTCCAGGTCAGTGCACATCCTAAATAGCTGATATTCTGTGTCCATCAGCCTGTACAAAAAGCTGTGCACACATATATGGTTTTTACAGATCAATTAGTGTTACTCATGGACCTGTCTGTCATGCTGAAAATTAACAATGATTTTGCATAACACTTTGCTTGGAAATGGTCAGCCAAATCTTTGTACGACAAATGCAATGTTCAGGTGGTAAAGGACAAGTGTTAAAACCTTGAAGAAAGAAAACAAGATGAAAAGACTACTTTGCATTCAGATGTCCGTGGTCAATCATTTGGATGTTGTTGTCCCCTGAACTCCCAACCACTTACAATTTCTTTCCTCCCTGAATGTGGTGCCTTCTTTTGTTCTTCTTGGTGTATAGTTTCTCATTTGAACCTTTGTGTTTCCCTGAATGACTGACTGAGCATCATCAGCCTATATAAGTATAGGAAAAAGTCTTTTTTATGTCTTCAATTTGTACAACATCTTTCCCAAGTTCCTTGCAGCCAACGAAGTACTTTGAGATATTATGAGGTACTCGTGTCCTAAATGCAGTTACTATTGTCATCTATGATGCACATCAGCCTTTTTTTGAGATCAGTCTTCCAAATTCAAAAACATGACAAATGACCAAATAATCTGCTTTTATGTTGGTAACTCTGGGAGGAATACTGGCTAGGACACCAAGGCTAAATCCACTGCTCTTCTTCAAAATAATACCTGGGATCTTTTTGTTTTAAAACTCTATTTTGCACAAACTCCTCTGAAGTAAGTCAGAATCAGGGTAAAAATTGTTCAGCTTAAATCCATCCTTAACTGGTTTGGCCTATATATGACTCTAGAACAACAAGAAACCATGTGGTTGACTCTTGATGCTGTGAAGTGGTCCACAGAGCCAATCAGTTCAAAAAGCAATGAGGCATGGGTGAAAAATGCCAGCCTTGCCAGCAACACCCACATCCGATAAGAATTCATTTTAATATACCAGCTTGAAGATTTAAGGTCTAAGATTTTAAGATTTATAGCAGCTCAGGTAAAAGTTACCTTTTCTCTTGTGGGAGAAACTTTGACCTTGTACTGTGTAGCACATAAACTCAAATGGTCGCCCCACTTTTGAATAATCTGAAAATAGTGTCATGGAAGTTTTGGCAACAAGACTATTTCACAAATTTGGTGTCACTCCCTCGGAGGATTGATGAGGGTAGTACAGTGAAAGTTGTTGACATCAATTTCACAAGGTCCCACTGGCAGTCAATGAGAAAAGTAAAAGCCCATGGGTTACAGGATAGTGGCCTAATTGGATCCAAAGTTGGCTTTGTACCAGGAAACACAGGTTTATGGCTGCCCTTGCAAATGGAAAGCTGTTTCAAGTGGTGTTCCACAAGGCTTGGTTTTGGGCTTCCTGTTGTTCATTTTATATATTAATGAATGGACTTGACCATGGGGAGCACAATTGGGAAATGTGCAAATGACACAAGAATTGTCCATTTAGTGAATATTGTCGAAGATAGCCGCAAACTCCAATGATGTAGACAGGTTGGTGGATTGGGCAGGAAAGTGACAGAGTTCAACTTTGATAAGTGTAAGGTAATGCTTTTTGGGGAGTCCTAGAGTCATTCAACATGGAAACAGACCCTTTGGCCCACTTCTCTGTGCTGACCAGATTTCCTAAAGTGAACTCGTCCCATTAGTCCCTCCGTGAAATGAGAGGCAGTGACTAAGTGGTATTATTGCTGGACTGTTAATCCAGAGATCCGGGTCATGTTCTGGGGATACGGATTCAAAGTCAACATGGCATATGGTGGAACTTGAAATCAGTTAAAACTTTGGAATTAAGTCTAATGATGACAATGAACACATTGCCGATTGTCAGAAAAAAACCCCATTTTTAGGGAAGGAAACTGCCATCCTTATCTGGCCAAGCGTACGTGACTCCAAACCCACAGCAATGTGGTTGACTCTTAACTACCCTATGGGCAGCTAGAGTCAGGCAGTATATAGTGACCTAGCTAACTATGCTCTCATCCTGTGAATGAATAGTTTAAAAAAAAAAAAAAAATTGCCTGTGTTTGGCCCATATCCCTCAAAACCTTGCCTATCCATGTACCTGTCCAAATGTCTTTTAAATGTTGTAATTGTACCAGCCTCCACCACTTCCTCTGGCAGCTCATTCCATATATGCACCTCTGTGTGAACAATGTGTCCCTCAGCTCCCTTTTTTCTTAAATCTTTCCCTCTCTCCTTAAACCTCTGCCCTCGAGTTTTGGATTCCCCTACCCTAGGAAGAAGTCCTTGGCTATTCATCTGATCTCTGCCTGTCATGATTTTATAACCCTCTATAAGGTCGCCCCTCAGCCTCCTAGACTCCAGGGAATAAAGTCCCAGCCTATCCAACCTCCCTATTGCTGAAATGATCCAGTCTTTGGTTACATCTTTGTAAATCTTTTGTGTGTCCTTTCCAGTTCAATAACATCCTTCCTATAGACAATAACTGGGGATACACTGAGAGGGGTGAATGAAGTGAGAGATCTTGGCGTGCAAATGCAAAAGTCCCTATAAGTAGCAGTACAGGTAACAAGGTTGTAAAGGAGGCATATGGAATGCTACTCTTCATTGGCAGAGGTACAAATCACAAAAGTAGTGATATAATGATGATACTGTATAAGACCCCTCATAACTACCTCAATCATGTCACCCCCCGACCTTCTCTGTTCCAAGGAGAACAACCCCAACCTCTCCAATCTCTCCTCCTAGCAACAATTCCAAACTCGGGAAACTTTCTACTAAATCTTCTCTGTACTTTCTCCAGAGCAATTACATCCTTCCTGTTAACAGTGACCAGAACTACGCCCAATACTCCAGCCGTGGCTTCACCAATACCTTATGGAGACAAATCAATGGCACATCTGTGGGGTTATCCCTTTCAGGACTTAATGCAGAGGCAGTCATGCAAAGACTGGAACGCACCATCCTCCCCTTTATACAGCCAAGACTGTGGATTCGATACGTGGACAACACATTTGTCGTCATTAAACGCACCAAGTTAGAGGCACGCCATCTCATCAGCAACGCTTTCACCAGGATCAAAGTTACGAGGGAAGAGGAAGACAACAGTCAACTTGTATTTCTAGACTTCAGGGTAGAATGAATGACCAACGGGTAGCTCCAAATTACAATATATAGGAAGGTCACCCACACTGACCAAATCCTCAATTTCCACAGCAATCACCCCAACGGCCAGAAACAAAGCTGTGTTAGGACACTATTCAAATGGGCCACATCTCTCAAACACACCAGAACTACGCAGGAAGGGGGAAGAGCACCTCTAAAAGGTCTTTGCTAACAACGGATATCCCAACAACTTCATCTGCAGGTGCCTGCTAGATTAATAATGACAAGAGGGCACAATATGTCCCAAGACACTGGCCACACTAGCCTATATCAAGAACATACCAGAACTGACAACGAGACTCCTGCGACCACTAGGAATCATGGTAGCACACATTCACAGCCACACTACAGCAAACATTCACAAGGACCAAAGACCCCATATACCATGACATGCAGGACCAATGTAGTTTACAAAATATATTATAACATATATATTAAACAAACGTTACAATGGCCAGACTGGAAGGAAACTAGCCATCAGAATATACGAACACCAGCTTGTAGCAAATTGACATGACAAACGTTTCCTCCTCTCAGTGCCTTCGGACAACGTGACCATCCTAGCTCAAGCCAACCACAGACACGCACAGGAATTTCTAGATGACTTGTGTTCAAACTGTAATGCAATCAACAAATATGTGGAATTAGATGCCATATACAAACCCATGCAGAACAGAAGTGAAACTGACACAACCCAACTTAACAGACCAGATCATATAAATACCAAATGGAGTAGAACGTCAGAGGTCGCACAGATGATGTTACCTAGCATGCTGACAAAAAGTCTGTACGATCACCAGCCAGCTCGGTGAGCAAGCTACAAATCTTTCCAAGAACCTTAAAGACCAGATTATCTGTTTTTGGGATGTTGATTGAGGGATAAATTTTTGACATGAACATCACGGATAAGTCCACTGCTTTTATTTGGAATAGTGCCATGAGATCTTTTACGTCCACCTGAGAGAGTACATGGAGTAGTGATTGGGACTGTTGATCTGGTCCAATCAGGGAGCCCTGGCTGACAGATACAAACAGGAGAATCAGACATCCTGTTCGCGCTGAGTTGGCTCTGAGGGAGCTGGATCAGTGCCAAGGACTTTAAAGGGTGACTTGGTGATGGGATACTGGTCTCTGTGGAGTTATTTCACTGGTGACGAGAGGAAAGGACCCTCTTGAAGAAATTCGCTCTGAACAGTCTTTGACTTGGAATAAGCATTTCTGGTATCATGCCGGTATTTGGGAAGCATGACTTGTTTGATCCTGACATCAAAGACTGGGCACAGTTCTGGAAAGAATGCGTTTTTTTTTTCAGGCAAATGACATTGGGGCAGATGTAAAGCAACGAGTAATTCTCCTGTCAGTTTGTGGACTTGCAGCCTTTTATGGTTATTAGGAGCCTAACTCTCCCTGAGGCACCGGATACAAAAACCTTTCAAGAGTTGACAGATTAGTTGAGGAATATTACAACTCCAAGCTTCCTCTAATTCTGAGACGGTTTTACTCAGCAATTCGAGAACCAGGGGAATCTGTATCAGGATTTTTGATGAGGTTAAGATGACTAGCAGAGGAGTGTGACTTTTGGTTTAATCCTTTAATGAGATGCTGAGAGACCATTTGGTTTGTGCGATTAATGATATAACCATGCAAAAGCGCCTACTAACTGAAGCCCAACTGAATGTCAGACAAGCAGTACAACTGGCTTTATCACTGGAAAATGCAGCAAGTGGAGCACATGAGTTGCAGGGTATTCCAATGGAGTGGACACCCTTGCCACTCCAGAGTTTGGGGAACACCACTTGGGTGAAGGCAATTGCATGGCCTCACTCAGGACATGTCCGAAACAGAGGGACTCTAGATCAGCATACTGCAAAACCCCAAAACAAAATCAAGCCTTGGCCAAACACTTAAAATTTTCTTCAGGATCTGGGGCAGCATGCCATTGTAGGTGCTGACAGTGTGCCGACTCAAGACAGCAAAAGAGTCCCACTAGATCTAAATGGAGTAAGAGAACTCATAGGCTGGTATTTAGGAGAGTGCATGCCCTGGAAAGTCCACCTACAACTAGTTTGGAGTAGTTGAATTGCTTAGCAAAATCCAAATCAGAACCAATCAAAATAAATGTTTGGCTAAATGGTCACCTAATTCTAATGGAGGTCGCCAATTATCTAGATGACATGCTAATAACAACAGGGAAGACCAATTAGGAGCACTTGGAGAACTTGGGCATAGACCTTAAGCATTTCTCCAAGGCAGGTGTATGCCTTAGAAGGGAAAAAACATGAGTTCCAAGCACCCCAAGTGACCTCCTTGGGCTACAGAGTTGACAAAGCTAGGGTTAAATCTGTTAGAAGATAAAGTGAGGATGATCAGAGCTGCCCGGTTCCCATGTCTGTTCTGGACCGTAGGTCTTTCCTTGGGTTGGTAAATTATTATGGAAAGCTCATACATAACCAGGCTTCCATTCTGGCACCTTTGCATTAACTCTTTTTTTTTTTAAAAAAAAAAAAGGCTCAGCCTTGGAAATGGTTGCATTGCCAAGCTATAGCTTTCAGGGAAGTGCAGAAACAGCTATCATCCTCAAAGGCATTTGTACACCTCGATTCCAACAGTGATCTGGTATTGATATGTGATGCCTCCCGTTACAGTTTTAGAATAGTATTAGGTCATAGGTGGCCCACTGTAGAGAAATGCCCAAAAGCGGATGCATCCAGGACTTCACCTAATGCAGAGCATAAATATGTCCAGATAGAGGCAGAAGGTTTGGTAGTCATATTGTAGTCAGGAAATTCCACCAGTACCTTTTTACGGGTGTAAATTTACAATAATAGACTGCAAACCCCTGCTGGGTCTCCTTAATGAAAACAAGGCAGTGCTGCCCATAGCTTCAGGCCGAATTCAGCAGTGAGCTCTAATTCTAAGTGCGTATAATTACAAATTGGAACTCCTCCAGGAGACCAAGCAGCAAATGCGGATGCATTGAGCTGCCTCCAGATGACAGATACACTGCTGTTGTTACCGCCAATGGAAGAGTCTGTAATGGTTTTAAATTTTCTGGACACACTTCTTCTCATCACAGCTGACAACATCAGACATTGGACACACCGATCCGGTCCAGGCAAAATTGAAACAGCTGGTGGTGATGGGGGAAAGAAAAGGGCTGTCACAATCAGAGTTGAAATCTTTTTGAAACCAGAGAGACCAGATCGTAGTAGAGGAATAAATATTATTACGGGGAGCAAGAGTGATTGTCCCGAGTAAAGGTCGTCGTCACCAGACGCTGGCTGAACTCAACCTGGATCATCCAGGAGTTTCCAAAATGAAGATGTTGCCGAGAAATCATGTCTGGGGGCCAGGATTGGATGCAGACATAAGTTTATTGGTGGGCAGTGCCCAGAGTGCCAGCAAGGACAAAAATTAGCACCAGCAGGTCCCCCTACATTCAGGGAATGGCCAGGTAAACCCTGGACTTGGTTACATGTCGAATTAAGGAAATCCTTTCATGGAGTCAATGTTCTTTGTCATTGTGGACATTCACTCAAAGTGACTGGATGTGAATTGTGTTCATTTGTCAAACACGGGGATGATATTAGAAAAACTGTGGGCATCTTTTGCAATACACGGAATCCCGGAAGTGTTGGCCACAAATAACAGGCCATCACTCACCAGTAGGGAGTTTGGATCTTTCCTAAATTCAAATGGTATTCATCAAATAACGACAGCTCCATACCATCCATCATCCAATGGTCTGGCAGAAAGAGTAGTCCAAACTTTGAAGGCACACTTAAAGAAATAGCCTACTGCTTCACTAGATAACAAACTGTCGCAGTTCCAATTTGACTATTGGATCACCCCTCATGCAACTACAGGGCTAGCTCCAGCAGAATTGCTAAAGGGGAGAAGACTCCACATTAGGATAAATCTGATCTTCCTGGGCCTGGAGGAGGGGGGAGAAATGTGAAACAGAATCTGGAATGCCAGTACTGGTACAAGACTCCACTAAATGAGAGAGGCAGTTTTCCTCAGGGGATGAAATTTGGTGCAGGGCCATTTCCATGGTTCCTACATGAATAAGAGGCATGGTTGGTGTGAGGTCAGGTCCAGTGATGTGTACAGTTCCGGTAGCTGTGATGGTTCTGAACAAGCACGCGGACCATATGGAAGCTGCAAATTTGCAAACGATGCAGGCGCAAAATGTGCCCGGCTCCTTTGACACCTTTTCCGACTGTTCCAGAACCTGTGGGTTCACCCTGTCCATCAAGCGTTGAAGATATTTTGAATCTGAGATGAACATGGTGAATGTCACCACCTCCATGTATTTGCTGCCTGAGGAAGAGAATGAATTTCTTCTGTGACACTCCAGGCGCAAGAGGCGCACTACTGTGTGTGACACACCACTTGTATCTGAGGCAGAGTTGGAGGAACCTGACCCAGTGCAAA
This sequence comes from Rhincodon typus, assembly GCF_021869965.1. Classification (NCBI taxonomy): domain Eukaryota; kingdom Metazoa; phylum Chordata; class Chondrichthyes; order Orectolobiformes; family Rhincodontidae; genus Rhincodon; species Rhincodon typus. The sequence goes on from NC_063371.1 coordinate 5,102,113, forward strand.
AACTCCCCAGGGGGAGCTACTAAAAAAAGAACTGGTCTATGCCTCGGACTTGGAGTGGTAGCGATGTAGTGATTTGTAATGAGGTCAACCAGGTGGACCTCATTGAATCTGAGTTCTATGATTAGGGCTGTTAATCTGGTCTAATCAGGGAACTGTGTGACCCATAAGAACAAGAGTGTCAGACATCCTGTTCACTCCGGGAGCTGGCTCTGAGGGAGCTGTATCAGCATCAAGGACTTTCCATGTGTAAGTAAAGAGTGATTTGGTGATGCAATATCAGCATCTGGGGAGTAATTTCAGATGGGACATCAGCTTAATGCCTTGTCAGAAGGACAATCCCACCGACTGTGCCACACTCCCTAGTTACTGCAGGGATTTTTCTGTTCAAGCCTGGAATAGGACCTGAAACCAACCCGTGTGGCACAGAGGCAAGGGAACTGTCAACTGAGGAACATGTTACACAACAAAACAGATATGAGCAATGCAGACAGGAAGGTCTAGGTTCAACTAGCTGAGCTATCTCATCACAGTTAGTAGAGCCTGCTACACTGTTTCTATGCCAGAAAATTTGAGCTCTTGATCAGTAACTTGTCGCCCCTGATGGAAACCAATGAATTGGGCACCAAGTTCCGCCATTGTCGAAAACCTTGCAACATCAAATATCTGGACTGTCACATCCTTTGTAGAGATAGGCAGCAGATGGTAAATAGTGCCTGTCAAAACATATTACAGCTTGGGCCAGAAAAATGCTGATTGGAGAGGAAATGTATGAAACAGAAACAATTGGATTAAATAATTAAGAATCAAGACTGTGATCAAAGGAAAGTACAGCAAGTGCGTTGTGTGGAACGTGCATTCTTTTGGCTTTGGATTGAAATGATATTGTTTCAACAGCAACGTGATTAGAAAATGTTTTTAAAAAAGTGGCACAGCTCTTCATTTACTGTGGCAAAGTTAGTATTAAAGCAAATTTTTTTTTTTTTTTGTAACAAATGAAATTTAAGTGAACAGCAATGCAGGAACAACTGAAATGAAGGGAAAATGGAGAATGCAACTTGAGGAATTGCACTGACCTGGAAATGAAATTTCACTGGCATAATCCTCAGTGTAAAGCAGTTTAGTTTAAGTCTCCATGGTTTTTGGCAAGTCTCTCAATGTTTTAAGTTGATCTCACAGCACATTAGTTTCTTCAGATCCCTGCATTATGATTTGTGTTATTTTTGAATGTGTACTCAATTTAACTTGTCCACATCATGCCCTTGGTGACATGATGTGTGGATATGTGTCTTCCTTCAATGCTACTAGTGACCAGCACTCCACGTCTCTGCCACCATCCTTGATTTCATGATCGTTACAAAGTTTGGCTTCTTTAGCCAGCTTCGAGTTATACAAAAGTTTCAAATGGGAGACACAAAGGGAACAAATGACACAAATTAAAATCGGGGGCCAGTAACAGTTTTGAATAAGCACAGAAAAATAAATGGACTTGAATCTCTTTTTAAGCTATAACTAGGGCCCTTACCTCTGGCCCATATGTCCATGTTCAGATCCAAGGCAATAAATGCTGGCCGAGCCAACAACACCCTCGTTCCATGAACAAATAAAGAAGAAATGTGAAACTAAGGAGTTCAGAAATGAATGCATTGCTTCTTTTAGGGTTTCCCAAGAGAATAAAGAAAATCGCTGAAGTGCTATGGCTGGTTAATTTGTCTCCCTGAAGTTCAGGGCCAACAGGGGCTTTAACCTGCAGCATCTCATTTAGAAAATGGTTCCACAAAATGTCAAGTTAGCTGACATTCTCAACTCCCTGAGTCAATCACAGGCCATGGCAAGCAGGGAGGAAAATGGAGTGAAGGCAGAAGTTCACCCATGATGTTACTGAGTAGTGATGCAGGTTTGAAGAGGTGTGTGGTCAACTTCCGGTATTTCTTACTCTTAGGTCAGATTTGAATTCCACCTTTTTGAGCCATGATTTTCAGGGTTAGAAGTACAAATACAGATTAATTATCAACACATTGATGGAATAAAGAGTGAAAATAAACCATGTTGGGGAATGTTGGTGTTGCTGGGTGAGGTTAATAATACCTGGTATCATTAGCATTGAGAGGAAACAGAAGAAAAATCAAAAATAATCATGGAGAAATAATTTTAAAAATGTGAAAGCTGAACAAAGCTGAAGTACCAAAGGTGCCTCATGGTTTGGAAATAATCAGTTGGTACAATATCAGATCAGCCATCCATTAGAGTCAGAGAGATGTACAACACAGAAATGGACCCTTCGGTTCAACTTGACAAGGTTGATGAGATATGCTAAATTAATCTAGTCCCATTTGTCAGCATTTGGCCCATATTCCTCCGAATCCTTCCAATTATGTTTCCATCCGTATGTCTTTTGAATGTTGTCATTATACCAGCCTCCACCACTTCCTTTGGCAGTTCAATCTAAATACTCTTCACCCTCTGTGTGAAAAAGCTGCCCCTTAAGTCCGTTTTAAATCTTTCCCCTCTCATCTTAAACCTGTGCCGTCTAGTTTTGGACTCCCCTACATTGGGGAAAAGATCTTGACTATTCACCCTACCCGTGTTCCTCACGACTTTATAAACCTTGATAAGGTCATCCCTCAGCCTCCAATGCGCAGAGAAAATAGCCCTAGCCCATTCAGCCTCTCCCTATAGCTCAAACCATCCAACCCTGGCAATATCCTTGTAAATCTTTTCTGAACCTTTTCAAGTTTCACAACATCCCTCCTACCAGGGAGACCAGAAATAAACACCACATTCCAAAAGTGACCTCATCAATGTCCTGTATATCTTTTTCAGTTTTTTTAATTTCAAATGAAAATCAAAAGCCATGTATGAGCTGACTAATCCCAACTTACCCGTCTTTCACGTTTTATCTAGTATCAGAACTTATTTTCATTCAGTTAGAGCTGTTATAGGAGGTCTTGATTTCAACAGCGGATAAAATAAGGAGGAAGAATAGGGACAGCAGCATGTTTGCAACATTGGTGAAAGGAAAAAGCAAGGCTAGCTTGCAGGAGCACTCAGCGTTATCGAACCAACAATAGTTTACATTACAGTTGAGATGTTACAACTTCCTTTGTTCCTTTCAATTTGCCCGTGTCTAATGTAGTTTGCCTCATTTATTTTGTTCAATTAGATGAAGTCTGCTGGAACAGTTGACCAGAATTTATTTACTGACACCTACTGTAAGGTATGCAGTGCTCAGCTGATTTCAGAGTCTCAGAGAGTGGCACATTATGAGGTAAGATTTCAGCTGTTTACTTGAAAATATGCATTTCCTTTTCAATACCATGTCCTTTTTTCAACAAATTATATTTAACTGAGAAGCTTGAGAACAATTTGAAAGTCATGAATAGTTTTGGATTTTGCTATTTCTGCTAAAGGTTAAAAGTATAACATATTTTTCTCTCCAAAATAAAACGTGGTGCCTCAAGAGCTTGCAATATTGTGAAAATTTGGTCACAAGCTCTGTCAATGCAGCATTAGTCAGGGAAGCTGAGCTCCCTCGTTCACTCACTGTTTCCAACTGGAAATGCATATGTAAGACCATTCTCAAATAAAAGCAAGGTAAAACCAAAGATGTTGAAGATTTGAAATGAAAACAAACTGCTCGAGAAACTCAGCAGCTCTGACAGCATTGCCGGAGTTAGAACATCATTCACGTTTTGAGTGATATAGGACTCTTCTTCAGAACTGCTTAACTTCAGTTATTCTGTTCGGTTACTGACCTATAAACCCTGGTTGATGAAGCCATCCAATAATAAGCAGCAGTCTCTCCTCCCTTAGTCAGCACAAAACAGGCATAAGCTGCATGCCTGAGGTTCCTTGATACCTGACTACTTCGAAGTCTGTGATCTTGATAAACATCGTTGTTGTTAAGCCATTCCAAAAACAGAAATTTCTTGTTAAATGTGCATGGTTTGCATGTATTTCAATGTAACTACAATCAATTTTTAAGGGGACTGGCAAGTCAAATTGATTGTGCATAACCCAGTCACCAAATTTTTGTCCATTCTTTGCTCTTTTCTGCTTGGTCTTTCTACCAATTTTGGTGGTGTTTCCAGGGCTCCGACTGGCACCATTCCACTGAGACTCATTTCAATTGACATGCTTGAGTGAGACTGTACCCAGCAGTTTCAACAGCACAGGAGGTGATCCATTCCATCCCACCAGAATTTCTGCCATCAGATCTGTGCACAGGGCTGGCCAGCCCTCAACTTGGGAACACATATGAATGTGGAAATCCTCCATGTGACAACTGGGGGAGTGGGAGCTAAAATGTCCGTGGAAGCAAACAGATGAAGCACCATAATATTTTATAGCTTTTTTTGAAGCATGCGATTTTGACAGTATCATGCTTCAGTAGTAACTGGAGGAAGCGCAGTGGAAAAGAGAACATCCAGCGCCACCTCTGCAAGAGCAGTCATTTCGTTTTTTGCCGACCACTTCCAAGTCGCTTGGTACTTTATTTCTGGCAAAGACTCTTTCTGGATCTTTTCAAAGACTTTGTCTATTTTTGACTCTGTGCTTTGGATCTCAGTAATTATCCTCTTCATTTCTGGTCCCAGCTGCCAAGGGGCGTTTTGCAACTGTCCGAATCCCACAGTTAAATCAGTGCAAAGGAGCTGGTCTCAAAGTTGGCAGCAAACAGCTCATCCATCTGTCTGCAAAACCCACCAGTCATCACATTACTCAAAATTGCGACAGTGAATTTGCAATTTTTATAGAGACTGTCTTGACTGTGTGTGTGGTCAGGGAGATGTCACGAAACTATTCTGTGAACGTTGTTGTATTTACATGGATTTCGTCGGGCAGTGAGCAATTTTGTGGCTTTTGGCAGACTTCATGGGACCCATAGAAGTTGTATCAATGGTGATATTATATACCACGTAATTATTTGGCAAACTGCTTATTTTGTGGACTGATGGACAAAAATCTTTTTTTTTTTTTGTTCCTTATTTTGTTCACCAAACACTGAGTAGTTTCTGTGTAGAAAGAGCTTCATATCCAAAGTTTTATGTTGCAAAATTTGATGTGTTTTCTCAGATCCTAAAAAACACATCTCATCACGTCATAGTGTACTCAACGTGCCTATCACATGGTGGTGAAGGCGATTGAAAACAAACATTATTTAAAAGGTAAGAGGACTGTTCAGCATATAATTATCCACAGGCAGTGAACTTAGTGTTTCAGGTTACTCTCTTGTTTCTGCTAATGTTCATAAATTCTAGTATCAGCTTGACACTTGATGGAATTATGGCTATGTAGCGCACCTACCATCATAAATTTACCGTGGTATTTTTAAATTAGAATTGGAAGAAAGAAATAAATAATGTAACGGTAATTATTTCATAAAATTTGAGGAGTCAATGGGGCAGTCTTCTGTGTTGAGGTCAGCTGGGTTATAATTATGGTAGCTAGTGCCAAAAGCTCAGTGGGCATGAGAAACCTGTTTATAACTGTATACATGACAGTGTCTTGTGAGGGTCCCATGACACAGTGGTAATGTTTCTACCCGTAAGCCAGATGGCCTGGGTTCAAGTCCCACCAGCTCCAGGGCTGTATAATACTAACGTCTCGAAACATACTGATGACAAAATGTACAAGTCGCTGCCTCAGTCTATAAGTCTGTTACTTCTCGTGCATCTTTGTGAACTGAAGGCAAAAGAGGACTTAATCGAATTCAAGCCGTGAATGGAACGAGGTTCAGACAATGTGTGGCCATACAAATTGGCCTGAATCTTTCAATTTCCACAGCAAATAAAAGCTCCACATCTCCAATTGCAACCAGAGTAAATGATCCAAAAAGGCACTGCCCATTTGCCAATGGTTGACGTGATGGGATATGGAAGGGAACCACATCAAGAGAGAACCCACTGAGAAGCAGTGCTGGTGGAAGGGAAGGAAAAAGATGTAACTGAAAAAAGTACAAATGCATTGCAGTTGAGTTCTTCAAATTTTAGGCAAACTTGTCGAATTAGTAACTGCTTTTCTTGAGTAAAGGTTTTGTCTTGTGTTGTCCTCAGCCTCAAATACATGCTAGCACTTTGACAGGAGATCTATTAAAGGGAATAAGAGGAAAAGGTATGAGAACAGATTTGCAGGTAAAAATAAAAAGGAACCCAAAGTCTGATAACTGTACAAGTGGAAATAGTATTAAAATCAAGGAAGAGGCTGTTGTAAGAACCAAGGAAGATACTTTCTTATAAAGGGAGTGGATATAATATTGTTGATTGGGGAAAAAATTGGTAGTAAAAGAGAGAACAATGGTGATATTTTGTGATTATATCTTGATATTGGCGAGGGAATTAAAACATTGGCAATAGTGAATTAAATAAATTTGCCCGGTCCAAGTGAAATGAAAATTTAGAGTACCACGGAAAATAAAATTTGAATTTTCAGGTACCTTAGAACAGTCTTCCAAATACCTTCAGATATGATGGTGCTGTAAGAAGGCAACAAATATCAAATCCCCATTGATGAACAAAGTGAGGGATACATTCTGCAACTGCAGACCAGCAGCTCAAAAATGCTTGGGAAATTTTTAGAGATGACATTCCAGAGGTCAGTTATCTCAGATCGTTCAAGCGTGAGTGTGGGTTCCGTCTCTGTCGTAGTTGAAGTAGTTCCTCGTCCGGCCCCTTATACTTGCCCCATTGTGATATCGTACTGTCGTGCAGATATCGAGATATGTGGAGATCTGTGATTTACAACCCACCAACAAAGAAGAATGTATCATGAGGATAGAACTGAGAACAAAATGAATTGGTGTTTAGAAAAGTATGGACTGTGGAACGTGAATTGTGGAACGCAAACCATATTTGACAAATTGGGTCAAGTCTTTCAATGAAGTAGCAGAGAACTGATGAAGGTGTTATTGCCTGAAAACATAAACTTGTTCCTAAAATTGAAATCCATGGAATTAAAGGCACATGCATGAACACACAGTGGGCTCAGGGATAGAAAACACAGGGTAGTGATGATGCAACTGCAGCGGTGTATATTGTCAATATTTGACCCACAGCTATTTTAGATATGTATTAATGACATAAAATCAATATTTGCAAATGATATGAAACTTGAAAATGTAGAACAATAACGAAGATAATATCAGACATTATAGCACAGCCAGGGAGTTGAATGGTGTCATGTTCAGTCCTCCCCCTTGAGGATGACTGTCTGAATTGGATGCAGAAGAGAATTGCTCGATTGTAACAGGGGATTCAAACACATGGATGGCCCAAAGATCATGAAGTAAGGATTCTTTATTGCACTGGCATGAGGTCTTTACAAGCATGAAAGGAGATGAAGGTTAAACTGTGAAAGCAGAGTATTAACACAGAATGAAACCTGTAATTCACATCTCCTTGAGTAAATCCTCATCCCGTTTCTCCCTTTCTTCAAGAGGCTTCTTTGTTAAAGAGGCACTGTGTCATCCACAGAATGGCCACTTGATTGCTCAAACTCCCTTCTATGTTACCTTCCCTTGACATTGCCACCTGAAGCCAGACTTCTTTTAAACACGATGGCAAAGGGATGAGGGACTTCATTTGTTTGGGGAGACTGGCAAAGCTGCTGGTGTTCTCCTTAAATTTAAGAATGTTAAGAGGAAATTAAGAGATGTGTTCAAGATCGTGGAGGATCTTGATAGGGGAATTAAGGAGAAATCATTGCCAGATGCAAAAGCATTAGGATACCAAAGGACTTGCAGATTTAAGGTTATTGGCTAAATACTTACACAGCAGGTTGTTCACCCTTGGAATGTACCACCTGACGGGATGGGAGAAGTTGATTCAGCATGAATATTTGCATAAGAATCAGATAAATGTTTAAATGGTAGTAGATTTTTAAGGCAGGAGGGGAATCTCTGGAGACTGAGATTAATTTTGTGAGTTTGACAATTAAACTGATATAGGTTAACTGGCCTCCTGTGCTGTGTAATTCTTGGATTCCAAAATATAAATCACAAATTTATTCTGATGTGTTATTGTGTCACAGGACACAGCCAAGTGTGTCATGCTTTTGAAACATCTTTATCCTTTTGAATCCACACACAAAAAATGTTCTCTCATTTAGCGGCTACAGTGACATTCCTTGGGGGAATTCTTGGGGGATGTTGCTGTTCAGCTCCTCTCATAGACAAATGGGTTTAAAGGGAGTAATTTCACACCCCCTTCTGTTTAGAATAGTGTGTATTGAAGAGAGGGCTAAAAAATCTTTTCAATCAATGGAATGTAATAGTGCAAGTTTTTTTTGGAAATTTTGTTTTTGGGATGTGGGTATCATTGGCTGGGCCAACATTTATTGTCCATCCCTAACTGCCCTTGAGAAGGTGGTGAGCTACCTTCTTGAATTGCTGCAGTCTTCAGTTTCTGAGTCAGGATGGTGTACATTTTGCAGGGTAAGTTGTCGCTGATGGTATTGTCTTGTCCCTTTGGATGGGAGGAGCCGGGGGTTGAACAATATGTGAAGGTTCAGTGCAGTACAGACACAGCACACAGCAGTTTGAGCTAAAATATTCTGAAACAAAGGAAAATTCACTCCTTATCAATTTTTGATTAAAATCAGATCCCAAAGCCTTGCTTGGAACATGAATCATGAAAAATAGAACGGGTGCAAAGCTGGTCAGAAATGTGAGAGCTTAGAGGCTGTTGGATTTGATGGCACGTTGTCAATCATGTTTAGTGAAAACTCAACACTGTTCAATTTCGACTTCAATACTTGTTGAAATATTGACTTTTTGCCTTTAATATTTGATTACATCTTCAGAATTAAAATAACTGTTCTACTCCCATTTCTTTCTGATTTAGAACATCCAACCTTTTTGGAAAGATAAGACGATTAAACCTAACTCTCTATCAGAGCTCAACATCACTAAATAGCTTTTTAAGCATAAACCAAAACCTGTCTGTTTTCAACAATGCTCTCCTTTGTTTGTTGGTGCCTTTTAACTGGTTCATTTAATTGATTCTCTGGTCCTGAAACAATAACATAAAATGAAGTGGAGCAGAGCAACTCTCTCGAAAATAGAATTTCTTTTCATAGCAGCAAAATTCTTTTCAATTTTCACTGACAATTTTCACTGACAATTTTGACTGACTGTGAACCTTTTATACCTATGCCAGATGTTAATTTATCGTCTGAACCCCCCCACTCCCCCACACCAAATTCGAGACTTTCCACTTTGATTAAGATTGAATACTTCTATCGAACAGAGAGACCTAGGGTTTCAGGAGCATAGTTCCATGAAAGTAGTGTCACAGATGGACAAGGAAGTGCAGAAGACATTTGGCAAGCTTACTGTCAATGCCCAGACCATCGAGTATAGGAGTTAGGATGTCATTTTGCGGTTATACAGGATGTGGGTGAGGCCACTTTTGGACTACTGTGTGCAATTCTACTCATCCTACAAGAGGAAGGATATTATTAAATTGGGGAGCGCACAGAACAGATTTGCAAGGATGTTACTGGGGCTAGAGGGTTTGAGTTATGAGAAGAGGCTGGTACTTTTTTTCCCTGGACATTAAAAGGTTGACTGGTGATCTTTATAGGGATTTATAAAATCATGAGGGGCATAGATGAGATCAATAGCAAAAGTCTTTTTCCTATGGCGGGGGAGTTCAAAACTAGAGGTCATAATTATAGGGTAGAGGAGAAAGATTTAAAAGGGAGCTGAGGGGCACCTTTTTCACACAGAGGCTGGGTCATGTATGGGATGAACTGCCAGAGGAAGTGGTAGATGCAGGTACACTTATAATATTTAAAAGACATTTGGACAGCTACATGAATAAGAAAGGTTGAGAGATATTGGCCAAATGCTGGCAAATGGGACAAGTTCAATTTGGGAAACTTGGTCAGCATGGACGAGTTGGACCAAAAGAGTCTCTTTCCGTGCTATATGACTCTATGACTCTGCTTTACTGTCCCTACTTTACATCAGAGCCGAAGTGTTTGGAAAATCCCATGTTGGATCTACATGCTCTCCATGGAGACGCCAGCGTTATTCTGAACTTTTTGAGCCCCCAAACCTCAACGAGCTCTCAGCTCCCTCCTATTGAAGAAGACATCTCTCACCCCCATGATCTGCAGCTTCTCCCTATCATCATTGCTACACCCTCAGCAAACCAGTACAATGAAGCTCATTCTCAGACTTGGGCTGTCCACTTTCCCCAGGACTCCATGGACTGCCTGCTGATAAAATCCATGAACAATATTGCCCAAACCCCAAAACTGAAGTTTCCTGACTGTGTCCCTGTCATCCCCGGACGGCTTTTGGTTGGTCTGCAAGGCTGCCTATGGTCCAGTTCCCAGACTGCAGAGACATGCATCTATAGACTTTGCTTGCACCAAGTGCCTGACTGACTGTGGCCAACACCCTTGACTTGACTAGGACTGGCTCTTTGACTATCCGCTAACTAATGCAGGAGGGGTGTGCGTGTGCGTGTGCGCTTGTATGCAAAGCGCACTGGCAGAAACATGCAAGTCATAGCTGCCCCAAAATGAAGTGATGAAGTAGTGCATGAGTTGATCCACGTGGAGGCCTGATGATGTGATGAGGCTGGTTGTTGGCTGATGCTGTCTTGCATGGATGATGGGTCGAGGAGGATGTTGGTTGTTCTGAAGTAGTAGCTGCACAACGGCCAGGACAAGTAGTCAGTGACCTTCAATTGTAATGTATCCACTCTGAATTTTCTGTCAGGAATTTGCACCATCTTGGTGAAGGTGAGGAAAATTAGAAGTTGGAGGAAAGTAAAGGGAGTTGAAGTTTTAGTAAGATGCAAATGTATGAAATAAGGCACTCACCGCTCAAGGGTGAACTTCTAAAGTCTCCATTTAAGATTCGAGGGGAAAATTGTGACTATTTTTCTAAAGACCAAGAACTTGGTTTCATTCAGTCTCACCGTATTTTCTCACTTTTGTACCATTACTGTTGCCAAGGTCAGGAGAGGAAAGTTCTGCTCGTAGTTTCCGAACCGTGAATAGAACATAAGATGTAAAAATTGCATTCAGGTTTTCATAACTTCCAGGCATCATTTCACAGGAAACAATAACATTTTCAATTGTAGTCTCAGGTGCAGAGAAGCACCATGACCAATCTAGACACAGTGAGCCCCGCAAGCAATGGTGAGATAAAGGACTGGGTAATTTGTTTCAACAATTGCGTGATAAATATTCGATGGGACATTGGAAGAGCTCCCTGGCTGTTGTTTGACTGAACTGAATGCAGTCTGCTGGTAGACAAAATCAAATACTAAGAGCAGATTTCAAGCTTGATGTGGGCTTCAGAAATTTCTTTCATTATGCAACACCACAGTTGATGTTAGGTTTATTTGTTCACGGCAAATAGTGTCTCCCTGACAAATCACTATTGCTGTTTTTCTCTGTTGCTTCATATATTTTCACTCACTCGTGAAGGGATATTAGCAATTAGACAAGTACCAAAAGCCTGCACAGCACAAGTCTGATCATCTGAAAGTTTCGATCTGAATCATTTGATTCTGTTTCTCTCTTTGCAGTTGCTGCCTGACCAACTGAGGATTTCCACCAATTCCTTTTTTTTTTGTGAAAATCTCTTCCCTATTTTGCTTTTGTTGTGGAGTTGTATTTAGCATTTTTAAAAATGCCATCTTTTGGTTTGCCAGATAGATGAGGCATGTTGTTAGTTTTGACATCTTGGGGACAATGGCATATCTGAAGTGTCAGCCTTGATTTCATGCTCAAGTGGAATTGTTCTGAAGTTCTGTGTGAAGCTGACTACAAGTACCTAGAGAACTATAAGAGATATTTCTAATTTCCTGGTGTTTTCTGAATAAACCTGAACAACTCAAATGTCATTTTCTGAAGAAGGGTTCAGAGCCAAAACGTCAGCCTTCCTGCTCCTCTGATGCTGCTTGGCCTACTGTGTTCATCCAGCTCTACACCTTGTTATCGCAAAGGTCATGTCATGTTTTTGAAGAATACATTCTAAGGTTGGGGCTGCCATTTGACCTAATTAGACTGCACCTTTTGCATGAAGTTCATACTCAAATAATCTGTGCTGCAGCATCATCCAGCAATGGACGTACACGACAACACAACTCTGGCATAAACTCTATGTGCAAATTTTCTCCTTTTTTGTTTTAGGAACGTTGGGGCCACTTTCTTCCTCATTCAATTTTGGTTTATAAGGAAAAGATTTCATCTTTTGCTTCTTTACACAAGGTCACGTAGCTTTGTAAAGGTGAGCGATTGTTATTGTCATGATACTCCAGATATTACAATGATCTGGGCTGGAAACTGGAGATTTTCATCTGCATTCCTGCTCTAAAATTTCCAACTGGGGTCAGTGATCTCTGCTCTATACCTGGCAAGCAAGTGATGCCTGGGGATTCTTACCTTTTTAAGCTACTTGTAGATTTCCGATAAATGGAATGTGGCAGGAAGGTTGCTCATTTGCAACAGCCAGTTCCAATGTCACTATGAAAAGCCCACTAGGACTTAGTAAGTGGCGATACCCGACTCAGGAAACCAATCAAGGCTTGGCTGGATGCTCAAGTCATGCAGAAGTCTTGACTCCCATTCAGGTCACCTCCCCCGTCCCACCATTTCACTGACTGTGACAGATGGGTGAGGAGCACTCCAGGGCGGTGTGTGAGGCCACCTGCAGAGTCATGCTTTTGTGCCACTTAACAAAGGTGCAAGCAGGCAGGAATCTTAAGGTGCCCTCTTGCAGCGCTTTTAAAAATGCGTCTGGTGTATGGCACATTACCAGGTTCCTCTTTTGCACCATCTGGCACTTATAGTTTGTAGTGCACATGAGCTATAGCAATATGCAGCTCACCACTCAATCTGCTTTCTCAGAATAAGCTGGTGTCCTGATTTAATTTTTAATATAAGGTATTGCTAAATTATGATAGCCTTGATTTATATAGCGAATGTGACAAGAATGATGTGAGTGAATGATGTTCTCCTGCTGCCTAATTTTCTATCGCTGTTCTGTCATGTTGCAATGGTAAGAAGTAACTAAACAGTGACACGTGCCCAGTCTATTCCCTTCAGCTGCACATTTCTCAACGTGTCATAAACGGATTAACCCTTCATGACCTCTCAGAGCAGGAGGCATGAGTGGACCGCAGGACAAATATTGCAAGAATGGAGATCCAGTCACTCAGGATCACTTGTCAGTTTTAGATTACAATCTGCTGTGCCAATGTCAAGAACCAGTTTTATATGGCTGGAGGCACTTGCTCTCATTGAGAGTCCACCAAGGGAGAAAAAGTATGAAAACACCAAATAAAATTCTCCCCTCCACGAGCGAATCTCAAGAGGTTTGTTTTTTTTTTTCCCTTTATTCTTCTTCCAAGACATGATCGTCACCAGAATTTGCTGGTCATCCATAAAACCTGAATATGAAGAGGAGGAGGCCATTGCTGTTCAATGACATCATGCTATTTCTGTTGCCAGCTCCTTTTTAAACTACCATTTCTCCCTACTCCAGAATATCCATGGGAAATAAAAATCCATCAATCACTCAGCTTTAAAATTCGATTTGGACCTGCACTGCTTGTTTGGTTTTCACTGCACTTACCACAGTGTATCATTTTTGGGTTCAAATCTCACATGTGTTTGCATTGAAATCTGTTTGCCACAGCATTGGCTGTTCGGCTACTCCATCAACATCCCTTTGTAGTTTTATGCTTTGCATAAAATTATTCTCTGCCTGTACAGTAAATAGAGAAGAGCCGGAATTGTGTTTGCTAAAATAGACGGGGTAGCCCTTTGGGCCTGGCCATGTTGCAGCATTTTCAGATCAGCACTGAAATCTTAACTAGCCTAGTAAGTACCAGACACATCAATTCACTCTTATCCAATACTCTCAGAAAAAAAAATTGTACTAAGTCTGGTTATTCTTCATCCTACCCCTGTCTTCAGATAAGAGAATCGTTTTCTCCCCCTGGGGTAGTGCAAAAGAAATCACTTTGGCAATCTCAAACCCCACTTCTAAAAGGTTATGTTGCCAACTTAAAACAAAAAAGCAAAATAGCATCGAGGAATGCAATTTCAGAAATGTCGGTATCACGCAAATGCATCAGGGATTCTCTTCAGAGGCTGTGATCACTGCACACACTGGTGGTACAGTCCAGCAGGACATCAGTGTTTTTGGTGCAGGCACTTAGTTGCTGATGAATACAAAATGAAGGTGTTGTCATTGCAATAGGAGAACTCTGCTGAATATGAAGGAAATTTAGCTGAACTTATTTCATCTGACAATGTCCTCATTCTAGTGCAATGAAGCAAGTCAATTGCAATTTGATAGTTACTCAACCATTCGGCCTCCTGGAGAAGGAAAAGACAATACAGGGAGCAACAATATTCCATTTTAAATAAACCACCATAAATCTCCACAACTCTGCTTAAATTGCCATTGTCATTTCGCATCTGTCAAAACATTCAGTTTATTCCCTCCTCGATATATTTTTAGTACTTTGGAAATGTCAATGTTAATATGCAGTTTGTGATGGCTGCAAAATGCATTGCTCAATATGGTTCAATCAAGGAGCTTGATAATGTAAAAGCAAAGACACTTGTCGACCAGTTACACATCTCACAAATATTACCTTTAACTGTTTTAAGATTACAACAAGCACACTTAAAACAAAATGTTTAAAATGTGGCCATACAGAGCAGTTATAACATAATTTCCTGGTTGTGACAGATGCTTCAGTGTAACGTTATAGACTATCGCAGTCATTCGAAAGAAAGCGCTTTGCCAGCACCCCATGAGTTTGCTTTAATGAGCTTTGACTGGCATAAGTTATAATTAGTTTTAGTTTTTTTTGAGAGGAAGTCTAATAATTGAAGAAATGTTTTGTGTCTCAGTGAAATAAAAATAAAGATTTTAAAGTGTTGTGCGTCACACAGGCTGTGACATATAGATCGAAGTGGTATATTGTTTCAAAACATTAAAACACAATAAAGATGGAATAATACAAGCCCATTGAGCTGATGCAGAAAGATAGTAACATGATGAAGAGTTCAGGAATTTGTATTGACAGAGCAAGTGGAGTAATGAGAAAAGAACTAAGAACAGTACCTAAACATACTGTCCAACTTCAACTCTCCTTTTTAAAGTGGTTTATTAATGGTGAGGGAAAGCTAAATAATTCAAAGAGTTGGCTTTTATTAGCTGAATTCTTTATTATCAATGGAATTATCTTGCAGGGTTGGTTCTATTCCGTGAGGCTATTATTAGTTGTAGGTAATATGACCCACTAAGGGTAAAATTAACCTTCAGTGTTTGATCGACAGGGGCAATAATCAATCTGCTTCCGATTGGAGTCATAGAAAAGCTGATCAGCTGCAGGCCACTTTGATATTAAACATTTGACAGCAAGACCCCCAGTGTGTCACAGATTGCTGAAAGAACCTATTCGTCTGATTTAATTTTGGTTTCTTCGTCCTGTGCAATTTGAACTCAGTTTTATTTCACTGCATTTTTCAAACCAATGATGCATTCACTGTTTCTGTCATCTAGGGTGAGATGTGTTAGAGACCCAAAAATTCAAGAAAAAGCTTAACAGCATTGCAACAAATGATTTGAATGGTATGTTACAACTGCACTGCATTTTAAGACTCTGCAGTTACCAATTCCGATTTATTGGATCAGCGTTATGCTTTGCATTATATTCCAATTAGTGATAAAGAAGTTTTAGAGTAAGGAAGGATTTGGATTCCGTCTAGCGATGAGCAAAAACATTGCAGTGTAAAAGTACAAATTTCCAAATGTAGAGAAACTTGTAATATTTTGCCTTAGAGCAGCGTGCATGTGAAAGTGAAACATAATGCAAATCATAAGAGATACTAGACTGCTTCATGGATCAGGTATCCTCTCTGTTGGCTTTGTTTGCTCACAGGTCAGTCTACCAACCAGACTCCTGAATTATGTCCATAGTTTCATGACAGCCTGTTACCAATTGGAAATTGTCTTCTCGAATAACTCTTAGAAAGTCTGTTTTCCTCAAATGGTACCATGTTGGGGCTGACTCATTCTCCAATGTTTTTATACCATGTGCGACGCATACTACAGCAATTCCGGAATTTATTCCAAATGACAATACCAGAAATATCCACCTTTTAGAAATGTTAGAGGCTTCTAATGCTCTCAAGTACCTTACTTCCTTAAACGAGGGTTCCCAAAGAATGCACAAAGGATGGCCATAACAAACGGATTTTGACATTGACTCTCAAACTTGCAACCTCTGCCTCCGGAAGGAAAATGGCAGAAGGTGCATGGGGACTTCACCACCTGTGAGCTCCACTCCATGTCCTGCATCATCCCATTTCAGACATGGATATCACTCATACTTCTAAGTCTAACCCTATCAAAATTCTTGAACTCCCTGACAGCCCTGTGAGAGCGTTTTCATCTCATAGACTGAAGGCGTACCTTCTCTAGCAGTCAGGCATAAGCCATGAATGCTGATCTTGCCACCGTCACCTAATTCTCCAAAAGATAAATAAATGTATTAATGCAAAAGGGCTTGCTATTTAGCATTTCCAGAGGCCCATAGCTTAAGAACAGTCAGATACAAATGTTGATTGATGCAAATTACCAAATCCATACAAATCTCAAGTAGGCATTTACATAGTAAGGAGGGTGGACATTCTGTCCATAAATATGAGCAGCTGATTTCGACAGTAACTGAAGACCTATCTTGCAGTATATTTGAAGAATGCTATAATTACTTCAACACAAATAAAAGTTCCAAAATGGCTAGTTGAAAGCCACGTTTCCTCCATAACAATATTTGGCAAGAGCTTTGAATTGAATTAGCTTTGTTGTCACATGTACTCAAATGGGTGCACTGAAAAGTTTATGTCACCGCTTACAGCATCACCTTGGGTACAAATGTTACAGAATAGAGAAATTACAAAAGAAGTTACATTACAGCTGTCAACATTATGACCATAGGTCAGAAAAAACAAGAACCAAAGTTAAAAAGGCAAACATCACCGTCTCTTTCCTAGGGCTCTCTGCAGCAGACCAATGGCCGGGTCCTCCATTTGGTCTGACCACTCACTGCAACCATGCTCTGCACTGAACCCCTGGCATCCCCGTTCCAGGCTGCTGGTCACTGGTGTCCCTGCTCCAGGTCATGAGTCGCTGGCGTTTCCGCTCTGGGTCACTGGTCGCTGGCATCCCTGCTTCGGGTCATTGGCTACTGGTGTCTCCAATCCAGGTCGCCAGTCGCTGGCATCCCTGTCCCAACTCCTGTCGTCTCTGCTCTGGTCATTAGTGACCCACTCCAGCCGCTGGCGTCTCCGCCGACTCTCTGTTGGAGGCCAGGGCCAGGTGCCCAAGATCGTGGGAAGGGAGGAGAGGGGGAGAAAAAAGAAGAAAAAAAACAGGTGGATCGGAGGCACTCTGGTTGGAACATCCTACTCCACTGCCATCTTATTGGAAAAACAGCACAAGTGTGGCTTCATGCATTTGCATGATGAGCCAGAACCAAGATGCTATTTACGCAAAGTTAACTGCAGTGCACTGCACCTGACCTATTTTCCTTGGTTTGGGCATTTACTCGTGCATCTGCTCCATGCCTTTACATTAGAGCATAAATCATGGAAAGTGCCTTCAACCTCACAGTTACTTTTGATAGCAAGTTAAGTAGTGAAACTACAAAACAATTTCCATGAATTTATATTCGTGGTTGTTAGATTTTTGTGTTGGTCACCAAATAGGAACCAACTGCATGGTCAATGGAAGTTCCATGGCCTGTTCTAAAAGTGATGTCACATCACCAGTTGTGGATTTTGGCGCAAAAGACATCAGTGAGTGTGGTGCTGCACCACAAACCCACAGTTTATCATTTTTATACTGTTAGCAAGATATTCAGCATGATGAACGAGAGAAGCATTCACAATCTTATAACCTGTTCTAGCATCCTGCAGTAGAAGGAGTGCAAACATTTTTCTTGCTGTGATGGAAGAATATTTAAACATTAATGTGTTATGTTTACAAGTTGCATAATTTACTTTCATTTTCCACTGATTTGATTTTATTCTGCATCACTTGAACTAAACTGATTTATGTTGATAAAGCTGTGAGGCTTTTTATGAGATTTAATTTTAAAAAAAAAATGAAATGCTATTTTATCACAAGATGTAGTAAGCTCTCCTGAAATATCAAAGGATCATGATAAACAAGCTCTCCAGTACTTTTTTTTTCATCCTGAATTTAATAAGTAAGATTGATACATCTACAAAGGTGTCTTTCTTGAATTGACAGAGGTAGAGGTGGGTTGGAGGGGTGGGGTGAGAGAACTCATAATTTTACGTGTCATTTTGAAGCAACTGCTTGCAAGTTGCAATGACTGATATGTTAGCAATTTGTTTCTTAGTTCAGAATGAAGTCTTAACTCTTTATCATGCACATAAGCACGCAGCGTCACTAAAGCTAACCCTGAACTCCCTGAGCGTAAGAACTTGGCTTTTGGAAAGCTTCCAACATTTTTGCAAGCATGCATTCTCTAAGTCTTCTCTCTTGGGACTGAAAATTCCTCCTATATTGATTAATATGGTCCTCAAATATGTACGTGTTAATTCCCGCATGTTCCTCTCGCCCCTTCCCCTACCTCCCAGAACTGCGACAGGGTTTCCCTTGAGCTCAGTTCTACATTCACCAACTCGTATGTCTCTGGCCTGATGCCACAACCAAACGCATCTTCCTCTCCCCTTTCAGAATTTCCAAAGGACTTTTCCTCCCCTGCACCCTGGCCAACTTCTTGATTGCTATGTTTCCTGCCTTTCTAATAGCACCTTCTTATGCAAGCACAAGAAATACAATGCCGGCCCTTTTATCTCCTCATACCCTGTGTTTCAAAACCCCAAACTTGCCTTCCAAATACAACAGCAATTTACTTGTAGTTTACTGTTTTCAGACATATGAGTATTGAGATGGCAAAAACATGTCAGACGTTGGTTATTGTGTAGCAAGGAGCTCAGCTCCTTAATCTGTAAAGAAAGAGGACAACTTGGGATGGATCACTTTCTACTTTCCTGGAGGTACGCAGTGACAACAACACTGTAAAAGCCCAATACCATCTAATGAGAAAACTGACCTGCAATCACATGGCAACACTATCACCTGCAAGTTCCCTCCAAGCCACATACCATCTTGTCTTGGAAGTGTATCAGTTGTTCCTTCACCATCACTGGATCAGAATCCTGGTCTGCCTTCCAAACAGCACTGTGAGTGTACCTGCATCCCCAGAACTGCAGTAGTTGAGGGAGGCATTTCAACACTACTTTCTCAAGCTAAATTGGGATGAGCACTAAATTCTGGACTTGCTGGCGATGCCTGTGTCTGATGAGAAGTTTTACAAAGATACCTGTAGTGATTGTAACAAGGTGAACCAACTGGACCTCGTAGAATGTAAGTTCCTTGATTGGTGGTGTTAATCTGGTCCAATCAGGGAGCCCTGGCTGACATACAGAAAGGGTGAGCATCAGAGATGCTGACACTCTCAAACCTGACTCTGTGTGAGGCTGAACTATAGTCGAGGACTTTTCATGCATAATTCAATGGTAACTTGGTGATGGGATTCCAGCCTTTGTGGAGTTATTTCAACATCATTGCTCATGATTTGCTTTCCTGGAGAGTTTAAAAACCAATTGGGTGACCACTTTGGTTAGTTTTTCCAATCAGCCTGTTTTTGTAAACCCGACCTTCTATTTGCCTGTCATTCTAAGTCTGAACTCGACTCCGTGTCCTTGGCTTCTGACACTGTCCCAGTGAAGCTCAAAATTGAGTTTAATAAACCATTGTTTCCAGTTTTTGCAAATAATGCACGCTGGTGATGATTCTGCCATTTCCATTTACACATCTAAACCTAACATTTCTTTCCTGATTTGCCTAATTAATATATCCCTTTGTCTTACAACATCATTCCATTTGTATTTTGAACTCTCCTGTCTTCCATCATCACAGATCTTGCCTTTTATTCTCTTCCCAGTCTTTTCCCTGCCCCTGTTCTTTCAGAAAACCTGTTGCGTCTCCAGTTTCTTCCCAGTTCTGACAGAAGGTCGTGAAACTGAAATGTTAGCCTTGATTCACCCTTCTTGGAAGTTGCCAGACGTGGGGTATTTCCAGCATTTTTGATCTCCATTGCACCGTTTATGAAAGCGGATTTGATAGAACTGAAATATTTCATTCTCTGCAGTATTCTCGAACAAACTCTGAGCAGGGATTTTTTTTTTATTCATTCAGGGGATATGAGCTTCACTGGCTGATCCAGTTTTTATTGCCCATTACTAATGGCAGTGGAGAGGTTGGTGAAGAGCCACCGTCTTGAATCACTGCAGTCGACGTTTTGCAGAGATTGTGAGGGTGTAAGTTCCATATTTGTAATCCAGCAACAATGAACACCATATAGTTTCAGGTTGCGATGTTGTGTGGGCTGGAGGGTAACTTGCAGGTGGTGGTGTTCCCATCTTTCTGCTGCCCTGTCCTTCTGGATGGGTTGTGGGATTGGATCTTACTGTCTCAGGAACCTTCGTGAATTTCTGCAGTGCATCTTGTCGATAATCTGTCTGGCTACAACAGGTAACATCTACTGAACAAGAGTGAAGCATAAAGGGAAATATACCTTTACACTACATGTAGTTATTGAATAAGGGCAGAAGGAGCAATATCATAATGAAATCAAATAACATGGAACTTGAACCTGGATCTGTAGAGCTTCAGATAAAATGACCCCTCTTACCATCCTCTCTATATAGTTATTTTCAATAAAGACCATTGCTCTGCATTCAAAAGAAGGCAGATCTCAGATCACTGCAAGGGATTGCATAACTGATTTTCATATTTCAGCAAGCTGGGCACAGTGACAAGTCTACAGTTGATCAACCCATTCCAGTTATCTCAATCGTTTTCTGCTTTGGGAAGTTATTGCATCGTCCAGTAGTTTAGAGTGAAACAAGTTGAGTCAAATAGTACAGGAGAATCTTTGCACAGTTTTAAATTGAGTAACAAATCATTGAAGTTCTGGGAATTTGAACAAAGAAGATTGCAGCATCACA
Source organism: Rhincodon typus (assembly GCF_021869965.1). Classification (NCBI taxonomy): domain Eukaryota; kingdom Metazoa; phylum Chordata; class Chondrichthyes; order Orectolobiformes; family Rhincodontidae; genus Rhincodon; species Rhincodon typus. Next base: position 5,123,197 of record NC_063371.1, read on the forward strand.
GTCGAGAGAGTGTTCAGCATGATGAGAGTGCTGACAACGCAACCGATTTTATGAAGTTAAATCATTGTAAACGCCTTTTAATTAATATAATTCTGCCTCCCTATTCTGCTGTTGTATGGATTACTAGCATGCTCAACTGACATAGAGAGGCAAAACAATGTAGGAATCACAAATAAAACTGCAAAATTGCTGCCTTTTAATTGCATCTGTCATCAAGTGTATGATTTTCAGCAAATCTATTACTGTCAGGATGTCATGTTATAGCTTTATAAGACTTCGGTTAGGCTGCACTTAGAGTATTGAACAAAAACAGAAGTTCCTGGAAAAGCTCAGCAGGTTTGGCAGGCAGTATCTGTGAAGAAAAAAATCAGAGTTAACAGTTCTGAGGAAGGGTTCCGCGAAATGTTAACTCTGATTTTTTTTTCTTCACAGATGCTGACAGACCTGCTGCGCTTTTCCAGCAACATCTGTTTTTGTTCCTCATTTACAGCATCCGCAGTTCTTTTGGTTTCTACTGAGAGTATTGAGTTCAATTCTGGTTGCCACGCTACAGGAAGGATGTGAAGGCTTTGGAGAGAGTGCAGAAGAGGTTTACCAGGATGCTGCCTGGATTAGAGAATATGAGCTTTCAGGAGAAGCGAGAAAAACTCGAGTTGTCTTCTGTGGAGAAGTGGAGGCTGAGGGGAGATTTGAAAGAAGCGTATAAAATTATGAGATGGATTGATAGGGTTGGCAGTCAGAGTTTTTTCCCACTGTTGAAATGTCTTAACACTAGGGGGCACGTATTTAAAGTAAGGGGAGAAGGTTCAAAGGAGATGTGAGGGGCAAGTTTTTTACCCAGAAAGTGGTAGGTGTCTGGAACGTGCTGCCAGGAGTGGTGATGAAATGCAGATAATGATGGAGAGTTTAAGGGGCTTTTAAATAAGTACATGAACATGCAAGGAATAGAGGGATATGGACCAAGAGCAAGCAGAAAGGGTTAGTTTAATCTGGCATCATGTTCAGTACAACATTGTGCTGTACTATTTTATGTTATATGTTCTAAAGTCCCAAGAAGGCTGCAGAAAAACAAATGAACAGTGTGTATGTTCAATTAAAGCAATAACAACGGTTTATTTTTAGACAGTGCCTGGATTACTTTTTTAAAACAAATCCCAAAATGACAGAGCAAGCATTTTGACGTCTGGGATCAATCACCATTTAATCAAAGGCAACAGATTTTTACAATGTCATTTTATCTTTTGATTTCTTCAGTTGTCCTCTTTCTGAAGGTTCTGCTGACCGGGCCCCTTCGTTCTCACGTCAATGAAACCACCTCTTCTGCTGCATAAATGTATTTGTTCTATCAGCAGCCAGCTGAGTATCATGCCTGCAGTTGTGAATATCTGTGAGAAAGCGAAAGTGGGAGCAGCCAATTTAGTGAAATGGTAAATGCACAATCAAATTTAATACTGTCCATTCAAACCACTGCCATCCCAGAATAGGAAAATAGAACGGAGGAGTCCAAAAGGGATTTCATTTTTGCAAAGTTTTGTTTTAGAGTTTCAAAAGAGTCTTTGTGACTTTTTTTCTGCAGAGCCGAAAACATGCCAGCAAGGTTCGACTTTACTACATGCTTCACCCAGTTGATGGAGGATGTCCAGCAAAGAAGCTCAGATCTGAAAATGTAAGTAATTTAACTTTCCAGCAAAAATGTAGGCCAAGTTATTCGCCAAGTCGACAAAAGATCAATGACGTCAATTTGAAAAGGATATCTAAGAAAAGGAAATTGTTGGGGCATGGAGGAAGTTTGAGATGAGCTCAGTTCCTTGGAATAGGCTGCTTGGAAAATTCCACTGACAACGCAACATGCTCACTCACTAGCCTGCGTTGTAACCTTTTGGAATGCATGCTTTAAACATTCATTTTGAAATTCAAGTTAAAGATTTGTATGGCCATGTCTTCAGGAATGAAAGTGTGTTGTTATGATATCAAACATCCCACTGCTCGTATCTTGATTTAGCATGAACTGACATTTCTAACAAGTCCATTTCTTTGCCTTGGGGGATGGTTTAATGATGTTTGTATAATGCATATTGTACAGACAAAAAGATTTTCATAGCTTTAGACACAGAATCTTAGGACATATGTGATCACTTGACAGAAAACATGTCCTTCTTGTGCTCCTCATTGCTCTTGATCATCTAATGCATGTTTATTGGACACGGCTTTTTTCTTGATGTCAGAAGTTCTTTCAGGAGAGAAAAAAAATTGACCTGTGATGTGAAGTACGCAAACAATTGAACTACGCTGACTGAGTTAGCAGTCTATGATTATTTATAATTGCCTGGATGTTGTTTCTGAGACCTTTGAAACCAAAGATCAAGAGGGCACTAAATAACACAGTTGTAGTCCAAGCTAAAGATTATACATGAGGAAAACACAGAATTCTACCAATGTGCACTGATTTCACAATGTCAGCTCAGCAATAATCAGCTTTCCAATTGAAATCAAATCTCCCCATCTTAGGGTACAGATAACAAAATATATGCATCACAATCAGTGAGCAAACAAAGGTGTTAGGCAAGCCTAGCATGAAATCTTGGTGCATTTCTCTTTTTCAGTGTGAACCACAAGATAAAGTTAAACATCAGAGTCAGCAGTAGTGAACACCACTGTCAATTTGGTTGCACTGACAGAGCAACTGTTTGAGGAAGTGTTTCGTTATCATATTCTCGAGGGCAGTTTGGAGTGTGCAATAAATGCCAGTGATGCCCACATCCCATGAATGAGAAGGACAAAGTTCTTGATCCATTTAGCAATTTTTTCAGAACATCCTTCTTCCCAGAAATAGAACAGAAACTTCAAAGCTACTGGAAGAACAAATGGGATCAGTTATATTCTAGAAGTCTGATTTTTCTCTCAAAGCCAAGCTTCAAACCCGTGTGCCTTGAAGGTTTCTCAAAGAATATCTATTCATCCAGATCCAGTGGTTGGACTTGAAGTCAATTCTGAAATTTAGCAGGTCGATACATGGACTGCAATGGGTATTCTCTGATCAAGCAAATTCACCTTACACTTCCTGGAATTTACTTGGTTGGAAGGTGAAGAAGGAATTCTTTACAGCAGTTGTCATTAGGCAGTGAATTGTTAGTGATGCTTATATTCCAAGAATGAGTATAAAAATGGCAACATAGAGGTGGAGGCAATTTCAGTCGAGGTATTCAAAAGGGTTCTTCTGGATGGTAATACCGTGCAGGGATATGGGGAAAAGGCAAGAGATCAGTACCATAGAGTAGAGCCAGACAAGATGAGAGAGCTGGTTCAAGCATGTTGGCTGAATGACCTCTTGTGTACTGTAATGGTTCTATGATTCTGTTGCTGAAACTATTCATGCTTTTGGAGAGCAAAGAATGATGGGGTAAAATTAGAAATTAGAGCCTGACATACTATCCAAAGGATAGCAGATGTTTGGACCTCTCTTCTGCAGATGGAATATGATGCTAGATGAGTTGCAGATTTTCAATCAAAAAAGATCACTTATGCACAATGGTGGAGTTACAAATGATTATTTTGCACCTGTATTTGCAAAGGAAGAAGATACTGCCCAATGCCTCATAAGAGGATGTCATTGAGACCTAAACATTGATAAAGAGGATCTGTTGAAGAACCTGGCTGTGCTTATGTTGATAAGTCACTGGAATCAGATGAGATGCATTGGTCATAATATTTTAATCCTTATAAAATGCAGGGGTGATGTCAGGGGACTGGAGAATTGCAAGTGTTACAACTGGATTCAAAAATAGGTTCAGTGATAAGCTGCGCAGTTACAAGCCATTGTAATCTTGGAGGTGGGCAACCTTTTTGAAATAATAATTCAAGACCAGGTTACCAATCACTTGGACAAGTGGATTTTAATCAAAGAAATACAACATTGACCTGTCAAGGGCAAATCCTATTTAACTAATTTGTCTGAGTTTCTTAATGACATAAGAAAGGGTTGATGATAACACTACAGTTGTACATGAATTTCCAGTTGCTATTTGATAAAGAGTCATGTAACAAGCTGTCAGTAAAATTAAACCCATGGATTTAAAGTTGACATTGGCAGCATGTCTACAAAGTTGGCTAAGTTTCAGGGGATAGCATGTTGTGATGTCCAGTTGTTTTATAAACAGGTGGAAAATGTACACTGGAGCTCTCCAGGGGTCAGACATCTTTGTCTATTTTCATGGCCTGTAACTTGGTGTACAGGGTACAATTTCATAAGTTGCAGATAACTCAGAAGTAATGTTGACAAGGAAGAGAACATTCATAATCTTTTCAAAGAGATTTTGGAAGGCTGCTGGAACAGGCAGATGAGTGGGAGATGGAATTTAATGCAAAGAAGCTCGAAGTATATTATTTTGTTGGAAAAGTGAGGAGAGATGATGTAAAATGAAGGAAACAATTCTAAAGGAGGTACAGGAACAGATGGTTGATAAGGTTAAAAAATAAATCAGTGTGTTCAGACATTTGTGATGGACACAGCTCCGAGATGGGTAACGATTGAACCCAGTTGTTCTGATCCAGAGATAGGCCACTAGTATTGCATCAGCATCTGGGTGAATATGGGCACAAGTCATTGATAATGGCAAAACAGTTTGAAAAACTTCTTAATTAAGCATGAATAAGGGCCCTTGGGTTTGATAAATAGGAGTATAGAGCACAAAAGTGAGGAAGTTTTCTGCATAAAATAAAATAAAATATTGCATCCCTTTCTGGGCAGCACTCCAAGGAGGGAGAGAGTGCAGAAACAAGTCATGAGAGTGGGTCTGAGGAACTTCATCAACATGGATAGATTAGAGAGTGGAGATTGATCTGTTTGAAGAAGGAAAGAAGAAGGGAAGATTTGATGAGATTTTCAAAATCCAGCAGTGATCTAGGGGAGTGGATAAGGAGAAAGTACTCCCTCTGGTGGAAGGGTTGAGAACCAGTGGAAACAGATGATAGGTGATTGGTCAAAGAAGCAATCATGATACAAGGAGAAACCTTTCTTTGTGCAGCAAGTGGTTGGCATATGGAATGTTCTTCTGAAGAGTTTTGCCGAGGCATGTATCAGCGAGGCCTTTGAAAGAGGATTGAATAATTATACAAAGTGAAAAGATTGTCAGGACTCAGGAAAAAGATGGAGGAGAGGCATGAGGCACATTACTGTACGATGGAGACAGCATGGGCACAATGGGTCAAATGGCTTCCTGCAGTGCAATAGCACATCTACGATTCTGTGGTTCTCTGTGCTTTGGAGAAGGCTTGCGGCCCAATTTCTTCAGTGACTCATTCTTATCACGTTCAAGTGGAATGCTTGACAGATTGCACAGAAATCGTAGTGTTTGGTAGGCCAGAAAGCATGCCAGAATCAAAATTGACAATAGAATTGAGCATGTTTCATCAGCCTTTACTCTGCACATAGCTGAGCAAGGCAGATTGAAGAAACTAAATATATCATTTCACCCACTATCGCATCGCTTTTTTGCTTGGGACATTATATCTCATCAATTCTAGTTGTGGATAATGAATGGACTCAGAGACTTGAAGAGAGAATGAATAGGGGACATAAAGTACTGATTCAGAAGTGAGAGAAGGCTCCAATAACTCCAATGCAGTTTTACCGTTCTCTGTGCTTATGACTGTGAAATGATTAGGTCCAGTAATATGTTCCTGTCCAGATTTTTTTTTCCAATCCAACGTAATACTAGCTTCAGATCTTGATCAGGCATTTAAAAAAAAATCAGCACTATTAGTGCCTTCTGACCATTCTCATCAAAGTTGTCAGCAAAAAAATTGTCAACAATGTTCAGCCCCTGTATCCTTTTCTTGGACTTGTTAATTCATAAGCAACTGAAATGTGATCAACAGCAACTGCAATTTAATGACCACCGACTGTGCTGTGCTTTTATTTTAAGGGATTGGGCTGATATCTATAATTGCAGTCTCTTTCATTCCAGGTTCCCTGAGCAGATAGAGAAAATAGTATTCAGTAGTCAGGATGGATGCTGATAAAGGTACGCTGTGACTTGGCATAGTGTGACTTCACAATTGCCTTGCCCACGGAATACATGGCTTCTTACCTCTTTCAATAGTGATTCTTTTGTGTTGGAGTTTTGATGTTGCGTTTTACAGTTTCTTTGTATCCATAAGATGTATTCCATTGTCTCATAATCCTGTCATGCTCAACGACTTAAACTGCAGTGATGCAGTCAAGTGTCAGATTTATAACTTAGCCAGGGAAATTTATTTCCTTTTTATAAGAGGATTCTGAGTATTTTGGAGTGAAATTCAGTCCAGTGTGACTTGTCACTAGAGAGTGACAAGCTCCCTGCAGCTGCAGAAAGTGCATGTTTTCAACCAGAGACCGATTACATAGTTCTGCCAATACATTTGGCCTCATCAACCTTCAGTTGATGTCACATAGGTGACTTTTTGCCATGAGAGTCTAGCATTAAAGGGAACAATTACAATAAATTGCATGAATTTTCTGAAAATAGTCTCAAGTACAGTGCAGCCTTTTTCCAGGTGTAGGTTTACCTCCGAGACCAGGACTATTGCAGCTAACTGCACCCCTGTAAATGTGGCAAGTTTTCATATTGGCCCCTGAATTTCCTGGGAAAGTATCAGTGAGTATATTTTTTGAAAAGAATTTTAATCAACTTATTATGACACACTTGGTATGGGCCCAGCGACAGGGTGCTACCACTGAGCCACAAAATCTGAACGAATCATCCTGTTCAGATTCATTATGGGACAATGCCAGAGCAAATGTGAGTTGAATCCAAACCTTATTATAGTTTTATTTTCAATCAGTTGCCTCAACGTGCTCTGACGCACCTCCTTGGCCACCACACCCTGAGATAGTGCTTGAACCAGGACTTTATAGCCCAGATGTATTGACGCTACCAATGTACCGCTCAATAAGTTAAATGTGCAGATTGTTATTTCAGCATAAACAGCCCAACAATCGGGAACAAGGAGACAGTATGCGAGACTTGACAAATTGTCACAGCTGAGGTGATTAGCTTCACTAAAAGGGGACATCACCTTCAGTCTCACTGTGAGTTCAGAGAAATTGTTGCATTTGAGGTGTTAATAAAAATTAAACCTGACATACAGTGTGTTGGTCAGTAGTTAACGATGTGAGGGCACATTTAGTGATGGTATTTATGTTCCTACTATGCCCCTCAACCTCAGGATGTCAAGAAGGAAAGTATTTGAATTGCTGAAATTTTAGTGAGGAGTGGAGCTATAGCAACACTCAAGAAGGTCCAGACCATTGCACTCAATGCAACCGAGATGAATGGCAGACAGTTCACCACCTTTTATTATTCACCACCGCCCACAGTGAGTGAAGGGTTTACCATTAACATGATGCACCACAGCAATCTTTCATGGCAGTACCTTTCAAATCCATGACTTCAATACCTAGAAGGACATGAATCAATGGGTACATCGGAGCATGCCAACTGTGAGTTCCTCTCCAAGCCACATGCTGTCCTGACATGGAAATATATCACTGTTCCTTCAGTGTCATTGGATTAAAGTCCTGGATTTCCCTCCTGAACAGCATTCTGGGTCTACCTATACAAGATGGACTGCAGCGGTTCAAGAAGGCAGCTCACCACCAGCTTGCCAAAGGCATTTACGGAGGGCCAGTAAATGCTGGCCTTGTCAATGTTGTCCACATCCCTTTGTCACGACTCACTTGGATAGCACTCTGGAAGTTTAGGCCCACTATTACCAGAGTCGTCACTAATGTGAAAACTTTAGTCAAACTGCCCATACACCGCAATTTACTTGACCAACCATCTCAAATTAAAAGAAGATGCTCACCAAGGTTCTGGACTGAACAAAAATATGACTGTTTATTGCAAACAAATTGTAATTCGGAAATACAAATTGCAAACTTATCACTCTATAACTATACTCCACATCTTTTTAAATGGAGTCCTTTCACAAGCATACAATAAGGATTGGGTATTAGGCGGGGGAAGGGAAACCATTCAGTGAAACAGTTTGAAAGCACCAGTCTGGACTACAGAGTTCTGAACCTCAATGAATTCTAGATGAATTGTTTTTCTTACTCATCCTTTCAATTCATTTTACTACTTTGCCATTGATGTAAGGTTTTTTGCATACCTTAGTTTAGAATGTGTTGGCTCCAGGTGTCTGCTTTTGGTCTCACTCCTGCAAGAAAACACAAAATAGTATGCAATTCAGTATGCCCAATGTATGTGTTTTAAATCCGCAGCCATCTCTTTGCATAGTCTTGTTGGTTTAAATTGTATCTTCCTTTTCTAGTTGACAGTCCAAAACTAAAGGAAATAATAAAAGATTTTACACTATGAACAAAAAAAAGATGCAGGCAAGTCATAAATGTCCCTGGGGATTTTGTTTTTAAATTTAAATCAGTCTTTTCATGCTTTTTCATTTCTTACACTTTTTTTCTCTCTCTAATCCAGTCTTTCTCTCCATGTGTTTTTCTGTGATGACATAAAAGTAATTCACCCCATTCCCTGCTCTGCCATAATTCTGTTTTCTTATGAATCCTTAAATCTTTTTTTTTGAGGCGACAGAGTGATGATTTGTTCATTGACCAGGATCTGAGATGCCCAGTTAAGCTCACTCTTAGCAACTAGCACCTACAATTAATTTTGTGCCATATATTTCTAACTGAAGGATGAAAGAAGTAAATCCAACTCTCAGCAGTGACTGAGGTGAATCACTCCAGCAAATTCTGGGTCAATATGTCTTCTGAATTAATTTTCAAGATCCCAATGCTTGGAGAACTGTTCGGTGACAAGGGAGATTTTGAGGGAGGCTATTATTGAAGCCGAGCTGATCAAACACCTTGTAGAAATGAAAATGACCCTTTCAGAGCATTCAGGCATAGAGCTGGATGAACACAGCAGGCCAAGCAGCATCATAGGGGCAGGAAGGCTGACGTTTCAGGCCTAGACCCTTCTTCATCCAGCTCTACGCCTTGTTGCCTCAGATTCTCCAGCATCTGCAGTTCCTACTACCCCTTTCAGAGTATTTTCAAGTTTGTTAATATTGAAATAGGTTCATTTGTAATGCAGCGAAATAAGTTGAGAATGAAACTGCAAGTCCATCCAATCCATGCCAATTAAGAGTAAGAGAGACTCATTGAATCATATAGCATGTAAATGTACCCTTCAGTCTAAGCAGCTCATGCCAATCAGAATTCCAAACTAAACTAGTCCCACCTGCTTGTGCTTGGCCCATATCCCTCCGAATATTTATTGTTCATGCACTTCTCTAAATGTCTTTTAAACGTTGTAACTGTAATCACATCCACCACTTCATCTGGAAGTTCATTTCACACATGATACACTTTCAGTTTAAAAGAATATTGTCCCTCATATATCTTTTTTTTTAATCCTTCTCCTCTCAACGTAAAAATATGTCCCCGAGTCTTGAAATCCCCCACTGAAGGGAAAAGACACCTACACGTAACGCTCTCATTATTTTATAAACCTCAATGAGGTCACACCTCAACCTCCTACACTGCAGTGAAAACGTCCCAGCTTAGCCAGCCTCTCCTTGTAACTCAAATTCCAGGCCAGCCACGTGATGGAGTGAATGTTGGAGCATCTCCCTTCGACAGTCTGTAGCTGCAGATGACGCGGGCATTTTGCCGCAGCAACCTGCACTCTGAGTGAGTTGTAACACCTCAGGGTCCCTGGATGTTGAAATAGTTTCATTCTTCAAATGGTTTGTGTAAACAAAATCAACGACAGTATTGCATTGCACAGGCTCTCCATCACAGAAACTGACCGTTCAAAACTTCAGGTCTATTCTCATGTTTATTGTGTTCACAAACCACCTGCCCCATCAATGACCTCTCCCAATATTTCCCCAGATTCTTTTATTTCCCTCTTCTTTGTGCATGCTTCAAGCCTCCCCATAAATGTCTCTGTGTTATCTGCTTCACTCATTCACTATGACAATAAGTTCCACCGACGGGGAAAAAAATTGGTCTTGATATTTCTTTGACCTGTATGTGACACACTTATATTTACGAACCCATGTTCTAGACTCCCAGACAAGTAGCTACATGTTCTCTATATCCATTCTCCCAGATGGCTTCAGTAAGAAAAGATCTGTTTATGCTCTTTACGTTTATCACACAGCATATTGTTGTTTTTCGGATTATTGATGTTTCCTGTGGGAACAAAGTCATGATGCATTCTCCAGTAAAAAAATGGGATTTGATATCAACAAAGGATACAATAAATGTTTGGTTTTCATGGTTTCAAATTGCGATAGGTTTTAGCCGTGGAATTTAATTTGGAAAAACTTTGCAAAGCAATGACCAGATATGGCAGTATTCTATGCTGCCTATAATGAATTCATATCAAATTCTTCTGTTAACTGTTGGAATGGTGTCATTAACATTATTTAGAATAATGGGCTGAAGCTGCTTTTGTTTTAAATTGAGGAAATAATGCAAACATAATTTGTTTGCGTATTAATACAACAGAAAGTGACATTTTTAGGAATTAAAAATATTAAATTTCCATAGAATCCTGACAATGTCATGATAGGCCATTTGGCCCAACAGGTCCACACTGACCTTCCAAAGAGCATCCCACCCAGACCCATTCCCATTCCCCTACCCTTTTCCTGTAACCCTACATTTCCCATGACTTAACACACCTAACCGACACATCACTGTGGGCAATTTAGATGGCCAATCCACCTAACTTCAGGAGGAAATCAGAGCACCCGTGCAAATATGGGAGAAACGTGCAAACTCCATACAGACAGTTCCCCAACGGGGGAATCAAATCTGCGTCCCTGGCACTGTGAAGCAGCAGTGCTAACCACTGGGCCAATGTGCCACCTCAATCAAATCAGATAACATGCATGAAAAAGCTCCAAACTGAATTTTGAAAAGTGAGGAGGTGAATAAACTTAGCTCTGGCACCCTGAAAAATGTTTTTAAACAATTAACTTTGCTTATAAAGCATGCAATGGTCCTAGTAAGGGAGTGGAACAAAGATTCCAGCCTCATGATCTTTGGGCTGCCCATGTGTTCGAATTTCATGTTACAAATAGGCACATTTTCACTGAGCAGAGCAGGAAAATGTAATTTTGTTTCTCTGCATCATATTTGTTGTCACCCCGACAATAGGTCTGTGATGTACAGCATGCAGCAGTAGTTTATTCCTAGAAAGGTAACAGCTTTCTGGAATGAACTGAAGAAAAATCCATAAGTTTTTAAGCTGTCTGTTCATCTAGAAGCCTTCATCTGTTTATCTTTTACCTGGCGAATGTAGAGTTCACTGCAAATATATGTGCATTACATGTAATAAAGCCATCATTTTTAACAAAATATTACAAGTGCACCAGATGCAAACGGAATCCTTTCGCAGTCCTAATAGATCTGACTGCAGTCATCAAACCATTGTAATGTCTTTAATGAGCTGTTTTAATATCATTTGGTGCTGGAATAAATTTACAATTTAAAAGGGCCCCTGTGCCAAGGACATCAGACAGTACTTGTACTGCTGTACAGAGTTCTCTTAACAGTTAAAGACTAGCATCACTGACTGATTTGTCAGCAGAAATTTAACAGTGGATCAGCAGATCAGTTGCTTTATTTCAAGCATGAATGATCAACCATATATCTAAACCAATCTATTATGTTAAATCCTACCAGCCATCATTTCAATGCAGTGTTTCAGGACAACATGAGTTTGCTAGTCTTGGAGACAATGGAAATCTGTCCAGGACATATTATTTTTTGCAACAGCATTTATAAGAGTTGTTCTTGAATCTGTTTATAATTACAAAACAGTACTTTGAAATACTGTAATAACCCAACTCTGCTGGAACAAAAATGTGAAGAAAAGTGAAGCAAATTAAAGCAACATGCTAAATATTTTTCACAGATTTCACTTTGAAGCATGCAAAATATTAAATGCTAGAGATAAATTAAATCCAGATTATTTCTGCAAAGCAAGGAAATAAGACCAAGAGACATCAGTAGAATTCAGTGAATAATAATTGTGGAAAAGTTATAAAGGGAAAATTACCCTTCTTGGCTAGCTAGGTTAGTGTTGGAGAAGTCAGCCTCTAAGTAGTAGAGACAGAGATCAGGATTTTGGTGCCAGAGAGAGAGAGCAACTGTGTTGGAAGTGGATTTTGTTACTGTGGTGAAACAAACTGTTTTTCGTAACAGAGGAACCTGTCATAGATGTGTGAAATAATTTACAAATAAGGCAAAAAGCAAGAATTTGGAGTTCACTCAAGCATAATTAGATCCCAAGATGGGAGAGTTAACGCACAAAAGAGATCTGCTTTGATGGGCCAAGTGATTTCTTCTTATCTCTTCTGGATTTAATTATTTGTAGGAATATTAACAAATTGCTTTCTTACTGACTGGAATTGATGCTATTTTATCCTACAAAATGCAAAAAGGATAGTAGTGATTCAAATCGAGGTAGTATTTAAAATGGAACGTTGAGGTGCCTGATCGATGAATACAAAATCATGTACGACATGTTTAAATATTTTCGTTCAAAACCAAACACGATGTTGATCTTGCAGAATTTCCTAGAAACATACAAAGTTCATAATGATTCAATACATAATTTCAAAGTTTGTAGTTTTTTGAGACCGACTTGAATTGGAACTGAAACAGAAACTTAAGCTAACTGAACTGAAACTGAACCTTCTGGTTCCTAAGTTAACTAAAACCGAAATAGCAAGAGGATTGACAGTTTTCAGGGGAGACTGACCCTAGTTTAAAATAGATAAAAAGGCGCAGAGCCTTTGAAACTCAGATCTGAATGATACAGTAGAAGCTGAATCCTGGATCTGGAGAAAGCCAAATATACAGTTGGTGCAGAGATAGTAGGAACTGCAGATGCTGGAGAATCTGAGATAACAAAGTGTAGAGCTGGATGAACACAACGGCCAAGCAGCATCAGAGGAGCAAGAAAGCTGACGTTTCGGGCCTAGACCCTTCTTCAGAAATTCTGAAGAAGGGGCTAGGCCTGAAACATCAGCTTTCCTGCTCCTCTGATGCTGCTTGGCCTGCTGTGTTTATCCAGCTCTACACCTTGTTATACAGTTGGTGCAGTTGTTTCTGTTTGTTGGATGATAAGATAATTTAATTCAAACCATTGAGACTGTTAAAAGCAGAGTTGAGGAGTGCTTTTACATCCATGCAGCATTTCGATGAACACTTATTTGTGAACTCGGGTTGTTTGGCTGTTGTTGTCAACTGGGAATTAGACTAAGTCCTCAAAACAAAGAGTAGGAATTCTACCAGAGAGAATTCGGAGCTTTGAAATTCTTGCCATGCATGTTGAGTGGATTGGAAAGTAAATCCTTGATTTCTGACTTTGTTCTGTCTGTGATCTAAAATCTAATTTATGGTTGATATGGAGCCGCAATTTGTCCGTTGACTTTCAATTGATCTTTTGAGTTAAAGCTGAATAAAGGGAAGTTTTAGTTCACTGGTTTTCTTGAATATCATTTGATGCATTCATTATTCTTTTGTCTCTGCAGGGATCATATCATAATGTGTAGATACAGCAAGAAAATAAAAAGCCAGATTGTATATTAGCCTTGATTGAATTGGGGTTTCAGAGTAATAATACATTTTGGAGCAGTTATGCAGGGCATTGGCAAAACTACACCACCTACTCTGCAAAATTCTAGTCTTAGCAATATGACATGATCCGCTGTAGCTTATAGTTTGCTGTTTCTCTGGACAGCAGTGATGTTCAGGCTTCCGCTCTGGGGTTGCTTGTTGTGAGTTGTCAGTTTCTTTGATCATCGTCATTGTGCTTAATGAAATTTGAACGAATGTTACTGTTGTCTTTGGTTTTAATGGACCTCACTCTGTGTGTTCATAGACCAATTTCTTTGTACATACGGTAACACCATAAGATATTGGAACAGAAGTAGGCCATTCAACTCAGAATCTCCTCTGCCATTCAACCCCTTTGTAGTTCCCTTGCCTGAATGGATGCATCAACAGTTTTGCAGATTTGATATTACATTTGAGAGAGCCTTCCTGAGAAGAATGGACCTATTTTCTCTGGGATTCAGAAGATTGGAGGTGAACTCGGTGAAACATGTCAAATTCTTGGAGCCTTTGAGTGGGTGATTCCTTAGAGTCTTGATTCTGCTGGCCAGAGAGTTAGGAGGTAGAAGGTCAAACGGAAGCAGCCAACTCAGCCCAATTTCTTCATTCAGAGGGTTGTGAACCTTTGAAAATGCCGAGTGTAAAGGGCTGCTCAAGTGCAGTCAAAGAGCATCTTCAGAACTGAGTTTGCTCAGCTTTTGGGTACCAAGGGTAATTCGAGTAGAAGTTCAAATGTGACGTTGAAAGGTGGATCAGAATTGAGAGGCTCCATAGCCTTTTCTGCTCCTGTTTCTTGCGTCCCTAGCCCAGTTGAATGGTTGAAAAGTATCAGCTAGCTATTCCATTGGCAAGTCAGATTTGAATCTGCTGTTCTTGTCTAAAATTTATACGATGATTAAATTAGCTTTCCTTTCAGCTATCTTGCACAACCCAGTTCAAATTGGATCAATAGTTACCAAGTCAAATCAATTACAGCAGGAGCACAGTGCATGGAGTGTAATTAACTGCTACTTGCCAGTGTCATCAAGAATGAAGTCAGGTACAGCAATGCTTAACATTATTTTCGAGAATCTAAGATGCCACAATTAACACAAGAAAGAATATATTAAAGATGACTTTTCAGTAATTTGGATACTTGCTGTCAAATCACCATTGAGATAGCCATGAATGATTGATGTGAATCATGATATTTAAACACAAGCTGTTTGTCTTTGTATCAAAAAATACTGTTGTTGTCCAAGATGATGATGAAAACTGAGCATATAAAATTATTGCTCATAAATTCTGGGATCTGGGTTATCTTCTGTGGCATGAGCACTACATGTAATGTTTCTTTTAAAGCGTATAGTCTGCCTGGGGTTGCCTGAAGCAAGTTGCCAACTTCCTTTGAATATCGTCATCGTGACTAAAGCATGTGTGTGCGTGCGTGCGCGTGCGCACATGTATTATGTTACCTTGTTGTGTCAATATTATGCTGAGCTTCCCTTTGCATGTAAACAGCCAAAGTTCTGAGCATTTGTGAATTTGTAGTTTCCTTTTGATTTGTGAAATATAACTTAACCTTCCAGCTAAGACTCCAATGCTTTGAACATTCAAATATGTTAACTTTTTCTATCTTTTCTGAAATTTGTCGAAGTCCTCTAGTTTTTTGAACACTGGCTTGAAATACCTTGAACTTCACCAAGAACAAATTACCATTAGTCCCAGTCAAGACAATCAATTGAGTAAGTTAGTACATTTACCAAGGTGTGTTTCAAATATATGGATGTACCACAGAAACTTTACTTGCCAGCTCTTAAATTTAATAATACTTCCAATAAAAGGGCCGATTGATGCCAGTGTTAATGCTACACACAAGCTGCCTCCTATCTCTTCTTTTTTCACCCTACTATTTATTCCTATCTCATGGGAAAACATTTGATTTAACAAATGGAACACCAATTAGATAATATTAATTCTTTATTCTTTTGCGTGTTTGGACTCTGATGAAGAAGACAGCCTTTTGACAATGAAATAGCTTTTTTAAAGCAAAAACAGAATCTACAAGAGAAATTCAGCAAGTCTGACAGCATCTATGGAGAGAAAGGCAGAGTTGTTTTGAGTTCAGTGACTCTTCTTCAGAAATGATAGTAGTTGGGAAAAGGTGGTATATATGCTGGGGATGAGGGCATTGGAGGGGAAGGGCAGTGGAGGGGAAGAGGGTTGGAGTGAACGGATAGGTGGAGGTGGAGTCCGGAGAGAGAGCACAAAGTTTGGCATACATAAGGATGGATATGGAGAAAGAAAGATTGATAATGGGTACTTAAGTGGATGAGAATGGGTTGGCTATACTGAAAGCAACCAGAGTGTTGACAGGACCTGGGGTGTAGGGGTGAGTAAAGGACATAAAGCAAGGTGTTCAGGTTCTGAAGTTTTTTAGCTTGATATTGAGTCCTTAAGGCTGCAGGTCCCCAAGTGGAATATGAGATGTTGTTCTTCCAGCTTGCACTGAGCTTTACTGGAGCATTGCAGCAGGTCTATGACAGAAATTCTGAGGGATTCTGAAGACCAGTTCTGAAGAAGGGTCACTGGACCCGAAACATTAACTCTGTTTTCTCCCCGCAGATGCTGCCGGACTTGCTGAGTTTTAATAGCAATTTCGATTTTTTTTTTTTTTTTTTTTTTGGTGTGTGTCCAAGACGGAACTGTTGGCCAGAGAATATGGTGGTATATTGAAGTTGCGGGCAGCTGAAAGTTCGTGGTTATTTTTGCAGACAGAATGTAGGTAATCCGCAAAGCAGTCACACAGACTGCATTTCGTCTCCCCAGTGTAAGGGAGGCCACATGGTGAGCAGTGAATACAGCAGACTAGATCAACTGATTGATTGATTTACTGTCACGTGTACTGAAGTACAGTGAAAAGCTTTGTTTACAAGCAGTACAGGCGGATCATAGTAAGCAAGGATGTACAGATCAAAAAGACTAAGACAGAGGCATACAGGTTAGATTGCATGGGGCCTGCACTCGGCACAATCAACGTAAGTGGAATCAGCATTATTTGAGATGAGAGAGACCTTCATCAGTGTAATAATAGCTGGGAGAAAGCTATTCCTGAACCTGCTGGTGCATGTGTTCAGGCTTCTATATCTTCTGCCTGACAGAAGAAGTTGTAGGAGATCATTACCGGAGTGCGATGGGTCTTTGATGATGTTGGCAGCCTCTCCACAGCAGCTAGCCATGTAAATGGAGTCTATGGATGGAATGTTGGTTTCCATGATGATCTGGGCTGTGCACACCACCTTCTGTAGTTTCTTACAGACCTGGGCAGAGCAGTTACCATACCAGGCCATATGCACCCACTATACCAGGCCATATGCACCCAGACAGTATGCTTTAAATTGTGCATCTGTAGAAGTTGGTGAGGGTCCTTATGGACATAGAAACATGGAAATATAGAAGTTAGGAGCATGAGGAGGCCATTTGGCCCTTCGAGCCTGCTCTGCCATTCATCATGATCATAGCTGATTATCCAATTCAGTAGCCTAATCCTGCTTTCTCCCATAACCTTTGATCCCACTCACCCCAAGTGCTATACCATAGAATCCCTACAGTGTTGAAATAGGCCCTTTGGCCCAACAAGTCCACATCGACCCTCAGAATATCCCACCCAGACCCATCCCCTTATAACCCACCTAATCTACACGTCCCTGAACACTACGGGCAATTTAGCATGGCCAGTCCACCTAGCCTGCACCTCTTTGGACTGTGGGAGGAAACTGGAGCAGCCGGAAGAAAGCCACACTGACACGGGGAGAACATGCAGACTCCACACAGGCAGTCGCCCGAGGGTGGAATTGAACCAGGGTTCCTGGCGCCCTGAGGCAGCAGTGCTAACCACTAAGTCACTGTACTGCCCCCATAAAATAACCCTTCACCATCATTCTCTGTCTCCTGCAATTAAACCAATTTACCAATCCAATTGGTGAGCTCACCCCAAATCCCAATCCCAATCCTAATTAGTCTACCGTGTGCAGCCTTGTCGAAGGCTTTACTAAAGTCCAAGTAAACAATACCTACCACTCTGCTCTCGTCTATCTTGTTTTTTTGTCATAGAATCCCTACATGTCTCGTCGCCTCTTGAATGCATTCCATGTTTTGTCTTCAGCTACTTCCTGAAGGAATGAATTCCACAGGTTCTCCACTCTTTGGCTGAAGAAATGCCTCCTCATCTCCGTCCGAAATGGTCTACCCCGAATCCTCAGACTGTGACCCCTGTGTTTGGACACACCAAACCACTGGGAACATCATCCCTGCATCTACCCTGTCTAGTCCTGTTAAAGTTTTATAAGTCTTGATGAGAGACCCCTGCCTCATTCATCTGAACTCCTGTGAAAACAATCCTAATCTAATGAATCTCTTCTCATACGTTGGTCCTGCCATCCCCAGAATCGGCCTGGTAGACCTTCGCTGCACTCCCTCGAGAGCAAGAGCATTCTCCCTCTGCACACAATGTTCTAGGTGTGACCTCACCAAGGCCCTGTATAACTGTAACAACACATCCCTCCTCCTGTACTCGAAACCGCTTGCAATGAAAGCCAACATAACAGTTGCCTTCTTTACCGCCTGCTGCACCTGCATCCTTACCTTCAGCAACTGGTGCACAAGGACGCCCACGTTCGGCTGCACACTGCCCTTTCCCCATTTATAGCATTCAGGTAGTAATCTGCCTTCTTGTTTTTGCTTCCAAAGGGAATAACTTTACATCTATCCAAATTCTACTGCATCTGCCGTTGATTTGCCCACTCACTCAACCTGTCCTTAATAAAGAAAACAATGAAGATATGAGGTGTCAGTTGACCTTGATATATTGGCAAGAGTTACTTAAAGGGACGACAGTGAATAGGCAAAGGTAAACATTCTAGGAACACAGGGGAGATCAGCAACAACTGTTCATTCCTGTGTCACACAGAAGCAAAATGGGAAAGAGGGCCAATCCATGGTTTATAAAGAAAATTAGAGATAGTATCCGATCCAAGGAAGAAGCATACAGTTTGGCCATGAAAAATGCCAAATTTCCTGAGCCACCTGAGGAAGAAGAGGTATTGTTGTGCCTTCTTGACTGTTGCATCGATGTAGGAAGTCCAGGTAAGTGACATGCAGGTAAACCACTGCATCATTTTAAAGATGTGTCTGGAGCCTTGGCTAGTGAGATGGTGTTGCACCTTCTATGATTGCATGGGGAGGTGCCATAAGGGTGTGCAGAGATTTTGGGGCTGGAGGAGGAATGGACCAGATTGTCCCTGCAAAATGCTGACAGGGAGGGGAGGGGAATAGGTATCTGGTGGTGGTATCCTGTTGGAGGTGGCAAAATGATGGCTTCTGATCCTTTGGCTGGGGGCTGGTGGGTTGACAGTGAGGAGCATGTGGACCCTATTGGTGTTGTTGGAGGGAAAAGAAGAAGTGTGGTCCGGTGTAGGAAATGCGTTGATACAGCTTTGGACCCAGTTATCCACAGTGGTGAGAAATCCTCAGATGAGGAGAAGATGGGCTTCTGATGCCCCCTCTGCAGAAAATGGCATCATCAAAACAGATACGACGGAGATGAAGAAAATGGGATCATGTACAGGAAGCAGAGAGTGAAGGCATATAGTTTAGGTAACTGTGGGAATCGGTTGGTTTGTAATGGATATCAGTGGCCAGAAACAGAAACACATATGTCAAGGAAGGGAAGAAAGGAGTCAGAGATGGACCAGGTGAAGGTGAGAGCGGGTTGGAAATTGGAAGCGAAATTGATAAATTTTTCTAATTCCAAGTGGGAAGGAAGCAGCAGCAACGATGTCATCAATGTACTGGTGAAAGAATTGTGGGGTGGGGTCTGGAGTAGAAGTGGAACAAGGAATGTTTCACTCCCTCACAAAGAGACAGCTGAATTGGGACCCATGCAGATGGCCATGGCCATACCTTTCATCTGAAGAAAGTGAGAAGAGTTAAAGAAGAAGTTGTTCAAAATTTGGACGAGCTCAGCCAGGGAGAGGAAGGTGGTGATGGGGACAGTTCATGCCTTTTTTCCAGGAAGAAGTGGAGAGCCCTATGACTATCTGGATGGCAGATGGATGTGTCAAGAGGTTGCATGTCCATGGTGAGTCCACAAACGTTTGGAGTCCACAAACCGGAAATTCCGAAATAAATGTAAAGCAGCAGAAAAATTATGCATGTAAGTGGGAAAGGTCTGGACAAGGTGAGGAAAAAATCCAGTCAAATTAGGAAGATATGAGTTCTGCGGACCAGGAACAGATAGAAACAACAGGTATACCCAAGCAGTCCTGTTTGTAGATTTTGGGAAGAAGGTTGAAGTGGATTGTACAGGTTTGGAAGACAATAGACTGAGAGGTTGTGGGGAGGCAGAAGGGAATTCCCAAATAAAATGAGATCAGTGACCATGGTGCACACAATAGCCTGATGTTCGATGGTGGGATCATGGTCCAGGGTGAGATAGGAGGAGGTGTCTGAGAGCTGATGCTCAGCCTTCACAGTGTAGAGGTCATTATGCCAGATTACAACAGCATTTTATTAGCAGGTTTGATTACCAAGTAAGTGTTGGATCTGAGAGCATGACGAGCAGTCAGTTCAGAGGAAGAAAGGTCCATAAGGTGAGTGGGGCAAAGAAATTCAGGCGACTGATGTCATGTTGATGGTTCTTAATGAATAGGTCAAGTGCACTTAAAAGGCCAGTAGGAGGGGTCTAGGTGGGCGGAGGCGGATGAAAGATTTTGTGGGATGGGGAGAGGACTTGTCCAAAGAAAGGGCACGCAGGCGGAAATGACAGGTGAAGAGTTCAACTTCATAATGAGCCCAAAATTCACAGAGATGAGGCCACAGAGGGCTGTTTTAAAGGGTCTCCCAAGCTTGATAATGACACCTGTTCAAAGATGGCCATCCAATTGTCTCTTCATTCTGCTTCACAGATTCAACTTGGAATTTTTGTTGCACAGAAAAACATGAATCCTTTATCTTGGTCGACATGACCTCATTCAAAGAACATCATCTTAGCAATTTCAGATAACTAAGTGTAGAGCTGGATGAACACAGCAGGCCGAGCAGGAAAGCTGACGTTTCGGGTCTGGACCCTTCTTCAGAAATAGGGGAAGAGGGGGGGATTCTGAAATAAATAGAGAGGTAGGGAGGCGTATAGAAGATGGATAAAGGAGAAGATAGGTGGAGAGGAGACGGACGGGTCAAAGAGGCGGGGATGGAGCCAGTAAAGGTGAGTGTAGGTGGGGAGTTAGGGTGGGAGTTGGTCAGTCTGGGGAAGACAGACAGGTCAAGGGGGCGGGAATGAGGTTGGTAGGTAGGAGGTGGGGTGGGGCTTGAGGTGGGAGTAGTGGATAGGTGGGAGAAAGGACAGACAGGTTAGGGAGGCAGGGACGAGCTGGGCTGGTTTTGGGATGCGGTCGGGGGAGAGGAGATTTTGAAGCTTGTAAAGTCCACATTGATACCATTGGGCTGCAGGGTTCCCAAGCGAAATATGAGGTGCTGTTCCTGCAACCTTCGGCTGCCATTGTTGTGGCACTGGAGGAGGCTCAGGCTGGACATGTTGTCCAAGGAGTGGGAGGGGGAGTTGAAGTGGTTCGCGACTGGGAGATGCAGTCGTTTGTCGCAAACTGAACGTGGGTGTTCCACAAAGCGGTCTCCAAGCCTCCGCTTGGTTTCCCCGATTTAGAGGAGGCCACATCAGGAACAGCGGATACAGTATACCACATTAGCAGATGTGCAGGTGAACATCTGTTTGATGTGGAAGGTTTTCTTGGGGCCTGGGATGGGGGTGAGGGGAGAGGTGTAGGGGCAGGTGTAGCACTTCCTGCGGTTGCAGGGAAAAGTGCCGGGGGTGGTGGGGCTGGTGGGCAGTGTGGAGTGGACGAGGGAGTCATGGAGAGAGCGGTCCCTCCGGAAGGTAGACAAGTGTGGGGAGGGAAAAATGTCTTCGGTAGTGGGGTCAGATTGCAGATGGCGGAAGTGCCAGAGGATGATGTGTTGGATCCAGAGATTGGTCGTGTAGTACGTGAGGATGAGGGGGATTCTATTTTGGTTGTTCTTGCGGAGAGGGGGTGTGAGGGATGAGTTGCTCCGCCGACCTACACAGCCAGCAGCTCCAGAGGAGGCAGTAGCACCCAGCCCTGCCGGGTCTTCACCATCCCCCCAGACCTCCCCCTCACTGAGGATGAACGGTCAGTCCTCAGTAAAGGGCTCACCTTTATCCCCCTCCACCCTAACATCAACGAATACCGCTCACGCTTGGACATGGAACCGTTTTTCCACCGCCTCTGCCTCCGCGCTTACTTCTTTAATCGCGAGCCTAACCCTCCCTCTACTGACCCCTCCTCCCGCCTCCAACACACCCCCTCCTCGTGGACACCACCCCAAGGCCTCCTACCCTCCCTCAACCTCTTCATCTCCAATTGCCGTCGAGACATCAATCGCCTCAACCTCTCCACCCCTCTCACCCGCTCCAACCTCTCCCCCACAGAACGTGCAGCCCTCCACGTCAACCCCAACCTCACTGTAAAACCCGCAGACAAGGGAGGCGCAGTTTTAAGTATGGCGCACTGATCTCTACATTGCTGAGGCCAGACGCCAGCTCTTTGACACCTCCTCCTACCATCCCCTTGATCATGACCCCACCCCCAACCACCAAAACATCATCTCCCAGACCATCCACCACCTCATCACTTCAGGTGACCTCCCACCCTCAGCCTCCAACCTCATCATTCCCCAACCCCGCACCGCTCGTTTCTGTCTCCTTCCCAAAATCCACAAACCTGACTGCCCTGGTCGACCCATTGTCTCCACCTGCTCCTGCCCCACCGAGCTTATCTCCACTTATCTCAACTCCATCTTGTCCCCCTTGGTCCAGGAACTCCCCACCTACGTCCGTGACACCACCCACGCCCTCCACCTCCTCCAAAACTCCCGATTCCCTGGTCTCCAACACCTCATTTTTACCATGGACGTCCAGTCCCTATACACTTGCATTCTCCATGCAGATGGCCTAAAGGCCCTACGCTTCTTCCGGTCCCGCGGGCCCGACCAGTCCCCCTCCACTGACACCCTTGTCCGCTTAGCTGAACTCGTCCTCACCCTTAACAACTTCTCCTTCCATTCCTCCCACTTCCTACAGGTAAAAGGGGTGGCCATGGGTACCCGCGTGGGCCCAAGCTATGCCTGCGTCTTTGTAGGATACGTGGAACAATCCCTCTTCCGAAGCTGCACTGGCCCTATCCCCCAGCTCTTCCTCCGTTACTTCAATCACTGTATCGGTGTCGCCTCGTGCTCCCATGAGGAGCTCGAACAGTTCATCCATTTCACCTAACACCTTCCACCCCAACCTTAAGTTCACCTGGACCATCTCCGATACCTTTCTCTCCTCCCTGGACCTCTCTGTTTCCATCTCTGGCAACCACCTGGAAACCGAACATCCATTTCAAGCCTACCGACTCTCTCACCTACCTAGAATACACCTCCTGTCACCCACCTTCCTGCAAAAATGCCATCCCCTGTTCCAAATTCCTTCACCTCCGCTGTATCTGCTCCCGAGATGAGACATTCCACTCCCGGACATCGCAGATGTCCTCGTTTTTCAAGGACCGCAACTTCCCCTCCACAGTGGTTGAAAACTCCCTCGACCGCGTCTCTTACATTTCCCGCTACTCATCCCTCACACTCCGTCCCCGCAATAACAACCAAAACAGAATCCCCCTCGTCCTCACGTACCACCCCACCAACCTCCGGATCCAATGCATCATCCTCCGCCACCTGCAATCTGACCCCACTGACCCCACTACCAAGGACATTTTTCCCCCCCCACACTTATCTGCCTTCCAGAGGGACCACTCTGTCCGTGACTCCCTTGTCAGCTCCACACTCCCCACCAGCCCCACCACACCCGGCACTTTTCCCTGCAACCGCAGGAAGTGTTACACCTGCCCCTACACCTCCCCCCTCACCCCCATCACAGGCCCCAAGAAAACCTTCCACATCAAACAGATGTTCACCTGCACATCTGCTAATGTGGTATACTGTATCCGCTGTTCCCAATGTGGCCTCCTCTACATCGGGGAAACCAAGCCGAGGGTTGGAGACCGCTTTGTGGAACACCTACGCTCGGTTCGCGACAAACGACTGCATCTCCCAGTCGCGAACCACTTCAACTCCCCCTCCCACTCCTTGGACAACATGTCCATCCTGGGCCTCCTCCAGTGCCACAACAATGGTACCCTAAGGTTGCAGGAACAGCACCTCATATTTCGCTTGGGAACCCTGCAGCCCAATGGTATCAATGTGGACTTCACAAGCTTCAAAATCTCCCCTCCCCAGACTGCATCCCAAAACTGGCCTAGCTTGTCCCCGCCTCCCTAACCTGTCTGTCCTTTCTCCCACCTATCCACTACTCCCACCTCAAGCCCCACCTCCACCTCCTACCTACCAACCTCATCCCTGCCCCCTTGACCTGTCCATCTTCCCTGGACTGACCAATCCCCACCCTCACTCCCCACCTCCACTCACCTTTACTGGCTCCATCTTCCATCCACCTCCCCCTCTCTCTCTCTTTATTTCAGAATCCCCTTCCCCTCCCCCATTTCTGACGAAGGGTCTCGGCCCGAAACGTCAGCTTTCCTGCTCCTCTGATGCTGCTTGGCCTGCTGTGTTCATCCAGCTCTACACCTTGTTATCTCAGATTCTCCAGCATCGGCAGTTCCTACTATCTCTGAATCAATCGTAGCAATTTCCCCAGAATTGCTAGTTTGTCCATGGCATACTTTAGTTCTTCAGAGTTACTTCTCTGGTGTTTTGTGAAATTCTGTGAACTTTGGTGCGGCATTAATATTGAGAATGCAGGATGTTAATATTAGTACCTCACGTTGTCTGATGTGCAAATTTGTCCTGAACATGCTGAGGGAATAGAGCAAATTCTGCCCAAAATCTCGATAGACAGAAGTTAAAATGTAATCTTTAACTTTGTTACATCACTATGGTGAATAGTTCAAAATGTACAAATGATGTTTTCTTTCTCACTGGAATTGAGAATATCCTGACGAAATCCAACAGTTTCTAAGTTATACGTGATTTTCCAACATTGCTAACAGAACACCACCTGCCTCCAAATCAAAATGCAGTTGCTGGTTAATTCAACCATATTAATATTATGGAGTGAGACCCAGCCTTCAACAAGAATTACTATAAGATTAAAACAATAAGTTAAATATTCAACAAAATGACATCTTCACCAAAGAGATTCAAAGCAAGCTGGAAGTTTCAGATCTGGTGTGGATGACAGACATTCTTCCACTTCAAGAAATGACTTTAATGTACCGAGCTTGTCAAAAGGTGTGATGCAGTTGTAGAGTGCTTGAACAAGAAAAGGACAATTATCCAAAGAGAAATACTTCGTTGTCTCCAAGATGATTCTTGAAGGCTAGGTCCATTTAAAAAGTGTCAGGCTATTGGAATCAACAGGAACAGCTCATTCAACCTGAAGCCTGCTGATTGTTGGCAGGAATATTTGGAGAAAATTTGATGACATTGGTGTTTGGCATTTGTTGTGGTGACGTCCACTGATCCCATTTGAGATGCTTTGGGTAGATTCACTGACAACAACCTTTCTTTATTGATATTTATCTAAATTGCTGATACCACGTGGGGAAGGATGTCCACACAACGTCTTGAGGAGAAGCAAGTTCAGTCTTGAAAATTGCAATATTTTATTACAACATACATAACAAATAGTTACATGACATCGATGTGAGTTGAGAATTTTGTTGTGAAACCCCAGGCTGCACTTAAGACCAAGTGCACTCCATTTAGCTGCGTAGGAGTCAGCAAAGAACTTGCAACTGAAACTGACGTCCAATCAGAACTGGTTATTTCCTGCCAAGAGCAGGTTTTTTTTATATCTGGATGGATGGAGCTTATCTAATGATATCAGGTAACCCTTTCAGGCTTTAACTGCCTTATGTATTTTTTACCCAACTGATTCAGGTAGGGGTCTTAAATGTTAACAACAAAGCTTGTCACTCAAATTATATTTTCTAAGCACCATGGCTAGTGATGGTCACGCATCATGAATTCACCAGAGTTCTGAACACAGAGGTTTCACCTCTGGTAGTTGGTAATTGAGAAAGGGGTTGTGATGGTGGTGGTGTTGTGAGCAGAGTGGAAGTTCATTGCACTATAACAACAAGCGTGTCTAATTCATTGATTAGAGTGCCTGCAATTTCTCATCGGAAAGACCCAAGGCAGCATGGTGGCTCAGTGGTTAGCACTGCTGCCTGACAGCGCCAGGGACCCTGGTTGAATTCCAACCTCAAGTAACTGTTTGTGTGGAGTTTGCACATTCTCCCCATGTCTGCGTGAGTTTCCTCCCACAGTCCAAAGATGTGCAGGTTAGGTGGATTGGCCATGCTAAATTGCCCATTGAGTTCAGGGGTATGCAGGCTAGGTGGGTTAGCTATGGGAAATGCAGGGTTACAGGGATACGGTAGGAGTCTAGGTCTGGATGGGATGCTCTTCGGACGATCGGTGTGGACTCGATGGGCCGAATGACCTGTTTCCACTCTAGGGATTCTATAGATATGCTTGCCAGAATGGTGTTGACCTTGCAAAGAGGGCTGCTCATTTCTGACAGAAAGCTAACATTTAAAAGAGGTGGCCAGGATTTTGAATCTTGCAAGTTAAACCTGCCGGCTGCATCCTAACCTTCGGAAGAACTTATTTTTTATGAGCCTTATTAAAATTACAATTAGCTTCCATCTATTTGTTGAAGTTTAAAGCTTTTCATTAAAGAAACGAATTATCTTCTCTTCCAGGCACCAACCATAAGGAAAGACCCAAATTAGCACAAGGGCACAACAATTGATGTGGGCACTTGGTAATCAAGTGCCAAATATTATAAAATTGTTTCATTTTATCCAGCTTTTTTGTTGGAATAATGATTGTGTGAACTTCTTTTACATGGTGCATATTTGATCTGACTTGTCAGAACAATGCTTGAAGTAATTTTTACATGCTGTTCTCATAAAAATGCTCTGCAGGGGTAAATAGATTAAAATTCTAAAATGCATTAGAAGATTGGATATTAACTCATAGCTTACGTCACTTGAAAGCTGGCCCTGGAACCTGTATTTCTTTCAGAGTAATGCAGCATTGCAAGTTGGCTGAAAACCTAATTTCTACATCCTGGAAAAATTGCATTAACTTATCATAGTAGATTTTTGGCTGAACATGTCATGGAAAGTATCTCCATCAACGGAAGCAAAGCACAGCATTCTGAGCACAATTCCCTCAAGGTCAGTCTGTCAGAGCCAGAGCTCCTGAGCATTGTGCGATGCAAACCTGTTTCATACCTACAAATTGTCTGTTGGGTTTCAAAAATTAATAAATCTGTAAGCTACCAATGAACATAATTAGTTTTCTACCATCAATGTATTCTCAGCATGCCTGGGTGAACGATGTCAGTGCAGTCATATCCTCAATGTTTGGAAGAAGACTGTAGCATTGAAATGCATGAGTTGTTAATAAGGGCAATTCGAGGTCAGCATTCAAAATTTAACAGCTATCGCCAAGACCTCTTCTGGGATGAACAAAAACAGATTCTATTGCGCTGTCAACAATATGTAGCATCAACCAGAACAAATGGCTCTCTCTGTTCCTCAGAATGCTTCCCGGTTCCTCAAAATGCTTCCCACTGTCCTGTGCCTACACTCTGGTCATCTGGCCGGAAATAAGTACAAAGTTACTCTTTCACATGAAGCTTACATGAGACCTGCAGAAAATTTGCAGCATTAAAGAAATGAGTGTCATTCAGTGATGTTTAAATTAGTTTCATCCATGTTTTCCAGTAAAGGTGGAGCATGCAGCTATTCAAGTTGTTAAAAAAAAAATGCAAGTTGGTTAAATTAAATCTTGAATGCATTTGCTGTTAGTCTATAATACCTCATTCATCTCATTCGTCAGTTGCTCAAGACGATTCTTCCAGCTGTATTTTCAGACTTCAATTGAACAAAACAAACGGGTCTCAAAGCCATCTGCTTGATAGGTATCCATGTATTGAGCAGTAGATCTCTGCTGTTGGGAATCTACCCAGTTTGATAGTTGATTGAAAACTGGACATTGCTGACTAATATTTATTATGCTGCATTGTCACATCCTTGGAGCTGTTTGCAAGCCAACTCTAAGGTAGAAATCTCTGTGGATATGTACACAAGGAAAATACATAAAATATTAATGCTGAAGGCATATTTTTGCTTTGATGTACTGTTTATGGTAATTTCTGTCAATAACATGCTGTGACTCTAAATTTCAGTTCCTGAAAAATCAATGGCCACGTC
This sequence comes from Rhincodon typus, assembly GCF_021869965.1. Classification (NCBI taxonomy): domain Eukaryota; kingdom Metazoa; phylum Chordata; class Chondrichthyes; order Orectolobiformes; family Rhincodontidae; genus Rhincodon; species Rhincodon typus. Next base: position 5,151,193 of record NC_063371.1, read on the forward strand.
TACAAACGTGGATCATATCGCCTAAGAATTATCACATGATCCCCTGAAACTTTCAGATTGGAACAAAGCAACAAAATTAATGAACAAGGTCATTTTGTACATTTCACACTTTTAGGTGTCAGGTCTCTCCATATTGTGTGAAGTTGCCTTGATTATATCTCCCTGGTTTCTCCGTGTTCCCTATGGTGACACACCAGGCTACTGCAAAACAGCTCCAATAGAATAGCATGTCAACAAGACTGGGGAAGATTTCATTTTCCCAAACCGGTAGAGCAAAAAGACGAAATCTTCACCACACATTGAGAAAGGAGACCTGTGTTTCCACAACACAGTCCATTTTTGACTTCTAGTCAGAAATTGTAAATTCTGCACACAACACTGAGCATTTAATAAAAGAAGGTTTTTTTTTTTTGCAAAGTAAGAAAGTGAAGTGAATGAATCAGGTGGATAATAATGAGTAACGGTGATTCAAATGAAATTATATATAATTATCAATCTCAAAAAGTAAACATTATAGTAATGCATCAACTATTTTGTTTACACTGGAATGATTATGAATAAACAATCAGCATTGAAATAACATTGTGACTTGTTTTCCCCCTCTGTTTTCACTTCAGGTCGCAAACTCTTTCTGACTGTAATTTCTCCAGCTCTTATGTTCATCATGAGTAGGGAAGCGCTGATTGAGCATTGATGGGCTGTGACCAAGTGACAGGCTGAATACAAAAGAGAAGCCCTGGCCGAGTTTCTACCTTGCACTGTGCAAAGGCAATTTGGCATGCATCAAGTACTACATTGACTTTTAGACCTGCCACCTTGACTCTCAAGGCAAATCTGGCAACAAAAGAACTTGAAGCAGGAATTATTCTAATTATGAATTGGTCTGATGATTTTCCGGGCACACTGTCTCTGTTGGTTCTTGGAAAGCTTGTACGCTCCTTAGCAGGTCTCATTTGGCATTGCCATTGTCCATGAGGTTGAGGTGCATTGAAAGCATTAGCAGGCTATTTCACTTTACATGAAACCATGTTTTATTGCAGAAGCGTACACCTGCAAGACAATATTTACCCTTTTCTTCCTTAAAAGAAGTCAGCTTCTCCCAGAGACATGGACCATCTAAGAGCAAACCAGACGTACCCACTCTGCCAGCAAAGGTTTTACAGTTACATCAAACAACTTTGGTCACGTGCATCTGAGATTGCCAGCTATGTATCAATTTCAGCACATTGCCTAAATAAACGAAAGTAGGACGAACCCATCGCTGCATGACTGTTAAAAAAGCAGCAAAAGTCCAAACCATTGAACCTTATTGATCTGCACCAGCAGCAAATTTTGACTTTTCACGGAGTGATGAAGCTTCAGCAAGAGGATAACCATTCCACAGAGGTTGCTTCTATTGTGGCAGTTTGTCTTCAGCTTTCTGCGGAAGTATCTCACCGTCAGGGATAACAATGGTCAGAAGACATGACCACTGGTGGATGGGGCTGCTTCTGCCTATCTAAAGCCACCCAATGAAAGGGTATTTCTCCAAGTGGCCTGCATCGACCTGGTCCAGTCATCAGGGAAGCCAGAATCATTGACACTGATACCAACAGTGCATGTATGTGGTGCCTTTCAAGGTAAATCCCAATGTATTTAAAAGTACCATCATTATACATGAAGTCCATTCTGAACTGTGAGTCAGGAGGTTAGGAGCTGGCGCAGGTGAGCTACCTTTTGAACAATTCTGTGCTAAGACTGGAAAAGCTGCGCCATCCCTTTAGATCATGAGTATACATTTTGGTGCAAAATATAAGCATGCATGTTGCATGCAACATAGCTTTTGAGTAGACCTGAGCTCGTTGAAGCGCTACCAATGGTTTTAAGTGTTGGAGCTATCATGACATGGGTTTGCAACCGTTGTGCACACAGACCATGTCTGCTCTTAATCACCTGAAAATATTAGCCTGTCATGTTATGCTGCACAGTGTTTATTTTTAAGCAGCCTTTCTCCCACAGCAGATGAAAGAGTCAGGGGAAAACAAAGATATTGCTGCTAAACAGACTGAACCACTTTTTTCAACAGTCCCTGAAGCTGAAATCTGGATGCTGCATTTCTCACACTTGGTGATGAGAGGTGCAGCTTGCAGGTTGACTCACTGTTCAGACTTTATCCTGTATATGGCATCTTGTGTAGGCAGTTTGACATGCGACTCATACTGTGACAGAAAGTGGAACCCACACATCTTGCACTGGGTGGCATAGTGCACTTTCAAATTAATGAGCTCTGACACCAAGCACTCTTAAACAATGTTGCTTAATTGTTGAGCTTGTGAAACAAAAATTAACACTTCAGGCATAAAAGCACAGCTATGTTCTCGAATGAAGTACCAGTTCCTGTGGGCAGGTTCTACTTTCTCATGCTGCATCACCAATTGGAGCAATGGTTCAGTGTGTTTTTTTTAAATATTACGCTGACATTGTCAACATTTGTAATCATGTCAATTGTATGATATTTGAATTCGGGATCTTCATTTGGATTTTTAGAACTCTGGCTTCACAAGGATGTCTTGGGACTTCCCATGCCCTGCTTTGACAATGTCTCCTGATCACAACCAACCTTAGCCACCACCCAGCCAACACCAAATCTACACATCCCTTCCTCAGGATTGAATGCATGGGTCTTCAGCAGTGGCCTGAGACTCTTTGCCTCCACCAAATGTGACTCTCAACAGTATCAAAGACATAGATGTGGAAATCATCCCTCATCTTGATGCCTATTTTTGTGCGTGGCTGCATCGGTCATGCATAGTCCCTCAAGACACGAGTATTGACTGTCACTGCCTGCTGATGTACCATCAGCTCGAGGTGTTGCAAAGTCTGACTGTGTTGCTGCAGAATGCTCCAAATGTTGTGCCATACCACCTCTCCTTTGGCGATCATGGTTAGATAGAAAACACCTTTGACCATGGGTTGATTAGGCACCCTCCTTGAAGGTCAAGACAGCAGACACACGGCAACACAAGCACCTGCAAGTTTCCCTCAAAGCCAACTACGTCGCCATTCCCTCATCGTCACTGAGTCAAAATCTTGGAACTCACTTCCCAACAGCAGCACTGAGGGTATGCCTGGAGGCTGTGCCAGCAACAGTTAAAGAAGGCAGCTTACCACCACTTTATCAATGAGAGATGGGCTGTAAATGGTGGCTTACTTATTGACATCCACGGCCATGAACAAAGGAAGAAGAAGGTCAGTGATCATTGTCTCCCACTATGTGAAATGTGCCTTTGCAAAGAATGTTCTGGAAAGAGGTGTTTTTTTTTTTGTCAAGTCTCTTTCTGAGCAACTCCTTGAAGTAGGACTCTGCTATTGGGATGCTGTGCAACCCTGGAAAACAATATAAGCACCACATTCAGCTAGAGAACAGTTAATGTGGTGAAAGATGCTCTTTGAACTGCTTGAAATCTGTTGGTGTTTCCTTGCGAAGGGCAGTCCATGATCTCATGTTGCAAACTGGTTCATTCCAACATTCAGGGACCACACCGAGGCACACCAGTAATGTGTAGTACAGCAAGAAAGCAGAGGGGAAAGGCCAGTGTCTCAGTCTTTTAGCTATAATATAACAAGAGGCTGGATGTTTGCTGTGCCAGAAATCTAGTCAATATTAATCATCATTGTAAATATAGTGAGAAATATACAGACTGTGGGTAAAAATGATTTTATATGCACGTTTGGTAGTGTCAACTTTGAATGGTCATGCAGTGTATTTAAGTATATTTTGTGTTTTCAAGTACACATTTGCAAACAGAAATCAGTGTACAAATCATTGTTAAGCCATTGACATAGCCCAAGAAGTTATAATCCAAATACTCTGAGACTTTGTGCATTTGACATTTACTTCAGATCCATCTCATAAAGATCTGGAATTCTGAGCATTCAGCACTGTTCAAGTGGAAATGATGTGAACATCACAGTACATCTCATTAACTTACATCTGATGAAAGCCTCTGTATCTGACCATAATAACGAAGAGCATTTGCTTCCACTTTTGATGTGAAAATTTGGAGACTGGCAAAACAGCAGAAGACAGCTCTAATTTTTCTTGATATGTGGGACAAAAGCTAATCATAAGTTGTATGAAGCCAGAAGTGGAGTGGACTATTCCAAGTTCTGCTATTCCAAAATGTTACACGGCTGGAAGATCCATATTTGTTGCTGGGTTGTGTTTTTTTGAAAGAAAAATAATTTTACTTCATTGCAGTTTGGAATAAATTTCAAATTGCTTTCACCATCAAAAGAAACATTGAACCATGAACGAGCTAACCAAAAAACAAATTTTCATCTTTAATAACATACACCAATGAAACAGAAAACCCTGTGGTGACCTCATCCCATTTGTCCATAAATTTAATTAAAAAACAAGCCATTAATTGCATGTGATAAACAGACATTGCCGTGAGCAGAATCCCCAAATTCTGAGTATTCAAGGAAATTCAATATTTCTGTTAAGTCAGGGGTTACAATATTGGAGATAAACAAAAGCATTATACATCTGCTTCAGTGCTTCCCTAATAAGATATCACAGATTTTCTCCAGAGGGATTTAGAAGAAGTGTTGTTGTTCATTTTTCTGAGTTTTGTTTCACAACTTGTAAAATTTTTATTTTTACCTTGTTATGGTAGCCAAAAAATGGTCTGTCATCGTGGTGAAAATGCAACAAAATAATAATCCGGAACATAAGAGTGCACATATTAGTGTGGATATATGGAGAGTAACAATTTTGGTTTGAAATGAGTTGGTGTCAGGATAAACGATAATGAAGCTGTGAGATTGTTGCAAATATCGAACTGAGTTTATGTGTATCTTTTGAAGGAATGAAACTCGCCTTCCTTACTCAGTCTGGCCTTGACGCAACTTGAGTCCTGCAACCTGGATGACTCTTCATGACTCTCTGAGGTGGTCCAGTGAGCTACTTATTTCTGGCAAACCCCTCTTTGTGATTCAAGAAAAGGGCCCAAAATCACCTTCATGTGTTACAGCTGTGAGGGACAATAAACACTCAGAAGGCAAAGAACAGTAAAACTGGTGAATTAGGCTTATTATTAGTCCGATTCTTTTCAAATACTTCACAATGGACATCAAGGACCAATGCTTTCATTTTCAAGGATGGCAGGTTTTTGTTGCTTTTTTTTTAATACCTTATTCACATCTTGAGGCCAAATTAAAAGTGTAAAAAAGTTCTTGCAGAAACCTCTCCTCAATACTTTGATGTGAGCTGAAAAATGAGCCTTATTTTAGGTATTCAGTTCTGATTTTACTCCGAGTGCAGAACTGGCCTGTCGCCAGCATTTTCAGTTTCCCTTGTCCCTTCAAAGTAAATGAAACCAAACCAAAAAAAAACCTGAGGTCTAAATTGTCTGTGACTTTTGTGACAAACAACAGGGAAATTTTTCTGAAGATTCAGTTTCGATTTGTGATGTTGGCTATTAGACTTGAGCTCACAGGTCATTTGAAGTGAAGAATGTTGACTTGAGTGGCTCTTATCCATTTCTTGTCTTGGCCACAAGGTGGGGCAGCCCCTTTTCAGGCAGTGAAGAGATGGTAAGGGAATCATGTTGTGGTTCAAAACACACTCTTTGTATTGGCAATCAATAACTGTCAGTCAACCTATCGATTTCTGTCTTGCAGCAACTCCAGTTTGAGTTTCCACAGCTCATTGGGGTAGAGAATTGCAAAGATTCCAAAACCCTTGATGTGAAGAAATTCCTCCTCGTCTCAGTTTTAAACGACCTATCGCTTAACCTGAGATTGTATCCCTTGGTTGTAGAATCACCACCCAAGGGAAGTGTCCCATGTGTTACCCTGCCACTGAGCTGGGGCTGCTCTTTGCATGGTCGGCGCATGATTGAAATGAAATCACTGAGTAGACTTGCCTGTGATCATTTTTAAAAGAAAATCCAAAAGGAAAATGGACAGACATAGCTAAAAAACGAGGACTGATGAAATCAGCTTGTTTGAATTACAGCAGATTTGAGTCCCTGCAAGCATTTCTGAAATTGTGACTTGTCCTGTTTCCTTGACAAAAACCACAGGAGCGTTCAGATTGCTGTGGATGGGCACTACACACGATTGAAGAAATACCTTATTCAAACTTTAGGTGTGTTCTGAATAACCTCTAGGATGAAAGTATGCTAACTGTACTTTAGGATGCAGTGCGTAAGTCAGTTGAATATTTATGCAGACTGTAGTGGACTAAGGCACATTTCTCATCCACAAGGTTCGACCTAAATTATCTTGGGAATGCATGAAATTGAATCCATCCTAATTGCATTCTAATAAGTTTCTTTTCATGTTTTCCATGTATTTAACTTCTCATGTTTATGTTTCTTAATCATACATTGCTTTGATATACACTCGCTAGATTTGTTATTGCCACATTGTCTGTATTTATTTCACTGCCTTCTTCTGAAGCCGTTGATATTTGCTGGGAATGTAGATCATACATGGTCTCTGGTTGCTCACCCACTGCCCACACAATAAATGCCAGTGGGTCCACTGAGTAAAAGGATCTTTGCAGCCTACTTGAACCACATGTATAACTCTGGTAAGGCCTCAGCTGGAGTATTAAGACTTTAAAATATAGGAGCAGCGTTTTTCCATTCAGGCCATCAAGTCTGCTGCACTATTCAACCAAATCATGAGTGATCTAATAATCCTCAAATTGACTTGGCAGCTTTTTCCCCAAAACCCTTGATTTCTCCAGTACAGAAGGTGTGTGCACTGGAGTCGAAACTACAGAAGATTGTGTGCGCGGCCCAGACCATCATAGAAGCCAACCTTCCATCTATGGACTCCATTTACACTTTTTGCTGCCACGGAAAGGCTGCCAACATCATCAAAGACCCCTCCCACCCCAGTAAGGCTCTTCTATCAGGCAGAAGATAAAGAGGCTTGAACACATGCACCAAACCGGTTCAAGAACCGCTTCTTCCCTGCCGTTATTAGACTAATGAATGGACTGTCTAACTTCAAATAATGTTGAACTTGCCTCCCTCACCACCTTGTGGTATAACCTTTATGCCTCACTCTGTCTAAGCACCCTATGATCTGTATGTCCTTGCTTACTATGATCTGCCTGCACTGCTCACAAACAAAGTTAGGTAACATGACTACAATAAATCAAATCAAATCCTTACTGTTTAAAAATCTGTCTATCTTGGCCTTGAATATACTTAACGATCCACCCTTGATAGCCCTCTGTGGTAAAGAATTGCATGGTTTCACTCCACGTTGAGAGAGGAAATTCCTCCCCATCTTTGTCTTACATGTGCAACTGCTTATTCTGAGATGTCCAACACAGGAAAACAACTTTTTCGCATTTACCCTGTCAAGTCCCCAAAGAATCTTGTCTGGTTCAATAAGGTTGTCTCTCATTGTTTTCAATTCCAACGAATACAGGCACAACTTGCTCAATCTCTCTTTTTAAGACAGTTCCTCCATACCTGGTATCAACTAATGAACTTTCTCCAGTGCCTTTCCTTAAAGGGCCTAAAACTGTTGACAGTATTCCAACTGTGGTTTAACTAGTATCTTGTGTACTTTTAGCAAAACTTCCTGACTTTTATACTTCATTCCCTTTGGAATAAAGGCTAATATTCCATATGCCTTCCTTATGACTTGCTAAACCATGATGCTAGTTTTGTAACTCATGCATAGGGACTCCTAAATTCCTCTGTCCTGTCTTGTGTCCATTTCTGAGCTCCAATGTTCAGGAAGGTTGTCAGGATGGAAGAAAGGTTACAGGGGAAATTTGCTAGAGTGCTACAAGTTTGAGAGGCTTCAGTTATGTGGAAAGATTGGTGAAATGAAATGTATTATAGCCTTATAATATAAGCAGAGAAGGTTAAGGAAGTTTTCACAGAGGGACTAAAAATCATGAAAGGAATTGTTAAAGAATGAGAAACTGTTTTCAGTGACAGAAAAATCAGTAATGAGTGGGAACAAATTTAAGGTAATTGCAACAAGAAGCAGAGTCAATATGAGGGGAAATAATTACATGCTAAGTTGTTTTGACATGGAATTGCCTGAAAGCACAGTGAAAGCAAATGGAAGAGTACCTTTCTGAAGGAAACTGGATAAATAGTTGACTGTGAAACATTCCTAGAGCTATAAAAAAAAGAAGGGTGTCAGACTAATTGGATAATTTTTCCAAAGCTCTTAGTCGTCCAGACAAGGCAAGTAATCTTCTTCTGTGCCGCCCACTTTCCGGAAGGATTAGAGTTAATTACTGTTCCACGCTTTGTCTCTTTCCCTAGCCTGAGGATAATGACACCAGCTGTTCTATCACTGACAGCACCTCAACTTTGATCAGTCACCTTGGTAGAGGCCAGGATTGAGCATGATCTCTGTAACTCACCGGGGAGTGCATCAGGGAATGCTGCTACACATCTATCAAATGGAAGACATCAGCAATTCTCTACCACGTTGGTCATACAATAAGCCATCACTGTCCTTCTGCCTGCTAATTTGGGAAAGGAGACATTACTTGGTTTAAAGAAAAGCGATGTACACATTTCATCCTTGCCATGTAACCCTCACCTGTTAGGTTATCTTGTGCATCAGGTATGGCCTCTTGTTTCATCCTAGGAACAAGAGAAGTGCATTCTGCTCTGAATTCATTCCATCATTCCATTCAATAATGGCTGACCTCTATCAGAACCCTGGTTTCCAAAGGTACTGGAGTAATCAATATAATACTAAGTTGATAAGAGTTATTTTGCCTCTTAAAAGAGATTACTTCCTGATTTAGTTATTTCTCTCTGAGGAGGAGCTGAACTGGATTGATTTTGCTTGATCATTTATTTCGAACACATGTTCTCTACCTCAGATCAAAGGGAGGCAGAGGTTTGGAATTCACTTCCATAAACGGCAGTTGATGCTAAATTAGTTGTTAGTTTTAATCCGGAATAGATACATTTTTGTTAATTGAAGGTATTAATATAAATTGGATATAAATTGTCCCATTGGAAACACCCAACATGGGTTCATGAAGGATAGGTCATGTTTAACTAATTTGGTGGAATTCTTTGAGGACATTACTTGCATGGTGGACAATGGGGAACCTGTGGATGTGGTGTATCTGGATTTCCAGAAGGCATTTGACAAGGTGCCACACCAAAGGCTGCTACATAAGATAAAGTTGCATGGTATTACAGGTAATGTATTGGCATGGATAGAGGATTGGTTGACCAGTAGAAAGCAAAGAGTAGGGGTAAATGTTTCAGAGATAGTAGGAACTGCAGATGCTGGAGAATCTGAGATAACAAGGTGTAGAGCTGGATGAACACAGCAGGCCAAGCAGCATCAGAGGAGCAAGAAGGCTTACATTTCAGACCGAGACCCTTCTTCAGAAATTTCAGCCTTCCTGCTCCTCTGATGCTGCTTGGCCTGCTGTGTTCATCCAGTTCTACACCTTGTTATCTCAGTAGGGGTAAATGGGTGTTTCTCTGGTTGGCGGTCAGTGGCTAGTGGTGTGCCTCAGGGATCGGTGTTGGGACTGCAAATTGTTTACAATTTACATAGATGATTTGGAGTTGGGGACTAAGTGTGGTGTGTCAAAATTGGCAGATGACACTAAGGTGAGTGGTAGAGCAAAGTGTGCAGAAGACACTGAAAGTCTGCAGAGGGATATAGATAGTCTAAGTGAGTGGGCAAAGGTCTGGCAGATGGAGTACAATGTCGATAAGTGTGAGGTCATCCATTGTGGTAGGAATAACAGGAAAATGGACTATGTTTTAAATGGTAAAAAATTGTAGCACGCTGCTGTGCAAAGGGACTTGGGTGTCCTTGTGCATATATCGCTAAAAGGAGGATTGCAGGTGCAGCAGGTAATTAAAAAGGCAAATGGAATTTTGTCCGCCACTGCCAGAGGGATGGAGTTTAAAAACAGGGAGGCTATGCTGCAGCTGTATAGAGTCCTGGTGAGGCCACACCTGGAGTACTGTGTGCAGTTTTGGTCTCCTTACTTGAGAAGCGATATACTAGCAGTGGAGGGGGTGCAGAGGAGATTCACTCGGTTGATTCCAGAGTTGAGAGGGTTGGATTATGAGGAGAGGCCGAGTAGACTGGGATTATACTCATTGGAATTCAGAAGAATGAGGGGAGATCTTATAGAAACATATAAGATTATGAAGGGAATAGATAAGGTGGAGGCAGGGAGGTTGTTTCCGCTAGCAGGTGAAACTGGGACGAGAGGGCATAGCCTCAAAATAAAGGGAAGTAGATGTAGGACTGAGTTTAGGAGGAACTTCTTCACCCAAAGGGTTGTGAATCTGTGGAATTCCCTGCCCAGTGAAGCGGTTGAAGCTACTTCGCTGAATGTTTTTAAGGCAAGACTCGATAAATTTTTGAACAGTAAAGGAATTAAGGGTTATGGTGAGCGGGCAGCTAAGTGGAGCAGAGTCTCAAAAAGCTCAGCCATGATCTTATTAAATGGTGGGGCAGGCTCGAGGGGCCAGATGGCCTGCTCCTAGTTCTTATGTTCTTATGTTCTTATTAAGGAATTTGGGCCAAAGGCAGGTATATTGAGTTAGGCCACAGACCTGCCATTAAATGGCTCAATAGATTTGAGGGGCTGAATGGCCCTACTCCTGTGTTCAGAGAAGAAATTACCCTACCTTAATACTACTTGATCTATGTAGCATAGAGTGCCATGTTGCTCTTCGATCCAAATGCATTGGTCTCAGTCCTGTTTCAAAGACAACTTAACGTGGCGAAATTCCCCAAGTTTGAGCATTTATTTTCAACCTTGGCTGTGCAAAAGTGGCCTTGATTCTTTCCTTGAAATTTGTCCCTTAACTGTTCCTTTATTCACTTTTACACCTCTGTCAAACCATCTTGAGCTCCTTTGGAAGCAAAGCATCATCAGCAGTGTTTGATAACTCAAAAGGAATGTGCAGATTCATCTTTACAGTTCTAGTGCAGTGGAAGTTGTTGACCAGACTCGATGATGGGCAGACGTGATTATGTTTTGAGATGGATTGCCCCTGATTTTGGGGTGCAGAGGGGAGGCTATTAGCAGGGGAGGATTCTTCTGTGTTCTTTGTGCGCTGAAAACTCTTTATAAACATATCTAATGCACAGACAGTACAAGAGAAATAATTCCTCCATTGCGATTCAGGTATTTTCCCAACAGAAGTATTATAGGCTCTGCAGTTGCAATCAGTCACAGATTATACTGCGAGTTCATCTGTGCACAGTGTTACTCTTCCATTGTTGTAAACAGTATATTTTTGACATAGGTGGAACATCTTTGGCACAGAGGGGGCTCATTGCAGCAATAAAAGTCCTGCAGCTCACCCGCTTACAAAAGCATGTCTCATCTCTTGCCAGCACTGTCATCAACAGCAACAAACAGGAAGAATAGAATGCAGTCGATGGGTCAAAGCCCTTTTTCTGCATTTTTCATGGTAAAAGATGATGATGGCTTGCAAGTGGCTTAGAAAAATAAGCATTTAAGAAACACATGGAACACATTTGCACATTGTTAAATAGCAACATCCTGGAGGGGAGCACACTCAAAATGTTTCCATTGTGTAAAACGGTCACTTGTTTTTATATTAATTCTATATATTAAAAGGAAGAAAGTTGCAATTTGCTCTCTTCTCCATCTCCATATTTGAATTTACAGCTGACTGTGAATAATTATCCTTCAGGTAGTGTTTAATTTCTTGCAACTGTATGCAATCCCACTGCGCTAAAACCTGTTCATTTCCGTAGTTTTTATTTCCATGACTGCTGCATCCTTTATAGATAAGTGATTTGTAACCAAAACCATATGCTTCGTAATACTACAGCTGCCCCTGCTGTGTGATAAGCAGCTTGAATGAAATTTTTGCCTGTTCAACAAATGTTTAGTGTCACTGGCATTCTCTCTCTCTGTTTGTCTTAAGCTCTTCTATGCTGCTAAATTCTAAAGCACAATAACCAACGACTCAGATTGATAAAAGGTGTTATGAAATTCACCCACCCACTCCCTTTTTAATTTCATAACAGTTTGCAGATTTCCACTCCTGATGGATGCTGATCAACATTGGGGTGCAGTTCCATGCTGTGCGCAGCCCTGTGATCCCTTGCTGTGTGACTATTCCATATCCTGACCCTGTACAGTGAGGAAGCACCCACCTGTGTTCCCTGTCACTTGCCCATTGGGGTTGCATTAACCATCATAGTGTACTGACCAAAAACTAACTAATCAAGAATGCATCGGAGATCTATCACCATCAATCTGTCCTGTTATGTTGATGTGACAGTCATGAAGGCACAAGACCGGCTCTTCTTCCTCAGAAGAAGGCGGCTAAGCAAGTTAAGCATGTCTCTTAGAACTCTCACCACCTTTTGTTGATGCACCATAGAAAGTATTCCATCTGGATGGATCATGGCTTGGTATGGCAACTGCTGTGCCCAGGACCAGAAGAAACTACAGAGAATTGTGAACACATCCCAGTCCATCATGCAAGCTAACCTTACATCCATTGACTCCATCTACACTTCTCGCTGCCTCAGAAAGGCAGCCAACATCATCAAAGACCCCTCCCACCCTGGTTATAATCTCTTCCAGTCTGTTACGTTCAGGCAGAAGATACAAAAGCTGTTCTTAGACTTCTGAATGGATCTCTCAAATTTCAAATGTCACGTTGATTTTGCCTTTTATGCACCTTCTTTGCAGCCATAACTTTGTATTCCTCATTCAATCACCGTTGTGTTCAATCACCCGATGATGTTTGTATGGTATGATCTACCTGTACTGCAAGCAAAATAAAACTTTTCACTGCACTTAGGTACATAAGACAATAATAAATCAAATCAAATGAAAATTGGCACCATCTTGCCAATGTAGTCAGCTCAGTCTGAAACCAAGCAGTGGGTTACCCATGTAACCCCCTCCTGGGCTTTCTCATACATCTCGTAAAAACTGCTGTTCAAATCTACGTGGTTCAGCCCTCTTCCACTAGTCCTAACATTTGGCACCACCATACATTCCCCCGCCACCAACCCACCCCACCCCGCCAACTTTCCGGCCCCTTCCACCAACTGCATTGCTACATATTGTCAGTCAGCTGTTCAAATATCTCTGGAGCAAGTGAGGTTTGAAACCAAACTTTCTGGCTCAGAGTTAGGGAAATTATCACTGTGCCTCAAGAGCCCTCCTCTTTCATTTCCATCCTTGCCAGTGACTGTGTCCCTCCTTGAGGAGTCTTCTCTGGCCTCAGCCTCCCACACTTTGTCTCTGTCTCTGGTACATGTCCATCCTTGGTGATCCTGCATTTCATCTTCAGAGGTCAAACTTGGAATCGACCTGATTGCTTCTAACATACAAAAATGCAAAAGTGCTGAGGGTTTGAATGGTCTTCTGCACTCTGCCCATAAACCTCATCCGTTCAGATTGGAAGGGCCTGTAGGTCCGGGAACTGTGTGAGTGAACCCCTTACTGCAGAGGGTGCCCCCTGAAATAACTGCACAGAGGCTGGTATCCCATCACCAAGTCACTGTTTATTTACTCTTGCACTGTACATGGACTCTGACTGGCTTGATCAGAGCCAGTCCCTAGAATCAGGAGACTCTCTGAATCTCCTGCTTATATCTGTCAGCCAGGGCTCTCTGATTGGCCGAGGTTAACAAACCTAATCAAGGATATCATAGTCAATGAGATAGACTTGGCCCTCATTCCAATCACCCTCTTCCCATTCCCGACACTCCAAAGAAGTAAATATCGAGTGTTTGTATTTCGATTAAACACTGCTGTCTTCAGATCCTTGGCCTATTAAAAAAGCAGACAGAGGAAATATTGAGTGTCCGCCCACAAGTGTCACAGAGGAAATCTTTTGGCTAAACCTTAATGCATTTCCTTTTGTCTTGTTGCTGTGGTGATTTGATGGCGCTTGGCAAGTGGCATTTCAGTATCATGTTTAGGAGGTGATTCAGAACCAGCTCATATTACATCTGGAGTTTTGTTAGTCACCAGATCTTTGTCAACTCTCTTAAAATGTACCCATATGCGAAGTTTGAAAATTTGTATTCTTGTCTAAAAATAAATTCCTCAGTGGCCCTTAAATCAAATTTTAAAGTGCTGTTCAGAATTTCCATTTGACTACTCCATCTTACTGACAACAGGAATCACCAACAAACCAACACCTTTCATCCTGCATCTCCTTGTAAGTTGATTTCGTGGAAATACAGTGGCATTCAACAAATATTGTATTATTCTTTTTATTTAACTTTTTCCATTCAGATTTGAGATGCCAAATGGTTGTTTCCCTCTGTGGGAGACTCTAGGAGGGCATAATCTCGGAATGAGGGGTCACACATTTAAGAGAGACATGAGGTGGAATTTCTTCTCTCAGAGGGCCTTTACCAGAGAGGGCTTTGAAACTGCGTTGATAAGTATATTCAAGTTTCTGACAGGAAGATTTTTAATCAATCAGGGAATCAAGGATCATGGGGAAAAGGCAGCAAAATGGAATTGAGGATTATCGTATCAGCCACTGTATCATTGAAGAGTGGAGCAGACACAGTGGGCTGAATGTCCTACTTCTGTTCCCATGACTTGTGGTCTTCCTTTCAAGTTCAGTTGCTCAGTTGTCTTTCGCTGATCTTGGTCTCACAGAACTGCCAGTTGACTTAAAATTTCAGCTGCTATTGCCCATATAAATAGAGTATTGAGACAGCCATCTTTTGAATTTCAGTAATAAACAGAGTGTTGGAGACTCTCAGCAGTTCTGGCAGCATCTGTAGTTTTTGTTTTGAGGTTTGGTGCTGGACAATTCAACCAGAGTTATAATGAAAACAGAATAATTTGTGAATCAGACACATTTGATTGGTATTTGGTATGACTTCCAGTTAGCAGCACTCCGTTATCTTTAAGTGGATGTCATGGTGAACCTCATGTACTGGCAAACATTGCAATAGCTGTTTGATTGATCTGCTAATTACACGAGTCCTGGGAGAAAATTCCTGTCTGTGTTCTTTTGAAACCACCAGAAGTCTGGACCTCCACCCCATAATTCACATCTCACTTGAAGAGTTGTTGAGTGAGTTGTCGGCCAGCCCCCTTCACACAGACTCTATCGGGGAGTTTAGCCCCAGAAATCCCTGCAATTTGCATTGCTAATAGACTTGCTGTTTCTGAAAGACAGACTTGATAAGAATTTTTTTTTAAGAAACGAAGGGTGGACCAGTCATCTTACCTGATTAGAGTCACAGCCTCAGTGGGAGCTTGAATGAAAGTTCTGATCATTTCCAGTAAATTCATGTGCAGGGTCGTAAGTTGTGTGTTTAGAAAGTAATTTGCAATGAAATCACAAGTTTGTAACAAACTTGTGCTGGAATAAAATTTAAACTCACAGGTTTTATCTTTCTGTAAGGGGATCATCTTTGATCCCAGTTCCCTTCTCATTCTGAGAAAATCATGTCTAATTTTTTAATCATGTCTATGCAAGTGCAATGGGCTGCAGAGATCAATATCACGTTTGCAGTATTTAAGTAATCTTCAAGTCACGTAAAATTTAGGTGTCCCTCCATTATCACATTTCTTAGCCTAGCCTTTGGTTTCCACTTATGGAAATGCAACACTCAGTGATAATTTTTCCCCTCGTGGTAATATCGGTCTAAAATCTGAGGATTAGGAGAGTGCAAGACTTGATCCAAAATCTCATAAATTCATGTTCACTGAAGGGAATTGTGCTACTTCAAGAGCTCACTGTTCCTGAATCACAGCAAACAATCTATGCTGTTCTGCGGTGTGATATGAAAACACCAATTCCATGCACCATGACGTGATACTTCTTTGCACCGCAGCTACTTTAATTAGTTGTTGATTTCCATCCCGCAGTTTCGCTGACTATTGTCAAATTTGTGACACAGTGCTGAGTTTCCAGTGCTTCCTTTCCATTTCCCTCATTCTTTACATCAACATCCTTGAGAGGCAACTTTGCACCATTCTGATGAGAGTTCCATTCTCCTCCTACATATTCTGATAATCTTCCAGGTTGAAACTAACTGATGTGAACGAAGTCTGGAAAAATGGGCCTTTTACATTGGAACAGATGTCATAGCAAAGTTTTTCAAAAATATCAAGGACTTGAACAGCAGTAAATGTTTCCTTCCACAGTCAACAAATTGAGAACAAGAAGGTTGAGACTTATAATTATCTATTGAAGAATGAAAGCATTAGGAAAAGGACTTTTTTCACATATGGGGTTATTAGGTTCTTTTGAGTGACCAATGAAGCAAACAGTTTAAAACAAATTTGAGTGAGTATTTGAAAGGAAGGAATGTGAAATGACAGAAAATATAAAAGTTAAAAGTTGGAGTTTAGAAAACAGCTCCGACTGAAGGTTGGGGAACAGTACGTGGTCACTGCTCTGTCTTGTCCCTTTCTGATTGGTTATTCCTATGACAGGAGTATCATTGATGTATTTCTTTTTTAAAACTATGGACTGAACCACAATGAAATCATTATAATTTAACTTCTCACTAATCCTCAATCTGGGAATCAAAACAAATCATCTGGGATTTTAGAAGCTTGAAGTATTTGTGACAAACATCAAAAATTTTTTAACTATTTCTCCAATTTTCTTTATTTAAGGAAAATTAGTGAGTAGATGGGGAGGGGGCAGTGGGTAGATATTGGAGCAACTGACATATTTGTCTTCTTTCCTTTGTGCAGGGAAGTGGTGATGGAGATGTGGACAAGAACAAATGCTGCACACTGTGTAATATGTCATTTACCTCTGCAGTGGTGGCACAGTCACATTACCAAGGCAAAATTCATGCTAAAAGGCGCAGGCTGTTGCTGGGAGAGGAGCCACCTTTTGGAACAGGTGGGTTCTTCGTATTGTATTTTGACCTAGTTCAAGCAAGAGAGAGAATCGAAACCCCAAAAGCACTTGAACCAGTAGCACGGTTTGGTAGTGTGTACTTTCAATTCAAACAAAACTCATTTGGCAGAAGACACCAGGGTCTATGAGATTTGACTAAAATGTAAATTTGTACAGAAGAATTAATCTGGGTGATAAAACACGCAAGATTGTTTGCATTTGCAGAGCTTTTAAGATTTTTTTATGCAGCCACTCAAAAGGCATGCTGAGGCAACATCTCAGGCAAAAAGATTGGAATGATTTTACTCATTTGGTCTTTGGATTTCACCTTGGTAGCTTGTCAGTCTGTTTTAATCACTGCCGTCGGTTTTTATTTCTGGCAGGCTCTTCCAGCAGCTGCTTTTGCACTGCAGCTGGTGCTGCTTTGTACTATAAGACTGTTTCTTCCAGGTTAGCTCACAACCAGAGCAAATATTAGCGCTGATATAGAGCCTATTACTCTTGTATTACTTTTGGCCCAGGGATGACTGGATGTCAAAACTCCAGGACCGATTCCAACCCCAAAGAGCAGAGTGGTTTTCAGAAGCTAAGCATGTGCAGTGCTTCTGATTTGACCAGCTGATTTTCAAACACGTGCTTCGGGCTCCAAACTTTCCCATTGGCTGTGGTGTCAGGAGTAATAGCCGTGAAACCATCTCGAGTCAACCAGCCATTCCCAGACATGTATTTTCAATGAATAAGACCCAAGAAAACCCATCACGGTATGTAACCCAATTTCACATTGCCTGCAGGCAAATATGGCTCAGCCAAAGGTATCTCATTTCATCTTTTCCACAAACGCCAAGAGTTTTAAGAAACACTGGGTACAAGTTGCAATCAATGCTGTAGTTATTGTTACTTTGCTATCTTGTCTGAACATGGATTCCAAAGTACCCATTTGATAATATGATAACTTTGTTTCCAAGTTTTGTCTCATAATAATGTCATATTTAGTGAAAGCACCATGTGATCCAAGGTTAACACAAGGGAGACTTGTTCAATGTACGTTCATTAACATTCACTATCCAGTATTGATCGTTGTGAAGTTGCCTGTTTTTTTTGGTCATGCGGCAGGTTAATCATTGTCTTATTTTCGATACAAACTGGCTTCATAACTCAATTGAAGGTTTCATTTCAGCAAAAACAAATAGCTTCAAAATGTAAACAAAGCATATGTAAAACTATAAAATATTACAATCAACACTTAGCATTGTTATTTAAAGAAAATGTTAGAAATACTCAGACCAAGCAGCAGCTGCGGAGAGAGAACATGAATTAACATTTCACATTGGTGGGCTTTCATCACAACATAGACATGAACATTAGTTTTGTTTCTCTGTCCACACATGCTGTCCAATTCACTGAGTATTTTCTTATAGGTTATGATCATCCACAGTGTTTTGCTTTTTGCACTACAATGTGTCAATATTGAGTCCTTGCCATTCGATTCAAATTCATGCAATTTCATTTTTCCATTAAATGACTTCTGGAGTGCTGTTGGTTCATACTTAATGGCAGGGTTTTGTTGTGGTCAAAATGGGTCAAGTGCTGTTGCTTAGCGAAGGAGAGAGAAATGAGCTTGGCAACTCAAAGAAAGCATCAAAGGTCGTCACAATTCATCAGAAAATATAGAGCTGACCAATATACAAAAACATTTGTTTCATTGGCTTTGAAAAGCATATCATCTTTAAACTGAATTGTAGAGAGTATAACTAACTGAAAAATGCTTAGAACTCCTGGAAAGTTGCTCAAGATAGGAAATCTATTTCAAAATTTAATTTTGTATAACTCAGCATATTACTTCTATCGAACATAGTAAACCAATCTTAACAATATTTCTCCTACTATCTTGAGACTAATGGTGCTTAATGGAGGCAAAAGAGAGGACTGCAGTGTAAATGAGAATGCAGCCATGCTTCAGGTCATTTAAAACATGTGTTTTGTTTTGGTTAATAACATTCAACCATATTTTATGCTGTAAACAGTGACACAGGTAATTGCCAGCAGATTTCATCTGTTCACCATTTGCTACTCGAAGCATAGAAAACACAATGGAAACGTCTTTCACTATTATCAGTATCTTTAGAGGATTGCCATGGTTTTATTTGAATAAGTCTGCATGTGATCATCCAATGCAGAGCAGACCAGCAGGTTCATAGTCTGTACTCTCAGTCTGCATCCAGATTGCTGACCTCAAATGAGAAGATGCATGAGAATTGACATGTGCATTCCCTTGGGCATCAAGGAAAATTATGCGTTCCTGCTCCCTATCTCAATGTCGTAACTGGTGCTGGACTGTCTTGTTACACTGAAAGTACTTCACAGGTTCTTTAAGGTCTGATCAAAATGATTACATGAAGTAAGTATGCTTTGATTTCAAAGCAAATTTAATCTACTTAATATATACATGTACAAACTAATGAGTGAATCTGTACACTTAAACTACGGAATATATATTTATGTAGCCTCTACAAGTTAGGTGGTCTGAGTTAACACATTTATGAGCAAACATTTATCAGTGAACTAACAAGTATCACTGCAGAGATAGCAGTAACTGCAGATGCTGGAGAATCTGAGATAACAAGGTGCAGAGCTGGATGAACACAACAGGCCAAGCAGCATCAGAGGAGCAGGAAGGCCGACGTTTCGGGCCTGGACCCTTCTTCAGAAAAAAATTCACTGCATTCTGCCCGTCAAGGATTCCACTTTGCAATGGCTGGTCTGGAGAACTCGAGGTTCCTGGCACTGTTAGTGATCCCTGTCCGAGGTGAAGTCTGATGAGTGTGACAGAGTCTCTGATATTCGTACTATTCTCCAACGTGCAGGCAATAAGTTGAACATAATCATCCAGGTGACCCCATTGTCAACTACATAAAAGAATGGTTCCCATAGGCAATCACGGTCATGCAGCTACCCAACGGCCAAAGTGAGCTGTTTTTGCACTAGGCCAGTAATCTTCCACTTGTCTCCAATTGCTCATTGTCATGTTCAATTAACCCTTAATGATTAACCCTCAACGGTTTGGCTTGAAGATATCATTTTTGAGCCAACCACTACATGGACGTACCCACACGGAAATGTCTGCTGCAAGAGGACTGTTCAAGAATCGATTCTGAATGACCTCTGGTGTTCAGTTCTATTGATAAGCCTCCTTAGACTCCTATTAATACAGCATATCTGACAAATGTTCAGTGAGGAACCCACTCATTTTCCAAAGTATGTGAAAGTACTCTGGTTTAATGTAAGAAAATGCCATCGATAATTGTGGTGGCCACCTTGCTGTTGATATCCAAACTGCAAATGTATTTCTTTAGGTCACACTTCACAGCTAAATCTATGCAAGGGAATCTGATTTTTAGTGGACAATGAATGCATGTTGCTGTCTCCATTCTTGTGGCCAATTTTTGAATAATACCAGCAGTGGTGCAGTTTTGGGACAATGGTAGTGACCCCTACCTTAGAGCCAGAAGATGTGGGCTCAAGTCCCGTCTATTTGGAAGTGTGTCATAGCATGTCTGAACAAATTGATTGAAAAAATGGTGTTTTCCATAGTTGGGTTCATTTTTTTTAGAAAACAGAAGCAGTTTCCACCTGGGGGGGAGAAAAGAGCTGATCCCTCAAAGAGGAAAGCAATCTACATTAATGAACAAATGTGGAAGATAGACCAGCAATCCTGTTTCCTACTTTGCCAGATGATTACTGACCAATTAACAATCACCTCTCATTCTTCTAAACTCTAAAATGTCTGGGCACATACCTTTCAGTCTCTCTTCAGAGGTACCTGTCTGGAATCTGAACTTAGTAACTTTTAAGAACTTTACACTAACAGTGTTTGTTCCTCTCTTGACTTTCTTCAGAAGCGGCAGAACATTAAAGATTGATCAGAATATTTTTGAAGTTCGTATCACGTATAGGTAGGGTGGTTAAAAAGGCATTTAGCATGCTTGCCTTCATTGCTCAGACCTTTGAATATAGGAGTTAGAACATTACTTTGAGATTGTACAGGGCATTTGTGAGGCCTCTTTTGGAATAGTATGTACATTTCTGGTTGCCTTGTTATAGGAAGGATATTATTAAGCAGGAGAGGGTTCAGAAGTGACTTAGCAGGATGTTTCAGGGAATGGAGGTTTGAGTTATGGTGAGAGGCTGGATAGGCTGGGACTTTGTTCATTGGAGCAAAGGAGGTTAAGGGGTGACATTATAGAGGTTTACCAAATCATGAGGGGTAAAGATAAGGTGAATGGCAGGTCTCTTTTCCCTAGGGTGGGGATTTCAAGACTAGGGAGCATATTTTTAAAGTGAGAGGAGAAAAATTTATGAATGTCCAGAGGAAGTGGTGAATGTTGGTCCAATTACAATATTTAGAAGACGTTTGGATGAGTACATGAATAAGAAATATTTGGTGGGATATGGACAAAGTGCAGGCAAGTGAGACAAGTTTCATTTTGGAAAATGGTCGGCATGGACTGGTTGGACCGAAGGGTCTGTTTCCATGCTGTATGATTCTATGACTCTCATATTAATTTTCAGATCAGTGGAATAAACCTCAAAAAAAAAATCAACAGACACAATTCATTTACAAATATTAAGTATAAAAGCTATGAATTGAAATAATGATCATTCCAAAAAATTGTCTGAATAATGGGTATGGAATATTTAAGAACTCGAGGGAATAAAGTCCTTTAAAGTCTCAAATATAACTTCAACCTACTTCTGACCAATCAGTCTGCATTTTAAATGGTTACAGATAGTGGGGAAGGCAGGTAACGAATGTACCCTCAGGAAATGGGTTGGTCTGTAAATTCAAGGAGACTATGTCTCCATTTTGTTGTTATTTCTGCTTTTAACACATGGTGGCTAGGTTTCCCTGGATTTGGAAATCCAGGAGGATAAAAGGACGAGAGAAGGGTTGGATCTGCAAGTTGAGTACCTTTGTAGCACTGCTTGTGGGCCAGGATGAGTTTTGTCCAGGCTAAACAAACAAGCTCAGTTCCTTCAGACATATGGTTTTCAGCTGGGCTGCTCCCTACCACTTTCCACTCCTTATTGAGATCTCTGACCCCAAATCTTGTACAACCTGCACACCCCTCCCTCCTCCACCCCCGCAACTTGCAATAATAACCCACGATCTCCAACTGCCCCAGTGGTGTCCCTCTCCCCAGCTCAGGAAATCTCTGACACCTGCTTCTCCGTCTTTGACAATACCTGTGCAGCCTTTGTAGGGTGGTGCAGTGGCTCAGTGGTTAGTACTGCTGCCTCATTGTGCCAGGAATGTGGGTTTGATTCCACCCTCCAATGAATCTCACTGTGGAGTTTGTAAATTCTACCTTTGTCTGTGTGGTTCCTCAGGGTGCTCCAGTTTCCTTCCACAGCCCAAAGATATGCAGGTCAGTTTGACTGGCCATGCTAAATTGCCCATAGTGTCGAGGGATGTGCAGGCTAGGTGGATTAGCCATGGGAAATGCAGGATTACAGGGATAGAGTAGGGTGGGTGAGTCTGGATGGGATTCTCTTAGGAGGGTCGTTGTGGACACGATGGGCTGAATGGCCTGCTTCCACAGGGATTCAGTGATTCTTTCAATTACACTGGAAACCAGCTGGTGATACTTAAAAGTCATCATCTAGTCAACCTCTGGATTTGAATTTCCCTTTGGAGGCAGTGCAGATATTTTGAACATCTTGGGTGGTGCAGTCAGAAAGGACAAATCCACAGATACAAACGCTTAATGTTTTCTCACCAGTAAAACTGTGTCTGTTGCCAGCACAATAAGTGCTTTGCAGCAGTACTTAATGACACTTCTTTAGCACGGATTTGTTTTGTCTTCTGCACCTTCCGAATTGAATGAGCAATAATGTCCAAGCTGCAGAATGATGTATTTAGCAGAAGTCCACTTCTGAAAAGAAGCCGAGCAATTTATCATCCCTGTCTGCAAATGTCATAATCCTTGAAGTCCCACTTCATCAGCAACCTGCACGATATCACTCATTCTGGTTTAAAACGCCTTCTGTTTTGTCATATGTTATTCTTCCAAGAGAAATAAACAGCATTAATAATATTTTAATGGTTTGCAATCCACATGACTCAAGCTGATCATAAATGTCACTTTTAATAGCACTCCATCATTCTTATTACCCTCTTACACCACTGCTCTTGTGAGGTCATCCATCTACATGTAACATGCATGCAAAGAAAAGCTGGGGAAACAACAGGTTTTGCCCAAAATGTGTGTTCAGTAACAAAAAGGGATGATAACTGGAAAGACAAAATTCATGCGAGAGTTCTGAGCTGATACATCAACTATTCATGTTGGGGAGGAGGTTGCATCATGTAACGTCACCAGAATAATAGTCCAGATAATAATAATGACATTGTAGCTAATAACGTTGAAACTTGGCTGAGGGAAGGACAGGACTGGCAGCTCAATCTTCCAGATGTCAGATGTTATAGGAACGATGGCAAGAGAGGAGTGGGAGTGGCATTTTTGATGAAGGACAACTTTACTCGTGCAATTAGAGAAGATATTTCTGAGGGATCATTTCATGAAAATCTATGGGTTGAAATTAGAAATAAGAAAGGGATGATCACTTTGATGGGATTGTACTATAGGCCCTTCCGCAATAGTCAGAGGGAAATTGAGAATGGAAAATCATGTCTCTCAAATTTGATTGAGTTTTTTAATGAAGTAACCAAGAAGGTTGATGAGGGCAGAGCGGTAGATTCTATTTACTTGGACTTCAGTAAAGCCTTTGATAAGATTCCACATAGGAGACTAATTGGGAAAGTTAAGTTACCTGGAATTCAGGATGACCTTGCCTATTGGATACAAAATTGGCTTAACAGCAGAAGACAGAGTGGTGATAACACAGTGTGGAGCTGGAGGAACACAGCAGGCCAGGCAGCATCAGAGGACTAGGAAAGTTGACGTTTCGAGTCGGGACCCTTCTTGTTTTTTGGACTGGAGGCTTGTGACCAGTGGTGTTCCACAGGGATCGGTACTGGGTCCACATTTGTTTGTCATTTATATAAATGATTTAGATGGGAATATAGGAGGCATGGTTACAGAGTTTGCAGATGATTCCAAAATTTGTGTATCATGGACGGTGCAAAAGGTTATCTAAGATTACAAAGAGATCTTGATCAATTTGATCAATAGGCTGAGGAGTGGCAGATGGAGTTTAATTTGGATAAATGCAAGGTATTGCATTTTGGTAATGCAAACAAGGACAGGACTTATAAAGTTAATCGTAGAGTCCTGGGTATTGTCGAACAGAGAGACTTCAGGGTTCAGATACATAATTCTTTTAAATTTGCATCACAGGTAGAGAGGGTGGTTAAGAAGGCGTTTAGCACACTTGCCTTCATTGCTCAGACATTTGAGTATAGGAGTTGGGATGTACAGGACGTTGGTGAGGCCACTTCTGGAGAACTGTATGCAGTCCTGGTTGCCCAGTTATAAGAAGGATATTATTAAACTGGAGAAAGTTCAGTAAATATTTACTAGGATGTTACTGGCAATGGAGGATTTGGGATGTAAAAATAGACTGGAACCCAGCCCTGCCGGCTCTTCACCATCCCCCCAGACCTCCCCCTCACTGAGGACCAACGGTCAGTCCTCAGTAAAGGACTCACCTTTGTCCCCCTCCACTCTAACATCATCGAATACCGCTCACGCTTGGACGTTGAACAGTTTTTCCGCCGCCTTCACCTCCGTGCTTACTTCTTTAATCGCGAGCCTAATCTCCCTCAACTGACCCCTTCCCCTGCCTCCAACACACCCCCCTCCTCCTGGATACCACCCCAAGGCCTCCTACCCTCCCTCGACCTCTTCATCTCTGACTGCCGTCGAGCCATCAATCACCTCAACATCTCCATCCCTCTCACCCACTCCAACATCTCCCCCACAGATCATGCAGCCCTCCGCTCCAACCCCAACCTCACTATAAAACCCGCGGACAAGGGTGGAGCAGTTGTAGTATGGCGCGCTGACCTCTACATCGCCGAGGCCAGGTGCCAGCTCTCTGACACCTCCTCCTACCATCCCCTTGATCATGACCCCACCCCCGACCACCAAAACATCATCTCCCAGATCATGCACAACCTCATCACTTCAGGTGACCTCCCACCCATAGCCTCCAACCTCATCATTCCCCAACCCCGCACCACCCGTTTCTATCTCGTTCCCAAAATCCACAAAACTGACTGCCCTGGTCGACCCATTGCCTCTGCCTGCTCCTGCCCCACCAAACTTATCTCCACTTATCTCGACTCCATCTTCTCCCCCCTGGTTCAGGAACTCCCCACCTACGTCCATGACAACACTCATGCCCTCCACCTCCTGCAAAACTTCCGATTCCCTGGTCCCCAACACCTCATCTTCACCATGGACGTCCAGTCCCTATATACTTGCATTCCCCACGCAGATGGCCTGAAGGCTGTACGCTTCTTCCTGTCCTGCAGGCCCGACCAGTCCCCCTCCACTGACACCCTTGTCCGCTTAGCTGAACTTGTCCTCACCCTTAACAACCTCTCCTTCAATTCCTCCCACTTCCTACAGACAAAGGGGGTAGCCATGGGTACCCGCATGGGCCCAAGCTATGCCTGCCTCTTTGTAGGATACGTGGAACAATCCCTCTTCCGAAGCTACCCTGGCCATATCCCCCACCTCTTCCTCCGTTATATAGATCACTGTATCGGCGCCGCCTCATGTTCCCACGAGGAGCTCGAACAGTTCATTCACGTCACTAACACCTTCCATCCCAATCTTAAGTTCACCTGGACCATCTCTGATACCTCTCTCTCCTTCCTGGACTTCTCTGTTTCCATCTCTGGCAACCACATGGAAACTGATATCCATTTCAAGCCTACCGACTCCCACAGCTACCTAGAATACACCTCCTGTCACCCACCTTCCTGCAAAAATGCCATCCCCTATTCCCAATTCCTTCGCCTCCACCACATCTGCTCCCGAGATGAGGCATTCTACTCCAGGACATCCCAGATGTCCTCGTTTTTTTAAGGACTGCAACTTCCCCTACACAGTGGTCGAAAATGCCCTCGACCGCATCTCTCGCATCTCTCGCATTTCCCGCAACTCATCTCTCACACCCCCTCCCCGCAATAACAACCAAAATAGAATCCCCCTCGTCCTCACGTACCACCCCACCAACCTCCGGATCCAATGCATCATCCTCCGCCACCTGCAATCTGACCCCACTGACCCCACTACCAAGGACATTTTCCCCCCCCCACACTTATCTGCCTTCCAGAGGGACCACTCTGTCCGTGACTCCCTTGTCAGCTCCACACTCCCCACCAGCCCCACCACACCCGGCACTTTTCCCTGCAACCGCAGGAAGTGTTACACCTGCCCCTACACCTCCCCCCTCACCCCCATCACAGGCCCCAAGAAAACCTTCCACATTAAACAGATGTTCACCTGCACATCTGCTAATGTGGTATACTGTATCCGCTGTTCCCGTTGTGGCCTCCTCTACATTGGGGAAACCAAGCAGAGGCTTGGAGACCTCTTTATGGAACACCTACGCTCGGTTTGCGACAAACAACTGCACCTCCCAGTCGCGAACCACTTCAACTCCCCCTTCCACTCCTTGGACGACATGTCCATCCTGGGCCTCCTCCAGTGCCACAACAATGCCATCCGAAGGCTGCAGAAACAGCACCTCATATTTCGCTTGGGAACCCTGCAGCCCAATGGTATCAATGTGGAATTCACAAGCTTCAAAATTTCCCCTCCCCCGACTGCATCCCAAAACCAGCCCAGCTCGTCCCCACCTCCCTAACCTGTCTGTCCTTTCTCCCACCTGTCCGCTCCTCCCACCTCAACCGCCA
The DNA here is from genome assembly GCF_021869965.1 of Rhincodon typus. NCBI lineage: Eukaryota > Metazoa > Chordata > Chondrichthyes > Orectolobiformes > Rhincodontidae > Rhincodon > Rhincodon typus. The sequence goes on from NC_063371.1 coordinate 5,177,938, forward strand.
CCCCAACCTTCTACCTACCAGCCTCATCCCCGCCTCCTTGACCTGTCCGTCTTCCCTTGACTGACCAACCCGCATCCTAACTCCCCATCTACACTCAATAAAAACCAAAAGAACTGTGGATGCTGTAAATCAGGAACAAAAACAAAGTTGCTGGAAAAGCTCAGCAGGTCTGGCAGCATCTGTGGAGGAGAAAACAGAGTTAACGTTTCGCGTCCGGTGACCCTTCCTCAGCACAGGGGAAGGGTCACCGGACCCGAAAGGTTAACTCTGTTTTCTCCTCCACAGATGCTGCCAGACCTGCTGAGCTTTTCCAGCAACTTTATTTTTGTTCCCCATCTACACTCACCTTTACTGGCTCCATCCTCGCCTCCTTGACCTGTCCGTCTCCACTCCACCTATGTGCTCCTTTTATCCGTCTTCCATCCGCCTCCCCCTCTCACTATTTATTTCAGAATCCCCTTCTCCTCCCCCATTTCTGAAGAAGGGTCCAGACCCGAAACATCAGCTTTCCTGCACCTGTGATGTTGCTTGGCCTGCTGTGTTCATCCACCTTGTTATCTCAGATTCTCCACATTGGCAGTTCCTACTATCTCTGGAAAGACTTGGCCTTCTTTCACTGCAGCATAGGAGGTTGAGGGGTGACCTTATTGAGGTTTATAAAACCATAAGGGACATAGCTGAGGTAAATGAAAAGGGTCTTTTCCCTGGAATGGGGAGTTCAAAATTAGGGGGCATATTTTTAAGGTGAAAGATTTAAAACCAACATGAGGGGCAACCTTTTTACACAGAGAGTGGTGCGTGTATGGAATGAACTGCCAGAGAAAGTACTGGATGGAGATACAGTTACAACATTTAAAAGACACTTGGATAAGTTTATGAATAGGAAAGGTTTGGAGGAATATGAGTCAAGCGCAGGCAGGTGGGACTAGTTTAGTTTGGGAACATGGTCAGCGTGGACTGGTTGGACCAAAGAGTGTTTTTCCATGCTGTATGACCCTATGACTCTATAACTCCAGTCCAGTGATCTGAGCACAGATTTGAATCCCAGCATGGCAATTTAGATTTAGTAAAAGTCTGGAATGAAAAGCAAGCCTGATGGTAACCATGTAACACTGTAGTTTGTCACTGATGTCCTCAAGAGAAGGAGATCTGCCATCCTTGCATGGTTTTGCCTAGGTGCGACACCATACCCACGGCAATGTGGTAGACTTAACTGCCCTCTGGGCAATTGATGATGGGCACTAAATGCTGGTCTTGTCAGTGATGTCCGCATCCCTTCAAAGAATGAATCAAAATACACTTTTACCAACTCAGTTCTGATCTTGCCCCCAATTTGTTGAATGGCTAAGTGGCACTTCCCACAAGGTGTTGATTATCTCATTCCACCAATTCTACCGATCTCTGACTGTATCTTGTCCAGAAGTGTGGCATAAACAGCATCTCAGTAGCACTTTCCATAATTTATGGTGGCAGTAACAGAAATTCGAAGGAGATTATAACTTATGCAACGTTGAGAATTTTGTCCCGTTGCAAGCAACAAATGACAACATATTTGATTTCTATCTCAAATGTTATCATTACTGGCTTTTGTTTCTTTTTCATTCTTTCACAGGATGTGGACCTCATTGACTGGGCCAGTATTCTTTGCCCATCTCTGATTGCCCTGGAGAAGGTGGTGGTGGGCAATGAAACTTGACTAAATTGACATTTAGCAAAAAAAAAGTCAGATTCAGCCCATAAAGCCAGTGCCCAATGATCATTTACCATTGACAGATGCAAATAATTTCTCTCTATTTGCTCTGTCTAAACATTTCATGATTTTATGCATCTCCTGATTGTTCTCTCCACTAAAGAAAACAACCCAGATTCTCTGGTCTCACCACGTAACTGTTATTGATTCCCCCAAGAACATCTGACGAATCTCTCAGAGAATCGTAGAGCCAAAGAGTCATATAGCATGGAAACAGACCCTTCAGTCTGACTCATCCCTGATAACCAGACATCCCAATCTAACCAAGTCCCATTTGCCAGCACTTTACCCATATCCCTCTAAACCCTTCCTATTCATCTGTTGTTCAAATGCCTTTTAAATGTTGTAATTGTAGCTGCCTCCACAACCTCCTCAGGCAACTCGTTCATACACACACCACCTTCTGCAGAAAAAGTTGCCCCTCAGGTCCCTTTTAAATCTTTCTCCTCTCACCTTAAACCTATGCCCTATAGTTTTGGATTCTCTTAGTCTGGGGAAAAGACCTTGGCTATTCACCGTATCCAACTCCGTCATGATTTTATAAGCCTCCACAAGGTCACCGAAGCTCCAGGGGAAAAAAGCCCCGGCCTCTTTTGAAAGCTCAAACCCTCAAATCCTGGCAACATCCTTGTAAATCCTTTCTGCACCCTCTCAAGTTTAACAACATCTTTCCTAATGAAGGGCAACCAGAATTGCACACTCTTATGCACAGTATAACTCTCTTGAGTTGTCACCAAAACCTTCAAGTGTTTCTTGAATTTGTTTCCCACAATTGGAGAGAACACTCCATCTTAGAATTAGAATTAGGTTTATTGTCAGGGGGCCAATCTGGGGCCAAATTCATGTTTTCTTTTTAAACAAACATCTGAATTTTATGGCTTTTATGCTCTATGTCTGTATTTACATTGACCAGAATCTCATTTGCTTTATTAGTGCTTTGTTAACCTGTAATGCTACCTTCAACAATCAGTATGGAAACATGTAGTTTCTCTCTTCTTGAAAGCACATCATTTCATTGACTGGAAGACCAGGTTTGAGGTGCTAAATAGCCACCTCATGTTCCAGTCTTTCTCATCGCTTCCTTTTGTATGTGGCACTTTCTAATGAGCTGGTCAGCTACAGCTCACAGAATGAAGGGTGAATTCAAACTGACTTTCTACTTCAGTTTTCCCATTATTTCTCTCCATGGACACGATTAGAGGAGATCGTTGAGTTACGAAAAGCTATATTTGTTACCATATTCCAATCTTTGAACAATGGTAATAATGATACTTCTCTAGTCACATGCCCAAAGATGACTCTTTAATAAGGAAAGAATCAATGCCCTTCATTATCTGCTACTTGCAGTTGAGTTGTTTTGCATTGAAGCGTGCTATTTCCTTTTTGTGTTTCTTCCAATACAGAATGCCAGTTGTACCTGAGGAGCAGCAAATGTGGTTGAGTCATAGTAAGCTAATTATGGTGAATTTCTGGGACCATTATGCTGCAGGATCACAATGATGGAACTGGAACCTTTTCATCATTTTTCTTCACAAGGGAAGAGTAGCTATAATCATTTTGTGCACTTACATTGTCAATATATTCACAAGCCAATAGTCATGATATTGCAACATGGAGTCATAGAGTTATACAGCACTGAAACGGACCCTTCAATCCAACTCATCTGCACCAACCAGATGTCGTAAACTGATCTAGTCCCATTTTCCAGCATTTGGCCCATGTCCCTCTTAACCACTCCTATTCATGCCCCTGTCCAGATGCCTTTTTAAATCTTGTGATTGTACCTGCCTGCACCACATTCTGTAGCAGCACATGTACCACTCTCCACATAAAAAAGTTGCCCCTCATGATCCTTTTGAATGTTTCTTCTCTCACTTTAAAACCCTCTAGTTTTGGACTCCCTTACCCTGTGAAAAAGACCTTGGCTATTCACGCTCTCTATGTCCCTCATGATTTTATAAACCTTTATAAGGTCACCGCCAAGTCTCTGACGCTCTGGGGAAAACAACCCCAGCCTATGCAGCGTCTCCCTATTGCTTAAACTCTCCAATCCCGCCTTCATCCTTTTAAATTTTTCCTGAATTCTCTCAAGTTTAACAACAGTTTTCCAATAGCAGGGAGACCAGAATTAAATGCAGTATTCTGAAAGTGACCTCACGAATGTCCTGTACAGCTGCAACATGACGTCCAAACTCCGATACTCAGTGCACTGACTAATGAAGGCAAGCGTGCCAAATGTTGTCTTCACCACCCTGTCTATCTGTGACTCCACTTTCAAAGATCTGTGCACTGCATCCCGAGGTGGCTTGTCCTTATCAACTTTGTACAGCACAGGGTCCTGCTGATCTTGTTGGAGTCACACAGACCCCACCGGACTCAACAGCATCATGTGGAGCCACACCAAGGTCACGCAGGCCCCTCCATGTTCGACTGTGCCCCACCACAATAGATGAGCAGGCCCAAGGGTTGGCAGGACCCAACAGAGTTGTGTGAGCCCACGGTGTAATTAGGTCCTACCAGGATCCAGTAGGCACTAGCCCACTGGAGCAGATTCCAGTAATGGCAGCCGATTGTAGTTCAGTGATTAGACCTATGTGAATCAGTGCAGCTGACGTGGGTCTGTGAGGCCAATGTGGCCCTTGCAAATCAATGAAGACCATGTGAATCAGTGAGGCGAAACATAAAGCCACAGAAATTCCCATCCCTTAAATTCACCTTTTCATTGAAGTCCAACGCAGTTCTGTTGGGAGCAGGTTGAAGACCAATCTACTCAATTCCAACAATGTGTCTGAACACAAATAGTAGATGGGATCTCATCCATTTGAGAACATAAATATTTTCATACCTCCCGAATACTCCCAACTTGTGTCAAGTTATTGGCTTGTTTAATTTGTACCCCTGTGGATAGAGATTAACAAGGTCTTCTTTATTTATTCACGGGATGAGGGCATCGCTGTCTAGGCCAACATTTATTGCCCATCCCTAATTGTTCTGAGGGTACTTAAGAGTCAATCACATTGCTGTGGGTCTGGAGTCACACATGGGCCAGACCAGGAAGGATGGCACTTTCCTTCCCTAAAAGATATTACTGAACTCGAGAGGCAAAAAAAGAATGCTTTAATTCCACTAGTTAGGCTAGATTTATTTACGACCTTGGAGACGTAAGGATGCTTTTATAATTCTAGCCACCTATATTTCAATGTTCACCATAAAATGTGTGTTGGAAGTGACTATTATTTCTCCCTGTTGGAAGCGGCACTTTGTAGCTCTCACTAAATCCCAAGTGAGCACAGTTCGGAAGAATACAAGTTAATTTGCTGAGAAATTGTTTTCGCCAGTCCACATGTGCCCTTCCCCAATCAGTGAAATGTTAAGCTATATAAACACACAGCTTCTCTCTCTTTTAAATATCAGCTGGGAAAGTCAGTATATTGTATATCTGACTTTTAATTACATTACCCAAGGCAACTTTCAAATAGTCTGTGAATCATTTGATGACTCAGTTTAATCACATTCTCTCAGACCTTGTGTAAAAGCAAAGGATTCATTTATCTTGCTGTTAATTATGCAAAAATGTCAGATGAAAAGAGTTTCCAATCTCTGCATTCTTGCTACGACAGTTAAGTTTCGATTAAATTAGTTGCTAATTTTCTATTTTACCCTCAGTATCTAAAAATAAAATAACTATTACTGAGTGTGGAGTGGAGAAGGAAGCACCAAATGCTAATCTTCAGAAACTGGCCCTTGCTGTTTGATGAGCTAAGTGAGATATAAATCCAGTTTCAATTTGAAATGTCTCGTTCAATGAAAACAAATTACCTTGTATTCATCAAGCCAGTAAACATAGGCCATGTTTGTTCCAACTGTATTGAAGAGGTTAGTGTTATGGCAAGGTTCAATTCCTCATTAATTGGTTCTCAACTGCCAATCTCACTCCAGCAACTGTTATTTTTGCCTTGAGGCACAAGTTCCAACCTTCTAGGTTCTAATGCATGTCTTATTACGCTTCCAAAACATACCGTATCTTCTTTGCAAACAAGGAAGGCTCACAGATAGAACCACCATGAATATACAATTGTGTACAGATGCAGAATTTCAAGGGAATGTAAATATGAAAATGAAGGTGCAAATCAGAGAAGTCCGATGATCAGTTGTGCACTGGAACAATTATTTGCAGCATCCCTGATTACCTAGATATGCATTGTTTGTTGAGTGTGGGAGTTTGAGTTATGGCAACAGTTAAGTGAGACAACAGCAATGCTATTATGCCTAGATCATTCTGGTCCATTGTGTCATATCTGGATATATAGATTGGAGCTGCACAATCCTGATATTGTGTACTTCTTGCACCTGTCAGCAAAGTTGAGTTCAGTATTGCACCAACATAAAACTTTTAATGATGCTGCATCAATCATGGCAATGTGAACGTGGCATTGAAAATGAATGGTCACAAGGGAACTGAAAGCCCTACGCTGATAGCTGGTGTGGAGAATAGAAAGTGATATTCAGGGGGGTTGAGCTATGGTTGTGCTAAATGCAGGCATTGGAATACCCAAAAAAAAGGAAAAGATTCCATTCTGTAAATTTTGGCTTGTACTTAGCATCTCTGTGTTTGGTTCTGTTTGCTGGAGGTCATCTTTCCATCCCTGTTTGTTCATCTGTTTGTCTGTAAGCAACATTTCTCAGAGATGAAAAGACAGATTTTAACAAAACTTGGCACACACATAGTTTAACACTTGAGAAAGAACAAATTAACTTTGGGTGAACATCCAGAGTGAAACCCTGGGATTTTTAAAAGGACCCATTAACATTGAGAGATAAGGCAAATTGACTCCTGTTTTCGAGACAGTAAGAACTACAGATGCTGGTTGTTGGTTGTTTTGTTGAGAAAGTTTTTAGTTGATTTACAATATTGTGGACTTCAGATGCTGCTGAACTGCAACTTGCTATGTCTGTTTTGTTGTATGTTTGGGGTCCAGTCCTGTTCAGTTTCCAAAGTCATGCTGGAGACTATGGAACTTTATGCCAGTACTCTTCATTTACAACTTGATCTCTCCACACGTTCTCTCTGCATCTAGTTAGGTTCTAGGTTCTGTTCTTTCTCGCTGTCTCCACTAAATCATGTGATTCTGAGCTGGGTCAAAATCCCAACCCCCAACCGAAAGCATTATGGTTTTACCTACAGCACATGGACTGTAGCAATTTATAAAGCCAGTTCACATCACCTTGTCAAGGGCAAGGAAGGATAGGCATTAAATGCTGTTCCAGCCCGTGACCCACATCCCACGAGTGAATAAAAGAAGTTATCACATCATTATATATACTTCTGATGCTAACCTCATTGCTTTCCAACAGCTGTCAAAATGTGTGTAGCGCTTTCAGAGCATGTTGTTGGATGTGGATTGACCTGATGCTTTCTCAGGGAGATAGATGTAATTAAGACCAATTTCTTTTTAGCTTTGCATGTCCAGACCATTAAAATGATCTGAAGTATTGTCAAGAAAAATCAACGTAATTGTTATAACATTGTGTTAACACACTGTGGCAGAGTTTCGCATTCTCCTTCTGCCCCCTTCACTTGCTGTAAAATATGTGTGTGACTAAAACACACACATAATTGTTCAGGCTTACTGACAACTGAAAACCGAAATCAGATTTTAGGGAACTGAAACAGAGAGGTTGACAAGGCCAAGAAAGGATTCTGTTTAATGGTTTCCTTGTCAAACAATATATATTTTTAATTACTTGTGGAATGTGGGTGTCACTGGCTGGCCAGCATTTATTGACCATCCCAAGCTGTTCTTGAACTGAGTGTTGAGAGTCAACCACTTTGCCATGGGTCTGGAATCACATTTAGGCCAGGCCAGGTGAGGCAGATTTCCTTTGCTGAAGGACGCTAGTGAGCCATATAGGTTTTTTACCCCCTGTAATGTGTTCGGGCTAGGAAGTGTTTGAGCTCATGACCCATCTACTTCTATCACCAGCCTGCTGCATCCTTTTCTGTCATTTTTTTTGCAACATCAAGTATATCTTACCTTCTTTTGGCAGCTTAGGGTAAGGAAGGAGGCTCAGAAGCTGCTGCAGCGGAGAATGTGGTGTGGATGCAGCTGTTCCTTGTGGCCGCATCCTAGTGGGTCCTTTGACTAAGCTGCTTCGACAGCGGCTTTAAAGACGAGGTGGGTCGGGACTCGATTCCAGTGACTGGCCTGGGACTTCTTTCAGCAGCTTCCATGACAGTTTTCGTCAGCATTGGTCTGGGTCTCCTTGTGGCGGCTTCAGTTTGATCTGTGATTCCACGCAGCTTTTTGTCAGCATCGTGGGTGTCTGACCCGGGACTCCAACAGTAGGGGTCTGGTCCTCGAGCCCAGGACTAATTTCCCTTTTTCATAACTTCTTTTTTTTTTTATTGTACTGTTGTGGAAGGACTGTTATTCTGAACATTTTTATTTCTTTATTTGTCTAATTTATTGTGATTTTGTACTTTTGAATGTCTATTATGCTGTACTTCTTATTTCTTAATTTTTCTACTTTTTGGTAAGAATTTGTGCTCAAGCATCTGTACCTAGGCACCTTTGTACCCAAGATGGCGCCATACATGACAACGTGTAAACTTGTGAGTACATGTGACAATAAAGCTAATTCAGTTCTACTCAATCAGCTAATGGTTTCGTGGTCATCATTTTTGAAGTCAAGTTCCACCATCTGCGATGGTGGGGTTCGAACCCAGGTCACCATGACATGAGCTGAGTTCCTGTGTTAATAATCCAGCAGTAGTACCTTCCTGCTACAGTAATGTGAATATATACAAGGATGTGAATTAAAAACCAATAATTATGTTGGAATGAAATGACATGATGATTTTCTCCCCCATTTAATCCCATTTATTCTTTCTCCTTATCACAGAACCAAAGCAGATTTCCTCAAGACCTAGTCCAATGACAAATCCATCACGACAGAGAAGAGATTCAGACAGGTTCTGCCAACTCTGTAACGCTTGGTTTAATAATCCAATGATGGCCCAACAACACTACGATGGTAAGAAACACAAGAAGAATGCAGCACGAGCAGATTTATTGGAACAGCTCGGTCAGACCCTAGATCCTGAAGCACTCCGAGGTAAACCTTTGAAATAAACATATATGGAATTCAAATTCATAGCATTGACTTGCTGAGTCCCATGGCAGGGCACTGTCAGGTATTGGTTCAGTCTGTTAAGTGAATGAATGCATGACATCATACAATAACCAGGCATCAGTTCAGTCACACTACTCCATTCAGTTATTAGACTCAATATTCCTAGTTTGGGGCCTTTTGTAAATGATACCAAGATGTTGGGTCAAAGGAATGTCTGAGTAAGTTAATAGACCAGTGGGTAAATTGTCCTCAGATTGCTTCCGGTGATCATTGTAGGATCTAATTTGGAACGCCTTTGTTCAATTCTTGGCAATTAATTTACCTTCCTGACCTTGAGAGCAGGAAAGAAAAGTTCCTGCATTGCAAAGTCCTCCATGAGTTTTGTTCATTTTATCTCAGCAAGTAACTCCAGCTTTTATGCTTCCTGCCCATGCCTTTCATTTCCCAGCACTGCTAGATTCTCCAATCAGTAGCCACTCTTTCAGATATTACGCTTTAGCATTCTCTCCTTATGTGTGTGAGCCTTGCTATCTCACTCCTACGTTCAAAAGCTTTCTGAACTTTCTTTATGTTTAACTTTAAGTTTCATTCATCCATCTTTGCCCGCTTGTTTTTCTGACAGATTCATATCTGTGTTTTTCTGCAGCTTTGGAAAGCACACTAACCGACCCGTGTTGATGAGAATTTTATTTATCCATTAGTTTGTGAATATAAGAGAAAATGCTAGATTTGTGATCAGCCATAGATTTTGGGCGGAAAGTCTGTTGATGTGAAGCAGCATCCAATTTTGATATGTCGTTACTCGTCATAATCTTACAATCAAGTTCTAATTGAAATAGCAGATTTGAGCAATAATCATTACTGTCATGTCGTATGGAAACATTGGAAATATAATGAGAAATGTCCTTGCATATCTATCTCAATTTTATTGTAATATTCTGATACAGTCTGATTGCATTCACTGGTGAATTCATTACTTTAATGTATTTTCAATTGACTTGTCCTTTTATTATATGTTTCGTTTTAACATTTCGAATAAGTTATTTTTTAGTTGAGGTTAATGTATTGCAAACTGTTCTCCTTATTCATTTTCATAAATATTCTTTGGATTAATTTTAATTTTAACATGCAATATTTATTTCTCAGCTTTATTGTTAATGGCACAACTTTCATTTCCTTTTTCAAATTTTATATGGTACATTTATTCTGCTTTTGTTTTAACACTTTTAGCTGATTAACTGCACTTATAACGTGTTTCATTTTTATTTGTCATTTTAGTTTACTGTCTTTTTGAACATGAAGTTTATTTTACCTTGTAGTAATAAAATCATGCATGTTTAAAAGCCAAGATTATCTGACCTCTTCGAAATTGCTGCTTTTTTTTATGTTCAGGAAATCAGGCTACAATTTAAATAGTTATGTTTCATTTCAAAATGCCACAGCTGTCTAGATATTACTGAACCCTTGTAACAGCTCGTGTTGTGTGCTTAGTCTGTATACTGGCAAAATGTGCCTTGTGTCACTATCTCGGCTCTTAAGTCTGACAAATCCCTTTTTTTACAAAACTAGTTACTCATGTAATTAATTAATTCAATTAATTAATTAAAATTAATTCTTTAGCAATACGATCTACATTTCATGGTTTGTGCTTGTCCAGTTCTGGTCACCCAATTATATGAAGGATATTATTAAGCTGGAGAGGGTTCAGAAGAGATTTACCAGGATATTGCCAGGTATGGAAGGTTTGAGTTATAAAGAAAGGCTAAATAGGCTGGGACTTCTTTGACTGGAGTGGGGGAGGTTGAGAGGTGACCTCATAGAAGTTTATAAAATAATGAGGATTATAGATAGAGTTAATGGTGTGTTGTCTTTTAGTATTTAAGTCCTCCTTAACTGGATGACTTAAATACAAGTGTTGGACATAGTGAAGCTGGTCAGATCCATGTATTTTATGTCAAATCCATGCTACCTGCTTATCTCAGTGAATGCTGTGAAGACTAGCTGCAGCATGGTTCAGGTATAGACCATCCCAATGGGACACCTCACATTTGCCCCATTATTGGTGCCAGTGCTCCATCAGACAGAGCTTTCTACTACCAAGCTCGTCATTCAGCCACACATTAATTTCCCCAATCTTATCTGTCCGAAGCAAATTTGTTGGTGGCTTAGGTAATAATTCAGTGATGATGCCCTTTTATGTTCTAATTTTAATACGATGCCTAATTCCCGATTCTGACTGTCCAGAACCTCTTTGCTGGCGACGTCATGAGTATCCACGTGAATCACAACAACTGAATCCTCCCCCTCCCACTGTCAGTTCATCTCCAGTCCTAACTCTGACACTGGACAGGCAACACAACCTTCTGTATTCTTGCTCATTGCTGCTGAGAGCAAAGTAGATATCCATCAGTGCACTGTGCCTTACTACCAGGACATTCCTTTTTGCTCCCTTCGTTTGAATGGCTTCCTGTACTATGTGTCATGGTCTTCCACGCTGTAGCCCTCAGTTTCATCCAAGCAAGTAGAAAGAAACTTAAACCTGTTAGACAATTGGACAGGCTGAAGTGCTGCTCCATCCTCTCCTCTGAATACCCTCAGCTTCCTCCTTCATATTCTTACCCTGCTATCTCTGACCACTGACTAAATCAAAAGGATCTATTCTAAGAGTTGTGACCACCTCCAGGTGTGAAATATCTTAGCAACCTTTCCCCTCTCTGATGCCTGGCAGTGTCTGTAGTTCAGCCTTCAACTCATTAACTCTGAACCAAAGCTACTGGAGTTGCAAACAGTTATCGAAAACATGTTGGCTCTCGGTTCATACTGAATTCCAGGAGCTCCCACATGGCACACCACCTGTCCTGCCATCATTAATGAATTCTAATGAACAACTTAATTATTCTATTCAAGTAATTATTTTTGTATTTTATGTACATTTTCAGTCTTACCACCAGCTCCTTTACTATTTTGAACCTTCGGAGTAACTACTTTAATACCTTAATTACTTAACAAATATTCAGCAAGCACCTTACTCTTTACCCTGTAGAAACAATTTCAAGAGGGTGAAAAACATTAGAAAATACAAAGAAGCATCTCTTTGCTCCTCACCAAACTCTCTTATTCACCCAACCCCGAGCATTTTGCTCAAAGTCACATACAGTGCTAAGTTACCCTGAGATGCTTCTAATCGTGAGCTGCTGAATTGAAGAATTAGCTCAGCCCAGGCACAGAAAATACAGTTTCAGCTGGTTTTCTGAAATCACCAACTTCAGCCCCAAAAAAGTCAGTCCGAGTGTTCCCCAACTGTAAATCTTGGATGAACCAGGAAATCCACTCCCGACCGAAGACAAGACGTGCAGCATTCAAGTTGGGTGACTCGGACCAATACAGAAAATCCACCACAAAGCAATCAGGGAGGCCAACAGGCAGTACCAGACCAAGTTAGAGGCCCAGACTTACCAAACATCTTCCAGCTGTCTAGGCAAGCCCTAAATGACATTACAGGATACAAAATGAAGTGGTGTAAGATAACAGACAATGACACATCCCTCCCTAACACAATCAATGCTTTTCAGTGATAGCAGGAACCGCAGATGCTGCAGAATCCGAGACAACAAGGTGCAGAGCTGGATGAACACAGCAGGCCAAGCAGCATCATAGGAGCAGAAAGGCTGACGTTTCGGGCCTAGACCCTTCATCAGAAATGCCCCGGCCGAGCACTCAGATCCTGTGCAGACCAACTGGTGGAGGTGTTCACCGACATCTTCAACCTCTCCCTCCCACAAACAGAAGTCCACACCTGTTTCAAGAAGACCGCCATCATCCCAGTACCCAAGAAAACCTTCATGACTATCACCCAGGGCTCTGACTTCAATAATCATGAAGTGCTTCGAGAGGCAGGTCATGGCCCAAGTCAACTCCAGTCTCCCAACCTGTCTTGATCCTCGAAAGTTTGCCTACCAACATAACATGTCCACAGAGGATGCCATATCTCTAGCCCTGCACTCATCCCTGGGACATCTGGAAAACAAAGACACCTATGTCAGACTCCTGCTCGTTGACTACAGCTCCACCTTCAACACCATTATCCCCTCCAGACTGATCTTAAAACTTGTGTGACCTTGGTCTAGGCCCTGCCCTCTGCATCTGGATACTCAGCTTTCTGACTCATAGGCCGTAATCAGTGAGGATAGGTAGCTGCACCTCCCCCACACTGGACCCCCCACCCCTCGCAAGGCTGCGTCCTACTGTACTTCCTGTACATCTACAACTGTGTTTCAAATTCCAAACGAATGCCTTCTACAAGTTCGCTGACAACACCACCGTAGTGGGACAGGTATCTAACAACAATAAGTCAAACTGCAGAAGCGAGATAGAGGTTTTGATGACATGGTGCTTTGAAAACAATCTGTCTCCCAACATCAGCAAAACTAAAGAACTGACCATCAACTTCAGAAAGAAGGAAGGAGAACATGCCCCTATCTACATCAACAGAGCTGAGACTGAGAGAGTGAAGAGCACCAATTTCCTTGGAGTGACAATAACTGACAACCTGTACTGGACTTCCCACGTAAGTGCGACAGTCGTGAAGGCACAACAACACCTATTCCTCCTCTGCCTGCTCAGGAAATTTGACATGTCCATAAAGTCCCTCACCAACTTCTACAGATGCACCATTGAAAGCATACTGTCCGGGTGCATAACGGCCTGGTATGGCAACTGCTCTATCCAGGACCATAAGAAGCTGCAGAAGGTGGTGTGTACAGCCCAGACCATCTTGGAAGCCAACTTTCCATCCATGAACTCTATTTACATGGCCTGCCGCCGCGGAAAGGCTGCCAACTTCATCAAAGACCCACCACACCCTGGTAATGATCTCCCCTGGTATGTATACACTGCTAGCTATTCAACCTCTACAACCTCTTCTGTCAGGCAGAAGATATAAAAGCCTGAACACACACACAAGCAGGTTCAGGAACAGCTTCTTTCCGGCCATTATCAGACTATTGAATGAACTCTAGCCTCAAATAATGTAACCTGCAATGTAACCTGTATGCCTCTTAAGTCTTTTGTAATCTGTACATCTTTTGCTTGCTGTGATCTGCCTGTACCACCTGTAAACAAAGCTTTTCACTGTATTTCGGTACAAGTGACAATAAAATCAAATCAAAGAGAGAGCTTTTTTGCCCATCTTTCAGTCTAGATGAAATTTTGAATTTAACTAATGAGTCATTGTTAAATATTAAGTGTGAAATGTATATAAAATTTGATTTTTAAAAAGAGTTCAAGAGCTCCCTTCCTTAACCTAATCTTCCTACTGGCTGAACAAGTACCCTCAGCTGCTGTCAGTAAACATGAAGCTGGAAAAGCACAGCAGGTCATAAAGCATCTGAGAAGCAGGAAAGTCCACATTTGGGCCAAAACCTTTTGTCAGGACTGAAGGGTCCTGACAAAGGGTTTCAGTCCGAAACATTGACTTTCCTGCTCCTTGGATGCTGTCTGACCTGTTGTATTTTCCAGCTCCACATTTATTGACTGTAGCTTCCAGATCTGCAGTCCTTACTGTCTCCTTACCCTCAGCTGTTGATCAGTTCATCACCCACCCATCACTCATCGAGGTAGCTCTGAGGAAGGGTCACCAGACCCAAAACATTAACTCTGACTTTTTTCTTTACAGATGCTGCCAGACCTGCTGAGCTTTTCCAGCAACTTCTTCTTTTGTTACTCATCTGTGTAGAATGTCGGTCAATCAGGACTTACACCTCACATGCACAGCTTTGCCTCACCCAAAGTCACTTAGCATCACTGCATGCCTTTAAGTCATTTCAGTATGTATGCACTGCTAGCTATTCAACCGTGATAGTGTTATGACTCTGAATGAGTCACTGCTCATTGTCTCAATATTCAATTAAACTGAAAGTATAAATGTTTAACTTAACAAAACGGTCAAATTGTTTTTCTTTATTACTGCCAGCTTGACCAAAACAGACTTCCACCAGATTTTGTCAATAATCTTAAAAGTAATTAGTTTATTAAAAACAAACTTTATCTTGAAACATTGTGAATGGCAGAACAGGTTAATAACAACTCAGAATTAAACAATATCTCCTCCATCTTGAACACGCATGTGTACATTCACACACAGACAAGACAACTCTGCAGAACTATTCTCGGTTTGAAAATATAGTTAAAAATGAACAATGCTCCAATAGGTGAAAGCTACGAATTCAGAATGGAATGGCTTCTCACAATTCTTTTGATTAACTGTTGAAGAGTTCCGATTGCTGACAGTCACAGATTGATTGAAGATCCTCAGACTGGATTTCAGATTCAGCTGGAAAACAATTAGTAACTTGATATTTACAGTTCAGGTTTTACAAATACAGCACTGAGAGAGAGAGAGAACTTTAAGCTTTACTTCAAGGCTGGTCTCTTACTGACTGAGAGAGAGAGCTTCTTTGTTCTGAAAGTTTTGTTCTGAAAGTTTCTGCTGAAAGCTTTGTCAGAACTGCAACATTCTGCACAGCAACTTTACACCAGGCTGCTGACAGGTAACAAGCAGGACATATCCTCAGGCCTGTCCAAACCTATTTGTCCAGCAATTAAGGGCCATTAATTCTCGTTCTTAACTCTCTCAGAAGCTTTTATTGGGCTCTTTCTCCCAAAACAATTGTTTTCTCTCTGGTAAACAGCGAATAATCCATCATTCTGTCTGATTGTATGAATCTTTGTTTCTAAGAAATCACATGGGAGAGTCTCTTGAATGCAGAAATGTCTGATCATTTCCTGATTCTCGTGTGCTTCAAATGTATATGTATTCCATCAGCACATCACATTGTGCGCCACTCACTGAGATACTTGCCCCTCTCTTGCAGGAAATGGTGGTGCACAGCAAGCCAACAGGAACAAACTGAGGGGACAAGTACGTCTGCATGTTTTAATTTCCATTGAGGAAATGGTGTTGAACATTTTGGGATGGCCATTGCTGAGGTTGTGGTCAGCCCAGGATTGAAATTGTGAACAGTCGCTCAAGTAAAAGCAAAATACTGTAGTTGCTGAAAATCTAAAATAAAAACAGACCATCGAAAGTTAGGGTCTCCTTAAACCTAGTTCTGCTTCACATATCCCATTTAGCACACTCAATACAATATCTGCTGTACACTTGGATCTCTCACTCCTCACACCAGCCTGCACCTCAAACTTATCCTTTTGTCTTTTCCTTCCAGATACTCAAGAGATGCAAACTGATCAGGCAGTGGAGGAAGATAACCAAGACCCATGACTAGTTTGACAATCACAGCCTCTCAGATACTAAACGGCTAGAATAGAGGTGGAGTCTGCTCTGAATGAGATCATAGAGTCCCTATAATGTGGAAACAGGCCCTTTGGCCGAGCAAGTCCACACTGACACTCCGAGCATTCCACAGAGACCCATTCCCCTATAACCCACCTAATCTACACATCCCTGAAAACCATGAGCAATTTAGCATGTCCAGTCCACCTAACCTGCACATCTTTGGACTATGGGAGGAAACCGGAGCACCCGGAGGAAACCCACGCAGACACGGGGAGAATGTGCAAACTCCACACAGACAGTCGTCCGAGGGTGGAATCGACCCGGGTCTTTGGTGCTGTGAGGAAGCAGTGCTAATCACAGAGCCACTGGGCTGCCCCTTTAACAAAGGCTGAGCTGCTCAGCCTTTACTGAAACCCGGGATTGAACCAGGGACCTTTAGATCGCTCCTGCTCCTCGGATGCTTTATGACCTGCTGTGCTTTTCCAGCTGTACGTTTGTTGATAGCAGCTGAGGGTACTTGTTCAGCCAGTAGGAAGATTAGGTTAGGGAAGGGAGCTCAAGTGGGCAGCAGACAGGGCAGGAGGCAAGAGTGGCACTGGTGCCAGCTCCCCAGAGGCTGAGCTCACACACAAGTTCCTCTACACAGGACATTGATGAGGTCATGACTGTGGTAGCATACAGGGGAACAGTGGGAAACAGACACAGTGAAAGGTTTGAGGCATTGGGAAATCTGCCTGAAAGCAGTCGATCACAAGGCGTCCTGCAATAACTTGGTGCAGAGCTTTCAGGAAAGCTTGGAGATCATTCCTTCCAGTACAGATGAGTAACCAACTCCATTCTCACTCCTACAGACCCAACCAGGATGCAGCATGGTCAGTGTTATATGTCTGTCCATTGTAGCACAAGCAGGAACTATTCAATGTCTTAGCATAATGGCAGCTTTCGTTCAAGGTCAGACAACTGCTATCATGGCAGTGGGTTACAGCTGTAAATCAGTTTACTGTACTCCAGTATTGCCATGGATCATAAATCTACTGTGTTCTCTCAGGAAAACATCATTGTCCAGCCACGTCCCACTGCTCCACTATTACCCCTGCTGTTGCCTGTCAGTAAGCTCAAACTGTTGCCCTTCGTCTCAAGACGGTGCAGTCTGCAAGCAGATCTTCTGAAACCAGAGCTACTTGAGGGCATCCTGAAAGGCCATTTGCATTGTCTTCCTCTGAAGGTCAGCGGCCTTCCAACAGGAAAATTGGAGCCACTGGAGTAGCAACTTATGGGAGCACTGGGAGGCACAGAGAAGACAGGCACAAAAGGAATGCACAAATCTGTCAAATTGATACGTATGCAATATGCACAAGTCATTTCATAAATTTGGATTAGAATGTACATTTTGGGATAAAATTTACTTGTGCACTGTGGCTGAATATCCACTTTAATGATCAGTGATGGGGAGAAGATAAGATGTGGGCTGTTGAATGGGGAATAGGCAATGTGCAGTATTGTACTCTGCTGAGTTCTTCATTGACAGGGACTGATTCTGTAGTCTCCTACATTCCTCCTACTCTTCCTCTTGTTTGACAACTGTTCATCAGACAGTCAGTGATGCGGAGGTGCCGGTGTTGGACCGGATGGACAAGGTCAGAAATCACACGACGCCAGGTTTTAGTCCAATAGGTTTATTTGAAAACACAAGCTTTCAGAGCGTAGCCTCTTCATCAGGTGAAGTAAGATAGAAGCACACGGAACACAGAATTTATAAGTAAAAGATCAAAGGGTCACACAACTGATAAGGATGTATTAAACAAACCTAAGATGCTGTTAAATCTTTAATCAGTCAGAAGGATTTAATTGATTAATATGTATATTTAAATCCATGAATTTGTTCCAAGTCATGACCCTGAGAGAACTAAAGGTTTTATCATTGGAAAGAAGAGGTGACACTTTAGGTCAGACAATGCATGTTAGGTGTGAGGTCTTGTTTGGAATCTGTTTGTGTTTTGACAGACAGTCAGTGGCGAAGGCTCCTTTCTCCTGATGGCAACAATGTGCAACTTGCAGATGATCACCATGAATCTTGAGGACCAGTCTGCCGAGTATGGACAAATGTTCCAGAGAGCCCAAGCATTATTTGGATCCACCAATGGGCTACTATGGCACGTTTTGTGGGGCAGCCTGGCTTTCCTGATCGGCAAGTTGTGCATGCTCAATTGGGTAGCACCATTGTAATTTTGAACCTGGGGTCATCAACAAACATGCTTTGCTGTGGTAGTTTAAAAGCAGCTGTGGTGTTCAGTGTATTGTTTTCAGGAATTCATTGTGCCATTGATCTGCATAGTTCTCCACCCATGCACCAGCTGGATATCTATCAGGTTCTTGCTGTAGGACCAAATAGACATGCAACACTTGCAAAGCAATGTTTGTGCAGTCAATTTACTTTTGCTGATCAGTATTCTGTGAGAAATGCACAGAAGAGATTTTGTTACTTTATTTCCAGAGTAAATCATGTTTGACAATATATTTGTGACAGCCTCTTATAGCTTGGTATTCTGACAAGCTAACCATTAATTAGAGATGTTGCAAATAATAACCACGAAGGGACAAATTAATAAAGGCACAAAAATCATGCAGCGGTGTTCAGTTGTTTATCTCTACGCTGTAGAAAACCAATCATTTGAATGTCGAATGATCAGCAGTTGACAAATAAAAAATGCTAACAGACGAAAGTGTGCAGTATCATTGAGGAAAGTGATTTTTCAAATGTACTTCTGGATATCAAATTGTGATTCATGCAAGTGGCATTGTTATATGAAGTGAGTGATCAGAACCAAAATGAAATATTTCTGAGTAGTCTTTTTTGACATAGTAGAAAGCAAAGATGAATGGAGGTCAAGAAAGGTTTGGTGGTTGTATTTAGTGATCAGAGACAAAACATAATCAAAAAGGTTAATAGAATAAAAACAGAAATTGCTGGAGGAATTCAGCAGGTCTGGTATCTGTGGAGACTAAGCAGAATTAACATTTTGAGTCCAGTGACCATCTTGAGAACAAATTATTTGTTTCAGATCTTTAGCATTCACAGTTCTTTGTTTTGTTTTAAGGTCAATGGAATGTTATACCTTATAACAAAAGGGCTTGAATGTAAAAGCGCAAAAGTTTCATTGCAGCACCAAAGGCTAGGTAGACCAAACCTGGATTTCTCTGTATTGTCTCAGCGCCAGGCCTTGGAAACAATCCGGTTCCAATGATGAGCCTTGGACTCAAAACATTAACACTCCTTCCGCCTCCACAAATGCTACCAGACCTGTTAAGCAATTTCAGTACTTTCTGTTTTTATTTTATCGTAGAAAGGCTGGAGTAGCTTCAAAAGGAATGTTGCTCAGATCCACAAGAAGAGATGAGGCAAGGTTTCATAAGCTTGGTTTGTCCTTCCAAAATTTGAACATTTTAAGGGGTGATTTAAGTGAGGATTTTGAGAGGAAAAGATGTGGTAGATAGAGGGAATTTTTTTTTGATTGCAGGGTTAGAGGACATCACATTAAAATTAGCTTGTCCTCGATCAGATTAGAAAACGCATGTCACAGAAGTAGTCAAACGGTGCTATTCGATCCCACAAAATGCAGTCAACATCAGCTCCATGAATAGTTTAAAATCTTTCATATATAGATTTTTCCCGGTGAAGGGTATTATGGAATATGGAGCCAAGGATGGCAAATGGAATGAGGAAAGACATGTGCGGTAATCTCATTGAATAGCTCAAGGAGATGAATGACCCAGTTCTACTCTTGTGTTAGCAGCAAATTTAAATCTCTTTCTTTGGAGCAGATGCCAGGCACGTTTCACAAATCTTGAGAACTGTCAGCTCAGAAAGAGTGTATTTTTAAACCTTGGAAGCTGCAGTTCAGATTCGATTGAATAGAATTCCTCTGCCTCGATCTTTGTCCAGGTCCCTCTGAAATGGTCATGGTACAGTCAGCTTCAGTAGCCACATACACTGATGCATTCCATATTCTCATAGCCTCTCACCTGTAAATAAGTTGTAAATTTATTGTAAAAGTCCTAAATTTGTGTTTCACTATTCACCGTTAGCCAACCACTGGCATCTCAAACACCAAACTGTCTCTAAATCATAGGTAGAGATGAATGGATAATACAACGCATCTTGCAAAAGCCCTGAAAACATCTTAAGTGATTCCAAGGGCTGAATCGTATGATTTGTTTGCAAAGTCCAAGTGGCATAGAATTTTTTGGAAAGTTTTTCGCTGCAAGCCTGCTGCGTTTTCATGCCAAGTCTTACCAAGCTAACCTCATGACCTACCTACCCTACCCCTATGGTGTTTTTCATGTCCGATTTTCATTCCATCTTAACACGTTGTTCCTTAAATAACTCGCCACCCTGTGGATATTCGCCAAAACCATGGTATCGCTTGCACCCATGCCATCTTGACAAGCACGCTGTGCACCAGGACGAGCACTAGCATCCCGAAGCTGTCCTGCTCAGTCAAAGGTCATGGTGTGATGGAGTATGCTTCACTTGCCTGGATGAATGTACCTCCAACAACATTTGAGAAGATTGACAGCATCCAGGACGAGGCAACCTACCTTATTGGCATGCAATTGATCACCTTCAGCATTCAGTTCCTTCACCACTGATGCACAGTGGCAGCAGTTTGTATGAATCATCTGATCCGCTGCAGTTGCACACCAAGGCTGTTTCAACAGCACTTGCCAAACCCGTGCCATCTACCAGTTAGAAGTCAAGGTCAGCAAATGCATGGGAACACCACTGTCCACAGGATCCTTCCAAGCCACTCACTATCTTGACCTGGAACTGTGTTGATGTTCCTTCGCTGTCACTGGATCAAAACCATGGAGCTGCCTCCCGAACAGTACTGTGGGGGTGACCCTACACCCCCAAGGACTGCAGCAGGTCAAGAAGGCCGTTCACCACCACCCTTCCCCTTTGCAATTAGAGATGGGCAGTAAATATTGTTCTAGCCCTCCCACAGATGAATGCAATAAGTCTGTAAATTCTTCACAACCCTATAAAACCTGTAGATGTTTTCCACAATTGGAGTTGTGTCAATTTGTCCAGTTTATTTCCAGTATTGATGCGCACAAGGACAAATACATCTGTCAACATATTGTTTTTAGTTAGTTTTCAGAGTTGTCCTTTTGTCAGTCAACTAACAAAATGTTTACCATCAGAACCAATAGATAAGATAATTACAGACATGAACAAAAGAGTAGACCGTTCTGTTAGGACTCAAGTGATGTCAACAGCAAGTTACTTGATTAGACAATGCGTACAGAGAGCATTGTACTGGACAGTGCAGACCAGGTACTCCCAAGTGTATTTCCCAGATTGCGTGATCACTGCTCCTGAGTGCATGCTGAAAAGAACTTGTTGGAGCAGTTTTGATGGTGGACTTGCATATGATGCCTCCATCATTATAAAACCTTTGCAGTCTCGGTTCCTACTTGAAGAATGGCTCTGTGGAAGCACTTTGGAAGCAGTGATTTCTGCCTTCAGGAGAGTGGTTAACAATATTAACAAGGAGATAAGCACAGTCAGCCTGTAAGTTCTGTATCAGAGTGACTTCAATCTTGGGGTATCTCGTAAGCCACACTATTAAAAAATTAAAGATGTGCATGTCTCTGCAACACCTATCATGAGTTCCCAAAGGGCTTACAGTAAATGAATTTTATTCAACTGTAGTCACTGCTGTAATTTAGGAAACAGAACATCTGAGCTCTCAGAAGCAGCCATGTGATAATCTTTTTAATGCTGATTGATTTGATTTGATTTATTATTGTTACATGTACTGAGGTACAGTGAAAAGTGATTTCCTGTATGCTTTACAGGCAGATGATACTATACAAGTGTATCAGGGTAAGAGAACAGAGTGCAGGATACAAATGTTACAGCTTCTGAGAAGGTGCGCAGTGAGATCAGCATTAACATTAAAGAAGTCCATTCAAAAGACACCTGGGAAGCTCCTTGTTCCTCTTCAGATTTGTGCCAGTTGATCTCCTACATCCCTGGATAGGGCACCAGGGCCTCAGTTTGACAACTGAGTTTAACAACAAACTCTCAATACTGCGCTGGGGTGTAAACCTATTTTCTTTTGATGGACTAGGACTTGAACCCACAACATTCCAACTCAGTGACAAAGGTGCTTCCCAAATTGATAGTTATTTCAATACCTACTTGCATGTAACCACTAATTTAAAAAAAAAATTGCCTCTGGCTTTCGCCATGGCCAGCGGGATCTGGTTAATTATCAGTTTCAGACTTAACTGCAGTCATAGTCCTGTTGTTTACATTCGGATGCCCTGCTGAGCACAAAATAAGGAAATATAGTGGAAACTTGATTATCCGGGACAATTCTTCAGCGTAAATTAACTTGCCACAGTAACAAATGAGATGTGCAAAGTGAACACCGCAAGTGTTCGATGGAATATGTTAAGTCATTAAGATCATGTGTAATTATCAGTTGTCCGAGGTTAGATCACATAGGAAGTTTCAAGTGTATGTTTTCCTTGAACAAGGTTAATGAACAAGTGGCAATTATGCATAACAGCCTTGTTATTTGCGCCTAGTTATTCAAATGAAGAATGGCCTAACTGTAGAGTGCAAAGTTACTGTGTTGCCAATTTGATCCTCATGCTAAGGGGCATCATTGCAGAGAATAACTTCCACACCTAGTGTGTCAATATTGCTTGCCTCTAAGCTCGGAAGATGCTGTAATACAGAAGTTGAGGGATTGCTGATGATAAAAGAGCATTTCAGCCTTCATGAACTAGTCTCTGCTTTTATTGAAAAGACATAGCCTCACAAAAAGGTGGCAGTAATGTAGTACTGCACTTGGGTGTCAGCCTTGACTTTGTGCTCAAGCACCCCAATGGGCCTTGTATCCATAACCTTGTGACCGAGAAGAGACTGTGCTACAAGTGTAGTTGAGCCCAATACTGAACTACATCTAGGGTGAGTAAACTACTTGACTTTACAATGACATGCAAATCTCTGTCAGCTTGATGTCTTGTCATCACTGCAAGGTATCTGTTATTAAGAAAAAATATACAATACCGCATATTGTTCATGAAGCAAATGCTGATATGGTTTCCTTGCCTTTATACTTGGGTCTCAAGTTACAGTAGTGTGCATTCTCTCGCATGATGCCACACTTGCAAGACAAAAACAAGCATCACATCTCACCCTTAATCTGCCAAAGTCTCAATCAATAAATGTGCTGTCTATAACAGTTAACAATACAAAGAAAGAAAGATGCAGATTCAGTCCGACGTTTCTGCTGATTTCCACCTGGGTGGCAATATCTGTGCTACAATTGCTGTCAGCATTCTTGAGTACAAAAGATGAACAACTAAATTAACATTTCCATTGCTGATGGCTACATATTAACTTTCCTAGACAACAAGGTGCAGGGCTGGATGAACACAGCAGGCCTTGTTGTCTCGGATTCTCCAGCATCTGCAGTTCCTACTATCTCTGATTCGATATTAATTTTCCTGTCTGGTTGTCAGAATCATGGATGACAGAACTCTGATTGCTGCAATAACTCTGTGGTTCAACATTCTGTTGACACTCATTCATTTGTTGCGAGAATGCATGTCTTCATTCGTTGTCAGTTTTATAAAATCTCACTGGTCTGGATGGGACAATCAAATGAAGTCAAGCAAAACCACTGAAAGTAAACCACATGGTGCAAAGCTGTCCAAAAAAAAATGGAAAAAAGTGACAAGTAACTAAAGTGCTTCAATAAGTTTGAGAAGATGATAAATGAGCCATTAAAACAGTGGATTTCCTGGATAGAATTTTTCTCCTGAGAAATAGAGCAAGGGCAGAACTCCAAATGCATTGCCAAAATGAATTGAATAATGTTGGAATTGCACACTCCTAATGGGAAAAAGATAGGATGCCAGCATTCAGTTCTTTGCAGGCAAGAGAGGGCCTTGTCATTGAAAGTCTGACTGCTTCATAACGTTTACTTCTGGCATCTCAACAGCCAAAAGTTCAATCATGGTCAGTACGATAAGACACAGGAGCAGAAATTAGGCCATTCGGCCCATCAAGTTGGCTCCACCATGTACCTCATGTCTCAACATTATTGTCCTGACACGCTCTGGAGTTCAGCTTCACCAATGTGAGGAGAGACTCATATCCTGAGACTCATGAGGGCTTTCACAAAAAAAGTAGTCAGGGAGGCTCTTCAGGGCCAAGAATTCTAATCAACACTCTGACACTTATGGGCAGAAGCCTGCCCATGTGAAGTTTTGTCCACTGACCATATGGATGTGATGTTGACCGGAGTGCCTGACGACAAGCAGGTAGGAAAGGCATGGAAAATGTTAAGGTCAAAAGAAATGATTGGAAAGAGGCTGCTTTGAAAAAAAATCCATCAACCTAAGTTTAACAATGGTCATCTATGCCTGCTGCAGAAGAGACTGCCACTTAGAATTCCGCTTCTAAGGCCTCACACACCACATAAGAACCAGGAGCAAGAGTAGGCTATCTGGCCCCTCGAGACTGCCCTGCCATTTAATAAGATCATGGCAGATCTTTTTGAGACTCCGCTCCACTTGGCCGCCCACTCAGCATAACCCTTAATTACTGTTCAAAAATTTATCTAGCCTTGCCTTAAAAACATTCAGCGAGGTAGCTTCAACCGCTTCACTAGGCAGGGAATTCCACAGATTCACAACCCTTTGGGTGAAGAAGTTCCTCCTGACCTCAGTCCTACATCTGCTTCCCTTTATTTTGAGGCTATGCCCTCTAATCCCAGTTTCACCTGCTAGCGGAAACAACCTCCCTGCCTCCACCTTATCTATTCCCTTCATAATCTTATATGTTTCTATAAGATCTCCCCTCATTCTTCTGAATTCCAATGAGTATAATCCCAGTCTACTCAGTCTCTCCTCATAATCCAACCCTCTCAACTCGAATCAACCGAGTGAATCTCCTCTGCACCCCCTCCAGTGCTAGTATATCTCTTCTCAAGTAAGGAGAACAAAACTGCACAGTACTCCAGGTGTGGCCTCACCAGGACCCTATACAGCTGCAGCATAGCCTCCCTGTTTTTAAACTCCATCCCTCTGGCAGTGGCGGACAAAATTCCATTTGTCTTTTTAATTACCTGCTGCACCTGCAATCCTCCTTTTAGCGATTTATGCACAAGGGCACCCGAGTTTCTCTGCACAGCAGCGTGCTGCAATTTTTCACCATTTAAAACATAGTCCATTTTGCTGTTATTCCTACCAAAATGGATGACCTCACACTTATCGACATTGTACTCCATCTGCCAGACCTTTGCCCACACACTTAGACTATCTATATCCCTCTGCAGACTTTCAGTGTCTTCTGCACACTTTGCTCTACCACTCATCTTAGTGTCATCTGCAAACTTTGACATACCACACTTAGTCCCCAACTCCAAATCATCTATGTAAATTGTAAACAATTTGCAGTCCCAACACTGATCCCTGAGACACACCACTAGCCACTGACCGCCAACCACAGAAACACCCATTTACCCCTACTCTTTGCTTTCTACTGGTCAACCAATCCTCTATCCATGCCAATACATTACCTGTAATACCGTGCAACTTTATCTTATCACAGCCTTTGGTGTGACACCTTGTCAAATGCCTTCTGGAAATCCAGATACACCACATCCACAGGTTCCCCATTGTCCACCATGCAAGTAATGTCCTCAAAGAATTCCACCAAATTAGTTAAACATGACCTACCCTTCATGAACCCATGCTGGGTGTTCCCAATGGGACAATTTATATCCAGATGTTTTGCTATTTCTTCCTTAATGATAGATTCAAGCATTTTCCTCACTACCGAAGTTAAGCTAACTGGCCTATAGTTACCTGCTTTTTGTCTACTTCCTTTTTTAAACAGTGGCGTCACATTGGCTGTTTTCCAATCTGCGGGAACCACCCCAGAGTCCAGTGAATCTTGGTACATAATTACTAGTGCATTTGCTATTTCCCCCATCACCTCTTTTAGTACCCTGGGATACATTTCATCAGGGCCAGGAGACTTGTCTACCTTTAGCCCCATTAGCTTACCCAGCACTGCCTCCTTAGTGATAATGATAGTTTCTAGGTCCTCACCTGCTATAACCTTCTTGCCATTAGTTTTCGGCATGTTATTTGTGTCTTCCACTGTGAAGACCGACACGAAGTAACTGTTTAATGTCTCGGCTATTTCCTCATTCCCAGTTATTAAATTGGCCTTCTCATCCTCTAAAGGGCCAATGTTTACCTTCGCCACTCTTTTACGATTTACATATTTATAGAAACTTTTGCTGCCTGTTTTTATATTCTGAGCTAGTTTACTCTAATAATCTATCTTACTTTTCTTTATAACTTTTTTTGTGGCTTTCTGTTGGCCTTTAAAGATTTCTCAGTCTACTAGTTTCCCACTACTGTTTGCTTTTTTGTATGTTTTTTTTTCAATCTGATCCTTTCTTTTATTTCCTTAGACATCCATGGCTGGCTCTCTCTTTTCCTACAGTTTTTCCTTATCACTGGAATATACTTCTGCTGAGCACTGTGAAAAATCTTTTTGAAAGTCCTCCACTGTTCCTCAATTGACCCACCATAAAGTTTTTGCTCCCATTCTACCTTAGCTAACTCCTCCCTCATTCCTTCATAGTCTCCTTTGTTTAAGCACAGGACATAGGTACTGGATTTAACCTTCTCACGCTCCATCTGTATTTTAAATTTGACCATACTGTGATCGCTCCTTCCAAGAGGATCCCTAACTGTGAGATCATTAATTATTCCTGTCTCATTACACAGGACTAGATCTAGGATGGCTTGCTCCCTCGTAGGTTCCATTACATATTGTTCAAGGAAATTATCGCGGATGCATTCTGTGAACCCCTCCTCAAGGCTGCCATGACTGACCTCGTTTGACCAATCGATATGTAGATTAAAATCCCCCATGGTAATTGCTGTACCATTTTTACATGCATTAGCTATTTCTATGTTTATTGCCCGCCCCATCCCGATGTCATTATTTGGTGGCCTATAGACCACACCTATCAGTGACTTCTTCTCCCTGCTATTCCTAATTTCCACCCAAACAGATTCAACGTTTTGTTCAGTAGAACCTATATCATCCTTAAAAATCAGAGCAACACCACCTCCTTTACCTTCCTGTCTGTCCTTCCGAACAGTTTGATACCCCTGGATATTTAACTCCCAATCATGACCATCCTGTAACCATGTCTCTGTAATGGCCACTAAATCATACCCATTTGCCATGATTTGCACCGTCAACTCATCCACCTTGTTTCGAATGCTCCGAGCTTTCAGATAAAGTGCCCTGATGCCAGTTTTTGCACCTTTTTGGGTCCTATTACCTCCATTACTAACAGCTCTTGAGTTCTCCTTCCCTTTAACTTTTTTCCTAATTTTCAATGGAGTTGAAGCTTCCTCGTCACCTGCTAACCTGCTGCTTTGCTTTACGTTAATTATTATTGTCCCTCTATGCTCGCTTCTCCCTTCCCCCACTTACTAGTTTAAAGTCCTATTAACCACCCTATTTACCCTTTTCGCCAGAACACTGGACCCGGCCCTGTTCGGGTGGAGTCCATCCCAGCGGTATAGATCCCTCCTGTCCCAGAACTGATGCCAATGCCCCATGAAAAGGAAACCCTCTTTCCCACACCACTCTTTTAGCCACGTGTTTACTTCCCTGATCTTTGCCTCCCTATGCCAATTTGCACGTGGCTTGGGCAGCAATCCAGAGATTATGATCCTTGAGGACCTGTTTTTTAGTTTTGTTCCTAGCTTTTCATAATCCCGAAACAGGTCTTTTTTCCTCGTCCTGCCTATGTTGTTGGTACCTACGCGGACCACAACAACTGGATCCTCCCCCTCCCTCTCTAGTATCCTCTCAAGCCGGTCAGAGATGTCTCACACCCTGGCACCGGGCAGGCAACACACCATGCGGGATTCTCTATCCTGCTCGCAAAGCATATGGTCTATCCCCCTGATGATGGAATCCCCTACAACTACAATCTGTCTTTTTGCTCCCCCCTCTTGAATGGCCTCCTGGACCATGGTGCCTTGGTCAGTTGACTCATCCTTCCTGCAGCCCTGTGCCTCATCCACGCAGGGAGCAAGTGCCTCATACCTGTGGGACAATGTCAAGGGCTGCGGCTCCTGTGTTCCTGTCTGCAGGGTTGCTCTACCTGCCTCACTCGCAGTCACACACTGCTGTCCCTGCCCGCTGATCGAATTAACATCAATTAATCTACCAGGTGTGACTGCCTCCTGGAACACAGCATCCAGGTGTTTCTCCCCCTCCCGGATGTGCCTCAGTGTTTGGAGTTTGGATTCCAGCTCATCAATTTTGAGCTGGAGCTCCTCAAGCAGTCAACACTTGCTGCAGATGTGGTCACTGCCGTTCTGAATGGGATCAGCTAGCTCCCACATCATACGGCCACAACACATCACCTGGCCTGCTATCTCTACTTAGTTAATTATTTAAAATTTAATAGTTTTTTTTAAGTTTCGTAGTGTTCTCTGCACCAGTAAGTTTACTCCGTTATATACTCAAACAGACTCCAGCTTTGCCTTCCCACCCGCTCCCAGAGGATTTGGCATCTAGGTGACCACCCCAAAAGATAACAAAGAGATGAGGAAGAAACAATGCAAATAGCTTACCTGCTCATCACACTTAGTCGTTATTATTTGGTTAGAGGAGGTGGAAGGGTGGGAGACACTACGCGTGTAGTGTCTCGGATATTAGTTAACTCCCAAATTTATTGGGTGGAAGCTTACCTTCCCAGGCTGCCCTCGCGCTTTCTCCTGGAGTCCTGTCGCTGAAAACAACTGAAAGGCCGCAGTCATGCGAGGTAAGACTTTTATAATGGAAAAGCTTACCTTCCCAGGCTGCCCTCGCGCTTTGTCCCGGACTCCCGTCGCTGAAAACAACTGAAAGTTGTTTTCAGCATTCAGTCCAGAAGTGGCATACATCCTTGGCACAGTCCATCATCTCTTGTGACAGACATATGTCACATTAATGCTCAGCTGCATCCTGATGTTAACAGAATAGAACTTGTCAATCGTCTCTGAGATCTTGACAAGGCATTTGTTTCCAACCATTAACTCATTAACAAATAACTAACAAAACAGAGCAAACATAAACAACTGGGAAACTGTATTAAACCTTTCTGATTTTAGTCTGGTAGCAATACAGCTTTCCCAACATCTGTGGATATAAGAAACTTGTCAGCAATGCAGCTGCAGTTATCTCATGTAGACTGACAGCAAGCAAGAGAACGTAGCTGTCAGTAAAGTTTACAAATCCTTTCTCAATTCAATATAGATTAATAAATTGCAAGGTGCAAAGACCTTCCTGCTTGAATTTAAATCCTCTGGTGATAGGAAGGCGGCAGGTATATCATGGACCCAAATTCCCACTCTCTCCCCTCCTCCCCATTATCTTGCCCTTACATGACTTCCCCACTGCACCTCTGGGGGGAAGATTCTCTCTTTAAGTTTTCTTGAAATTTCACTGGACAGCTTTGGAAAATGTTATTATTCATTCATTAACAAGATATAAGAATCTCTGGCATTTATTATCCTTAATTGAATGGCATGCAAAACCACTTCAGAGGATTCCTTTTTGATATAGATCTGGAATAGAATGTGGGCAAGACTAGTTAAGGATTGCAGATTTCATTCCCTGAAAGACACGAGTGATCCAGTCGGACTTTACAGCAATCTGATCGTTTAATGGTCATCATCACTGATAATAGTTTTTTTATTCCAAATTTATTGAACTGAATTCAAATTGCCCAGCTGTTGTGGTGGGGTTTAAACTTCTTTTCCAGATCATTAATCCAGACCTCAAGATTAATAGTCCAGTAACATGATCACTTTTTTTCCAGCTCTAGACCTTCATCGGGTCTAGGCCCGAGACGTCAGCCTTCCTGCTCCTATGATGCTGCTTGGCCTGCTGTGTTCATCCAGCTCTACACCTTGTTATCTCTTATTTATTTTGGTTAATCCTTGGGAATTTTCAATCAACAGCATTTTACCTCTTGTTACAAGTAGCTCTTGGCAGTGAGAAACGTGCTCTTGTCCAGACACACAGAGAATACTCCAGCAGAGAATTATTTAGCTGCATCTTGTTCCTCGAGATCAAGAACTAATTAACGAAACAGGCTAATGAATTTCTGGGCAGAAACGGGCAAATTGTATCTGGATAGAAATAATTTATTTGTCTCTTTTGTTGTTATTCATTCTTGACTTCTGATTTTTTTTTTAAATGCTGAGCTAATATATTTTTAAATCATCTTTATGGTAAGTCATCCCATGCTGTTATAGCACTGTCCGTGAAAATATTGACTTCGACCTTATCTTGAGTCTGGGAACTCATTTAGTTACCACTGGGTAGAATCTTTACTGTTAACTATCTCAAAACTTTTCACAATTACAAGATTCTTCATTGTAAAATTTAGCATTTTTGTGGTCCCAGTTGGGTGCCCAGAACTCAGTGATTTTTTTTCACGAAATGCCACTGCCAATATATCATTTAAGTGCGTCCCAGTGTGTTAGTTAACATAGCATCTCTCACAAAGGTGAGATTCTTGATGAGGCAGCTGTCTTGAAGTTTTCAAACAACACTGACTATTTACATTGTTGTGATATTTCAGACTTACGCTTGGCCTTAATTCTGTGCTCAATGACAATTAGTGTTATCTTACATGGACTAAACTAACTGACTGAACACACAACACTGACTTATTGCATTGATCACGGAGTGACTAAAAGCAAGGACCATTATGTTAGAATGTCACATTTTGTGATATCATGTAACTGTCTTAAAAGGTGCCCACTCTGTCTAGTCTGGAATCAATGCAATAATACAACCTTAAATAATGCTGCAACTGTAGCCAAACCAATGTCAGGTATAAATTCATCAACTACCTTTGCTTTTTCATTCAACAGCCTTATATATCCCACAAGTTGAACTTACAGCTTTCTCTCTTTTTCTTCAATCTTTAAAGATGTACATGTCCTTAATTCTATATCTCCATCATAGTCCACTCTGAAAGAAATTAGCTGTTTAATACCCATTTCTTTTCCAAAAACTGCTTATACTTCACACTTCTCAGCATTGACTAACAGCTGCTGGTAATTAAAAGCAAAATACTGTGGATTTTGGAAATCCAAAATAAAAGCAGAAAATGATGAAAATATTCAGCAGGTTTGGCAGCATTTGTGGAAACAGAAAATGTTAATCGTTTGAGTCCATTGTGATCTTCAGAACTCAGTAACTGTTCTCTTGGTTAACTTTTAACATTAAGCCTTTAACAAAATCAAAACAGCTTGAACTTTTGTATCACTATTGTTTGCAGAAATTTACAATGTGTGATTTTGAATCCTTAGATTCTAAGAGCTGGTGATGGCAGCAATCCTTAAATTCAAGGATAATGTCTCTTGAATATTGCAAGTTTCTGCCGTGGATCTTCCTATGACCAGAAAGGCCAATTGTCAACCCATATATCATTTGGGCACACATGGGCCAGGACCTCTCACAAAGTAATTGGATCACAATTTCACTTCCTTTGTTTTTATTTCTGTTCAATTCCTTTTGTTTTTGCTACTCTGCCCCATCATGAAAACATTGGGACTCCAACTATGATAATACTTAACGGGCAAGTTGTCACCATTCTGAATGATTGGTCATGAGTTCCTCCCACTCATTAAAGCCAATGCTGCTGCACTTCAAGGAGAGCTTCAGAGTGTCTTTGAAGCAATTTCTTTGTCCATCTCTGGAACATTATGAATGCCCACACTTCAAATTTGAATGTAACTCAATCAACTTTGAAGTTCTTTGTCACATCCTGATGCCACAAAAGGTGTTGAAGTAAATCTTGTTCCTCCTTTCTAATCTGATTTGATATCATGCTTTATTTCTAAATCCTTCTTGGAAAAGGAAACACAAAATAGGTTCACGAGTAGACCTTAGGGGACACCAAAATACATCTCAGCAATCTTAAATCAATTAATTTGTTTTTAATCTTTGCCTTCTATTTTCTATCTCTATGTCTGTCTATCTATCTATCTAATCTCTTTTATCCATCCATCTAATCAGTTTATCTAATCTATTAATGTAATCAATAATGCTTGCTAGGGTGTACTTTCTAAACTCTGCTGAATAAGCCATATATACATCTGCCCATCCCTTGTTCTACATACTTTCTGTGTTCATCAAAACATTCAAGTTGTGAATCCATATTATCTATTCTGATTTACCTCGTGTTTTTAAGAGTTCACTATTTTGATACATGTTCAGCTTTTGCCACCTGCTATCACTGAAGTGCCTGGCTGACAGATTCATGATTTCTCCCTTTCATGAGCAAAGGTATAACAATTGCCACTGCTGTTTCCCCTGCTCGACCCATTTTTTAATGTTTGTGAAATTTTTATGTGTGTTGTGACTTTTTGCTCCTCTTCACTTGACTTTAGAATAAAAGGAAAATTATACGGCTTTGAGATCATCTCTACCTTTTAGTTCCAGAAAGGTGTCGGTAGCCCATGTAAATATAGCGCTTAACATTTCGCAGTGTCACCTACTTTCTGCAAGCTGCAATAAAGAAACAACTGTTGCTATGCTATTGTTGTAGTCTGTGGTTTTACCTTCAATTCTGACTTCTCGAAGCCCTGATTTTAATCATTTCTACATTGGTGTTTATTTCTTCAGCTCCCAAGGCCCTAATAAGTGGAATTTTCTCCATCAACTTTCCCAATCATTTCTACCTTTGGCTTCCCATCAGCCTCTACCTTTTCAACCAAGCTTTTGATCACCTGTACCAATATATCTTTATGTGGTTTGTTATCTGGTTGTTTGATAACACCCTCCTAGGTGTCCTATCATATCTTTATGTGGTTTGGTAGTTGGTCTGTTTGATAACACTTCCATAGGTGTCTTCGCAAGTTTGCTGTGTTAGATGTGCTCCATAAACTTGAGTTGTTTTAAACATAACCCCATCTTCAGTTTAGTGCAACTCAGGTAGGCATTCTCTTGAGAGGTACTGCAATAGGGTTAGGGAGTTTTCTGTCTTCCAAAGTTTCAGGATGGCCTTGCATTTACAGACAATGAGTTCTGGCACGTTGTGGTATTTTGAATATTAAATTTGTAATATTTATGAAATGCTCTGGAAATAGACCAGTGTAAAACTGAAGCAGGAGTATATTTAGCATAAATTTCATATCCCCCCAGCTTATATTAATTCCAGTGGACCATCAGAAAACCAGTAATATTTCCTGAGACATAAAAGCCACATTTACCAATTAATTAGTGTGCCATGTTGTGCTTCTCAGTGTTAATGAAACTGTCCTAAATAACAGCTGGATTGTCACATCCCATTACTGTCAGCACAAAGTAACTGTTGTTCATTATCATTCCACAACTTCACAGCTTCTTTGCTTCCATTGTATTTTCCAACCTTATCAATCCAGAGCTTCCATTTCTGATTTCATCAGAAACCTGCATCTTCAAGTTGCTGCCTAATCCTCATGCTTCTCTAAACTTCCAAAGTCAACCTAATTTTGCAGGTAAGAAGTTCCACAGAAGCCCTGCAATGCACAGCAGGCAAGTGCATCTCGATGTAGCCTTAAGCACTGACCTAAAAATGAAATCCAATGTGCTTTGAACCACCTTGTGTGGCTCAGTATGAATATTTGTTTGATAACATTCTTTTGAAGCCCAACTTGTGATGTTTGTTATGGGAGATTCCAACATTCAAAGTATATTCAACATGAGGCTCAAGTTAGTGAAAACGCAATGCTTTCATTTGTCTCCAAAAATAGAATTTTCAGCCTGAGCTTTATTAGTTTTGAAACAGGAATGTATAAGTAGGAGTCTCTGCTTCTTGTAACCCTGTGGCAGGAACACACCAGTCAAGTTCTGATAAATTAAAAATTATGCATCCCAAACTTATTTTGAATGGATGTACCATCGTAGATTTGACTGTAATCTATAGAAATTCTTTTTCTATGCTGCCCCGAGCGATGTTTTGTTTCATCAGAAAGGCCATGGGAGAATCTCTCCTCTCTTTCTTAATATATGTATTTCAAAATCACTGTGATATGTTTCTGAAGTTGTGAAATATGGTCTAATGTCAAAACTGCTCAGCAGAAGCCATGAAAGTCATATCCTGAGACCAGGGTCATTAGTTAATCATAACTTTGATCCTTCTATCTTGCAGCACTAAAGCGCAGTTACACTTGCAGTTTGTGTCATGTGATCCTGAATTCCATCGAACAGTACCATGCTCATCTCCAGGGATCAAAGCATCAGACTAAGTAAGTGGCCTTAATTAACTTTATTCAATTTTCTTAGGCTTGTGCTCCTTGGCAGTGCCATGTGTTTGCACCTGACTTCAGTTCTTCATTGAAAACAACATGTATGAAAATGGTACAAGAATAAGGACAAAGGCGGAAAAGATATATCACTTTAGATGTAGTAAGAACTGCTGACGCTGGAGTCAGACATAACACAGTGTGGAGCTGGAGGAACACAGCAGGCCAGGCAGCATCAGAGGAGCAGGAAGGCTGATGTTTCGGGTCAGGGTCCTTCTTCAGAAATGGGGGAGGGAGAAGGGAGCTCTGAAATAAATAGAGAGAGGAGGGGTGGAGCTGGGGAAGGTAGGTGGGATGGTGATAGGTGAGTGCAGGTAGGATGCTGCCTGGCCTGCTGTGTTCCTCCAGCTCCACATTGTGTCATCACTTTTGATGGCTACTTTTACGTTCCAGCTCTGCTTTAGGGTTCCTGCTTCCTGCCTAATGCATGCAGAAGTCTGATTATGGCAGTATTCTGATTGAGCCAGAACCATAGATTTGCATAAGGGTTGTGCCTCTCCATTATTTAGCTGACCACTCACATAATTTCCAACCTCCCCAAACCCCTATCTCTATCACTTTGTTGACCATTGACAGCGGAGATGAAGTTTTCATTGAATAGAAATATAAACGAACGATGACCATAAGTTGGGAAGAGCTTTGGAAAAAAATAATGAAGGTGCTATTTGTACTTAAAGAAATCATATTTTTGTTCCACCATACAGGATAATGGTTAACCTGATTAGGTCATTTCTCACTGCAGTTTCATATTGTTCGTGTGCAGGGGCAAGACGAGTAGTGTTCACCACAAACAAGATGTTGCAATCAAAGCAGAAAGATATTCGGCCTGCTCCTAAAATAAGTAATTGGAATATGAATTTCCATGCCAGTGTAATGCCAGGTGTTAAGGTAGCAGTTTCCAAGAACTTGCTGAATGTGACAAACAGAATCTCTTTTGGTTGTTCAAAATTAACAACATACTGCTCAACTAGCCCATGACTGCACAACGCACAATCCAGTTTATAACATTTGATGCAATTCACAGATGGACAATATTTGTTACATAATCCTCAGTGTTGCAGAGAACCAGTTATGCTGACAACCAATTCTGGATCCTCAGTTGAGCGCTCAGTGTCGTGCATTTTCATTTACTGGAAGCAATACGTATTAATACAAAAGCCCTGTACTTTGTTGAAAGAAAGAACATGCACACACACTGCACATGTTTCAATGCAACAAAGTAGGTGACATTCTCTGGTTCATTTCTCAAGGCAGTATTCTGACCACTGAAAGTCAGCCAGCCCTGTTTAAAATTTAAACAAAGTTTGGGAGTTAACCATCATTGTTGTGGTTGTTACAAGGTCAGAGTTCATAGGATATGAATTCCCTGATTGGACCAGATTAACTGCCCCAATCAGGGAGCCCTGGCTGTCAGACAAGAACAGAAATGTCAGACATCCTGTTCACTCTGAGAGTTGGCTCTGAGGAAGCTTGATCAGTGTCAAAGACTCTCCATCTGTGAATAAAGGGTGACTTGGTGAAGGGATTATGGCCTCTGTGGAGTTAATTCAATCATTAACTGGTTCATTCTCCATGGCTTCATCTATACCAATGAAAGTCCACCTGCCAACTAATCAGCTGTCTCCTCTCAGACAGTATAAATGTTCTTTTCACTTTGTATTGATGTCTCTTGCAAATTGTGCCGATAAGTGCGAGACAATAATGTGACTGTCGTATGAGTACTTATTTTCATTCCATTCAGTCTCCCCATTGTTAACACTAGGGCAAGTGGTGTGTGTTTGACTCTAAAAAGGTACTTTGACTCTTATGCAGCAATGCTTCTGTCATCTCCCATAACATAAGAAATTGCATGTGGATATTATAGAATTGAAGAGTTTAACAGTCATGTATTCCAAATAACAATTGTGGCAAACAGTACATTCCTTGGACAGATGTGTGTCTGGGACAGCATTAGCTTGGAGGTTACAAAAGAGGAGCCATGGAGTGCCATGCTTCAAGTGATTTCAGTTAAGATGGAGATTGAGATCATTATACTTGTAGTCACGTGCTCTGATACAGTGAAGATCTCAAGAGCATGCCCCTTAAAAGTATAATGACCATAACACATAACGCAGCATCCTCCCCTTCCTCTTTCTAATGTTAAAAACCTATCGCAGACAGGTATATTTGATCGCACACAGGCACATGTTGTCAATTTGCGCAAGATAGGAAAAACAGAGATTATAGGTCGAACATTTCGAACTTCAATTTGATGTTTTGGAGGTTTAATATCCATGATTGACTTGTGAGTGTATACCTGTCTGGAGACATATCCTGTGTTTTGGTTTGCACCTGATTGATAACTTGGTTGTCTTGCTGCTGGTTGTTGTCACCCAACATTGCCAACACAATCATTGTCCAATATTCATCTTCTCTCTCTTTGTGCATGATTGTTGTGCCATTAAATTGGTCTGACTGGCCTTCTGTTCTTTTACACTGTGGCACCATGATCAGTTATGACTTTGTATGATGTTGCCAGATTGTGTACTTTAGAAACCTTTGCTACCGTCAAAGTGCCTGTTTTTGTATTTCTAATTTGCACGCTCTGGCCAGTGTACAATTTTGGTACCTCTGCATGCTCAGTTGTCATGTTTTATTCTTGGTCTTTAAAAAAGAATGTCCTCAGAATGGCGAGACAGTTGATTGCTGTGCAATGTCATTGGCATTTACCTTCTGAGCTTAAATTGTGCTGGGAATGGTAATCCCTTCTGCATTGTTGTTGCACAAAAATACAGCAATGCAATGCAAAAGTCTTATATTGTTGCTCCACACCATGTGATCATGGATTTAATAAGACATACTACATGTTCTGCTGGACTGTTTGACCATAGATAGTGGGTGATGATGTCGTATGGGTCATTCGCCACTTCGTACACATCTTGAAATGGTTTACCACTGAACTGTGATCCATTGTCACAGACTATCTGATCGGTTAGACTGGATAAACTGGAAACATGTCACAATGGTCACATTCCTTAAGTTGCTAAGTCATTGAACAATGTAAAATTCAGAAAAGTAATCCATCCCAAGGATGTAATCTTGCCCACGCACTGTGAATCAGCCTGTTGCTACATCTGTCAATGAGTGGATGGGAAATCTTGTAAATGCAGAGGCTTCTTTCACATCGATGGTTGAAATATTTGGCGTGCCTGACATGATTCAAGAGTTGTGGGATGCTTCATGGTTCATACCTAACCTACGCATCTGTTTAGCTGCTTAGATTCACAGAAATTAATGCGAGTTAAGGATGAGAAATTTATTCTTTGTTCAAATACTCCATTGTCTAAAGCTATTGTCAGGTGGTCTTCAGTTAGTTTTCCAAATATCTGACACCAAGAAATTGGGAGTCTTTTGTTGATGACCACTGTTGCAATCATGTTGTACATTGCCTCCAACAAGATTTTTTTTACCTGATGTGGCAGTGTTTATGTTTTCTTCCATAACTGGGTGGCACAGTGGTTAGCACTGCTGCCTCGCGGCACCAGGGACCCAGGTTCAGTTCCACCCT
Source organism: Rhincodon typus (assembly GCF_021869965.1). Taxonomy (NCBI): domain Eukaryota; kingdom Metazoa; phylum Chordata; class Chondrichthyes; order Orectolobiformes; family Rhincodontidae; genus Rhincodon; species Rhincodon typus. The sequence goes on from NC_063371.1 coordinate 5,216,080, forward strand.
TGGGTGACTGTCTGTGTGGGGTTCTCCCATGTCTGCGTGGGTTTTCATTGGGTGCTCTGGTTCCTTCCACAACAAAAAGATGTTCTGAGGAAGGGTCACCGGACCCGAAACGTTAACTCTGTTTTCTCCTCCACAGATGCTGCCAGCCCTGCTGAGCTTTTCCAGCAACTTTGTTTTTGTTCCTGATTTACAGCATCCGCAGTTCTTTTGGTTTTTAAAAAGATGTTCAGGTTTGGTGAATTAACCATGCTAAATTTCTATGACTCTATGAACTGAAGAAATTTAGTGTGGATACCATGATATTAAAGAATCCAACAGACATTTAATACAAATAATTATTATATGAAATATGTACGTAACAGAATACAGACATTGTATTTCCTCAGACCTTGTCGGGCTCAAATTGACCTAGTAGTTTAGAACAGCGAAGCGCATTTCCAGCAGTGTCATGCTTCAAGTGATCTCTGTTAATATGGATGAGATCTTTAAACCCTTCGGTCTCATGCTGTTATTCAGTAATGATATTGTGAGCATGTCTATTTAAGATACACTGACTGTGAGTTATAATTCAAGAGTGAGGCCTTTGCCTCCAATTAATTCCAGCCCATAAGATTGTAAATAAATAAGCAAAGGAATGTAGGATAGTTTAGTTATTGCAGGAATATTGTCTGGACTAATGAAAGCCTACAGACTTTATTAAAAATTAAAACAGCAATTACATCGAGCATAATTGGTCAACAAAACCATTCAAAGAGAACTTTTTTTTCCTGGGAAATCTCCATTTTGTGTGTACAATTGTCTGATTCCAAGTGAAAATTGATAGAGCATTTCTCATTTTCAGCATAACCTTTTTGCAAAGCAGGTCCCTTGTCCAATTTGCATCTCACCATGCACCAGATTAAGGGTTTGTTTTTCTTCTGTGAAAGATCATTGATTTTCATGGATTACAGTAGGAGAACACATTTTCATGAGTTAATCCATAGTTTACATCAGAGATATTGTTTTATCCTGTCCACATAACCAGGTATTCAAATTCTCTTTTATATATCTGAACACAGTGAATAATATCATACTTTTTTAAATTGGATTTTGCAACACAATTTGCAAACATGAACATGGTTATTTTTAGGGCCTTTGTAAACAGTTATTTTTGTGCCGTGAAAATAACTAAATATTACACCACCTTTTTTCACTGTCTACAATAATTGAGAAACAAATCTTGGCTGAATTTTGCTGTTTCATGCTTTTTGCTGTTACCAATCTATAAGTTGTCCAACAACTTAGATTGAAGGAGTCTGCCTCATGAATTGCACATTGTCACATTTTTCTGGACAATTCGCACAGCTCCCTGGTCACCTCATTGGAAATGCCAGCACTCCCTGAACCCGCATGTCTTTAAGAACTTGCTGCATTTGCACATTAAACTTTAGTTGGCACACCGCAGAACGCCTGAGCTGTTGTATATCAGCTCGGATACCTACCTAATGGAATGATCGTTGCTCAAAGCATGTCAATCAAACTCTTTAGCACAGGGATGGAACAGTTTAAACTGTTTAGCCTCAGTCTGTAGTAAATTCCCTTCAGAAACTTGAAACATTTTTCACTTCAAGTTTTTTTCCTACTTCTTTCTGAATCGTTGCTTGTCTCTCTCTTATTCCACTCTTACTGTCCTTCTTGCATTGTGTTCTGGGTCTGACTCGAATTCATCAACCTTCTCCATCAGCACTATTTCTCATTCTTAGTCCCTTCAGACTGTTGATTCCATTGCTCACTAGAATACCAGATGATTTGTTGCCAGTTATCAGCTTTCACTTCCAGCAACTTTGAGGGCAGTTTTTTTTAAGCTACAAGTTGACGGAAAATATGTAGCTGATGGTGCGCAATAGGAGATGCCCTGTTCCAGCAAAACCTGTACCAATTTCTTGAGTTAGTAATCCTCCCATTTCATAGGGCTGTGAAACCTTCATAGGATATGTCCATCAGCACACTGCTAACAGTTCAGACTGTAATCATACTGTCACTGCCAGGCTTAGACCACAAATGTGAATACGTATGGGGATAAGATGCATAAGGATGTTGTCAGGGTTGGAGGGTTTGAGCAATAAGGAGAGGCTGAAGAGGCTGGGGCAGTTTTCCCTGCATGTCAAAGGTTGAGGGGTGACCTTATAGAGGTTTATAAAATAATGAGGGGCATGGATGGGGTGAATAATCAAGGTCTTTCACCCAAGATAGGGGAGTTCAAAAAACTAGAGGGCAGAGGTTTAAGGTGAGAGGGGAAAGATTTAAAAGGGCCCTCAGGGGCAACGTTTGCATACAGAAGGTGGTGCATATGTGGAATGAGCTGCCAGATGATGTGGTGGAGGCTGGTACAATTACAACATTTAAAAGGCATCTGGATGCGTGTATGAATAGGAAGGGTTTAGACAAATATGGGCCAAATGCTGGAAAATGGGACTAGATTAATTTAGGATACCTGTTTGACATGGACGAGCTGGCCCAAAGGGTCTGTTTCCATGCTGTAGGACTCTATAACTCACGAGGCTTGTCGTCAACTTTATATCAGCACCACATGAGGACCAGTGACAAGAAAGCCCTGCACTTCTTCCAGAAGGCAACTGCATAGCTCTGGTCCCCAAGCTGCCAATGTTTCATTTCTGGAAATGCCAGATACAAGAAAGCAATTTCAGTGAAAATTTAGAATATGCACATATGCACATATGAATATGAATGTGATTGACATTTAAGTATCTCCAATGGGCAATAAATGTTGTCCTTGCTCTTGCAAATATTGTCAAGACCCACATCGCATGAAAGAATAAATTTCAAAGCAAGGAGATTGAGCCTCTGTCAAAGGTCACTCTCATCTTTTGGCTCTGGTAATCAGGTAAACTGGAGCCTGACACCCTGAGCTGTCATGGTCGAAGCAACAACATTACTGCTTCACTAGTCACTTGAATGATATTAATAAATCTATTGACACATCAAAATAACTGTTATCTTGTAATCCTCATGTAATGCCATTTTTCATGTATGTCTTCCCCAGCTACTGACATATTTAACCTTTCTTCATGGCAAATATATCCATTCCCAATGATATAAAAACGTTTATGTGATATTTTGGTTTGCTTCTGATATGTGAACCTTACACTTTCACTCTAATTGCTCAGCAACAGCTGTAAAGCAATAAAGGAGACAAAGTGGAAAGAAGTGCCCCGTGTGCAATTAGTTCCCTGTAAAATGAGATTTTGCTTATGGAACAAAAGCTGCTGTATCTCATCTAGTGAGTGAGTTGCAGCCTGGAATCTAACAGAGGTTCAAATTGTGCAGGTATCTACAGTGAAATCATGTTTCTTCAAGGTTCCCATGAGGCTAACTCTAACTTATCAAACAGCTACTGTTCAGAGTTCTGGCTCCATCACCTACAAAAATAATGCACTCAAGGCACAATCCTTGTTCTGCTTTAGTGATGCTCAGCAACATTATCCGGCAAATGCCCATTAGAACTCCAGGTGCTTCAAGCCCCTCCTTACACAGTCAACTGTCAGCTCCTGTCCTCTGGAACTCACTTGCTACTTCTCTGTTTGTTTTATGATCCCCCTCCGCAACTTTACAGCGCACCTCAGAAAGTTATTTTCTGAACAGCACATAATAAATCCCCCTGACTTTTCAACGACTGCGTGGGCCACTCTTTTGTTGAAATAAGCTGGGGCATTTCATTATGCCAAAGGAATGCAAGGAAAAGGATTATTAAAGCAGCCAAGGGTAGTGCCCTCAGTTCACCATACTCCCTGGGGCAGAGCACCTGGCTTCCATTAAATACTGAAGCACAGTAGAGGTAACAGGCTGATACTTGTTTCAAATAAAGATACCTTCAGTGGCAGTGTAAATCATTTGGAAAGTCAGCACTCAGAAGCAAATCAAATCAAATGATTAGTTCCAGCGACATTAATTCACTGTGTGGATAATGAGCTCTGGAATTCTGCTTCTTGACATTCAGTGGTTGACACTTCGGATTGCCAATATCTTACTTGTAAAGTTCAGAATGCGGACCCATAACGCACAGCACATCCATTTAAAAACAAATCAGATAAATCACATTCCAGTGATCAAGCAGCGCCGGTTTTTGTTTAATAAAACCTGAAGATCGCACAAGGAAGCAAAGGTTTAAAGGGTCAAGGAGCTTGGAAGTTTGTGAATCAGGTACAAACAGTGCCCTAATGCAGTCTGCAAAGGTGGAGAAAATTCATACTCACTTCCATTTGACGAAGGCAGTGCGTTTCAGGTTTCTAGGAACAGGAGATGAGGGTGCCTAATGGCCTTAGAAATACAAATACCTGAAGTAGAATGCATCAGTGACACACCATACTTCACATCTGTTCATGTGGCAGAGATAATTGTTACATCACACGTGAGAAATGTACATCTCTTCAAGTGGGAGGTGCAGTGAAGATATCGAAATCATGCAAGGTTGTCAAAAAGGAGGGTGTTTGGTCCATCATTCACTTCTGACAACAGGAGAAAACACCTTAGTATACATTCCTCAGGACCTCCTTGTCCTTTGACATGGCACCATATGTCCATCCCATTTCCAGATCCTGCCAAAGTAGTTTTTGCCAAAGCATATCACTCAGCTTCTGTATCTACTGTTGATAATAAGCTTTTCACCCATTACACAAAAAAAGTTAATGGAATATCAAGCTGGATACTTCTGTTAATAACCTTCATGCCAACGTGTTACAGATTTATTTGCCAATGAAAGTCATGTGTCACAATTTATCTGTTCAAATGTTTCACAAATCTACAAACAAAGAACAATACAGCACAGAAACAAGCCGTTCAGCCCTCCAAACCTGCACCGACACATTTTGCCCTTCCATACTAAAACTGTCTTCACTTACAGGATCCGTATCCCTCTATTCCCTTCTGACTCATGTATTCATCCAGGTGCCTCTTGAACGCTGCAATTGTGTCTGCTTTCACCACCTCCTCTGGCAGCATGTTCCAGGCACTCACCACCCTTTGTGTGAAAAACATGCCTCGCGCATCTCTTTTAAACTTCCCCTTTGCACTTTGAACCTGTGTCCCCTCGTAATTGACCCCTCCACTCTGGGAAAATGCCTCATACTTTCCACTGCAACCATGCCATTCACAATCTTATCGACTTCTATCAGTTTGCCCCTCAACCCCCTGCATTTCAGTGAAAGCAAACCCAGTCTATCCAACATTCCTTCATAGTTAAAATCCCTCATACCAGGCAACATCCTGGTAAACCTTTTCTCTGCCATCTCCAAAGCATCCACATCCTTCTGGTAGTGTGGCGACCAGAACTATATGCAATATGCCAAATGTGGCCTAACTGAAGTTCTATAAAGTTGCAGCATAACTTGTTTATACTAAATGCCCCTTGCAATGAAAGTAGGCATGCCATAGGCCTTTTTTACTACCTTATCTACCTGCACTGCCACCTTCAGTGATCTGTGGACCTGCACACCTAGTTCACTCTGCATATCAATTTTCCTAAGGGTTCTGCCATTCAATGTATAATTTCCACCTGCAGTTGACTAATTTGAATTAGTTCTGTCTGTAATCTGACCCAATCAATGTGGAGTAAATTTCTCAACACAATGTCAAAGACTTACTGGTGACAGCCAAGGTAATGAAACAGGTTGCTGATCAGCATTTGTTCCTTGCAACTAACACTTCTGGAAATTACCATACTTGCACAATCCATGTACAATGCAGGGGAAAATTTGAGCTACTTGACTGTTTTTAGTGAATTTGTGAAAAGCTAGTCTCCGTTTTATATCCATATGTCAAATCCTGTGGCTTGGTGGAGCTGGTGGCATCAATGCATGTTCCATACCATATCACAACAAAATTGGTGGAGTGGCAAATAGTAAAGAAGATAGCCACAGATTACTGGAGGAGAGAGATGGGCTAGTCAGGTGGTCTGATCAGTGGCAAATGGAATTCCATCCTGATTAGAATGAGTCGCTGCACTTGGGAAGGATAAATAAAGCAAGGTAATGCACAAAGAACAGTAGGACCCTGAGAAGCACAAAGGATCAGGGGGACAGGTAGATGAAGGAGTTAAGAAAGCATATGGAATACCTGCCTTTATTAGCCGAGGCATAGAGTTTCAGAGCAGGGAGGTTATTGCAGGAACTGTATAAGAAGTTGGTTAGGCCATGGAGATGGTGGAAAGGAGATTTGCCTGGATGTTGCCTGCACTGGAGAGTTTTAGTTATGAAGAGCGATTTGATAGACTAGGATTATTTTCCTGGAGCAATGGAGACTGAGGGGCGACATGATTGAGATGTATAAAGTGATGAATCATGTCTAGATATATGTACATATACAGGATGCAGAAAATTATTAAGACAGTGTCGACAAGAAAAAAAAAATCTTTTCCCTTGGTGGTGAGATCAATGACCAGGAACAATAGAGTTAAGCTGAGGGGCTGGAGAATAAGAGAGGATGTGAGTATTTTGTTTTTTCACCCAGAGGGCGGTGGGAATCTGGAACTCAGTACCTATAAGGCTGGTACATGCAGAAACTTTCATAACATTGAAGAAGTATTTAAATATATGCTTCCAATGCCAAGGCATACAAGGCTATGGGCCAAGTGCTGGAAAATGGAATTACAATAATTAGGTGGTTGCTTTTGACTGGTGCAGACTTGAGAGGCTGAAGGGCCTATTTTTCTGTGCTGTGACACCTATGACTCTACAGCAATGGCTTGAATCATGATGATAACCATGTGGAACTGCAGATTTGGTTTGTGAAAACAAAATGGCTGTCAAAAGTGTGAAAAATAACTACATCAAATTTGCAAAATAAACTGTCAAATACTGGCATGGAGAGGGAGATGATATGGATGAACAAGGAGACCCAGTGTACTCAGACTTTCAGTAGATTTTTGATAAAGTCCTATGTCAGAGTTAACATGTAAAATTAAAGTATGTGGGATTGGGAGAGTGGACTGATATGGGTAGAGAACTAGTTGGCCGATAGGAAACAAAGTGTAGGAGTAAATGGGTCTTTCTCTGAGCAGCAGGCAGTGACAAGTGGAGTCCTGCAGGGATCAGTGCTTGGAACCCAGCTATTCACAATACATTTTAATTATTTAGTTGAGGGAACTAAATGTAACATGCCCAAGTATGTAGCTGACGAAAAGCTGGGGAAGAGGGTGAACTATGATAAGAATGCAGAGGTGCTTCAGGGTGGTTTGGACAAGTTGAGTGAGTTGACAAATGCATGGCATATGAAGTATAATGTGGATAAATGTGAGGTTATCCACTTTGGTAGCAAAAACAGGAGAGCAGATTATTATCTGAATGGTGATAGATTGGGAAAAGAGAGGTGAAATGAGATCATGGTATCCTTGTACACCAGTCACATGCAATTGCAGTGGGCGATGAAGTAGGTAAATGGTGTGATGGCCTTCATCGCAAAAGGAGTACAAGAACAGGGATATCTCCGTGCAATTGTACAGGGCGTTAGTGAGACCATATCTGGAGACCTGTGTGCAATTTTGGTCTACTTTGTGAGGCAGGCTATTCTGGCAATGGATGGAGTGCAAAAAAGGTTTACCAGACTGTTCCCTGAGATGTCAAGACTGATATATGAAGAGAGACTGCATCATTTAGGACCATGTTCACTGTATTTCAGAAGAATAGGAAGATATACCAGAAACCTGTAAAATTCTAACAGGACTAGACAGTTGAAAAGCAGAAAGGGTGTTCCTAAATGATTGGAGAGTCCAGAACCAGGGTTAACAGTCTAAGGATATCGGTAGAAATGCAAAATGAGCCTGTGGAGTTCTCTGCCACAGAAAGCAGATGAGGTCAAAGCATTGAATGTTTTCAAGAAGGAGTTGGATTATGTTCTGATTGCTTAAGGGATCAAGGGATATGGGGAGAAAGTAGGAATGGGTATGAGTTGGATGATCAGCCATGATCATATGTTATGGCAGAGTAGGTTCGAAGTGCTGATTGGTCAACCCCTGCTCCTATTTTCCCTGTTTCTGTGTCTTAAAACTTGCTAAATCAAATTCATTGCACGAATGTACAAATCATACTGTTGGAGCAACCAAAATTACAATTTAATCCGAGTGGGCTTTTCCCCACCTCTTAGTGTTGCAAAGTCATCATTTTGTGGAGGAGACAGTGCTCATTCAACGTAAGGTTTTTTTTTTAAAACTGGCAATTGGAACAAATTTTAATGTGTAAAGCCTGTGCTCTGCATTAATATTCAGGCAGATTAGTTTGAAATGTATTTTGTGTAGCTATATAAGAATATCAATGCAACATGATTGCAGTTATTTTAGTGACATTTGCACAGGTGTTTTGAAAAATCAAATAAGTGATTGACAACATAATTCCTTGTCACTTCCCCTGTGATTGTAACATTATGAAAGCCAATTACGCTGACAATCAAAGGGCCAGCCAGTTTAGTACTTCACCTCATGATCTGTGTGTTCTGTGCCTCTTTGTCTTCAATATTAATGTGAGCCTAATATAATTTCATTCACCTTCCTCGAAAAATTTATTGACTCACTGTTCATTAATTGCTGCCACTAATAGCAAAAAAAACTTCATCCCTCTTAGTCTTGGTGTGGGACTGAATCACTGGGTTTCAGCTACTTGATAGATTCAGGTTTCCTTGTCTGCAGAAATATGAATATAAGTTCACACATGCAAGATTTCAGACCACAACATGCCAAGTTGCGATTGTACTGACAAATTTCAGACATACGTTTCAGAAATGATTGTTGCGTCCTTTCTTTCTCATTATAAGGAATTTATCTAACCAGAACAGGAGGATGAAAATGATACAACTTGACATTGAAGAAGACAAATCACCCTTCTTTTTAATGTAGAGCTGTTTTCCCTCAGAATTTCTGTCAGAACAATGGCTTTCCCCGCATCTGACAGGATTATTTACTGCACTAAATGAATTGATTTTTATTCATTTATTGCTGTGCTTTTTGTTGGATATTTTGGAGACGGCTTAAAAGCCAATGCATCACTCGGATATTTTAATTCAGGATAGTTTTAGTGAAATGTAGATTTAGATGAGGTACAAAAGCAGCTTGGAGACGGTGCCTAAACCAGAAAGGCAAACATCAGGGTACTGACAGTATTTTTTTATTCATTCGGGGGATGAGTTTCACTGGCTTAGCCAGTATTTGTTGCCCCAATAGCTGTTGAAGAAATGCTGGTAAACTGTTTTATTTGAACTGCTGAAATCCATTTGGTATAGGTATACCCATAATACTGTTAAAGAGGGAGTTCTGGGATTTTGACCCAGTGACACTGAAAGAATAGCAAGATATTTTCAAGAGATAACAAGGTGTAGAGCTGGATGAACACAGCAGGCCAAGCAGCATCATAGGAGCTGGAAGGCTGACGTTTTGGGCCTAGACCCAAGATGACCCTTCTGATACAACAAAGGTGCAGAGCTGGATGAACACAGCAGGCCAAGCAGCATCATAGGAGCAGGAAGGCTGACGTTTCGGGCCTAGACCCTTCCTCTGATGCTGCTTGGCCTGCTGTGTTCATCCAGCTCTACACCTTGTTATCTCAGATTCTCCAGCATCTGCAGTTCCTACTCTCTCTAAGATATTTTCAAGTCAGGATGGAGAGTGGCTTGACTGGGAACTTGGGTGTGGTGGTTCCCATGTAAGTACTGCCCTTGATCTTTTAGACGGTCGTGGTCGTGGGTTTGGAAAATGTTTTCTGAGGAGCTTGGTGAACTTCTGCAGTGCATCTTGTAGATAGTACATACTGCTGATACTGAGCGTCGGTGGTGGTGGGCATAGAGTGAATGCAGTACCAGTCAAGTGTTGCTTTTTCTTGAATGGTGTCAAACTTCCTGAGTGTTATTCCTCACTGCTCCAGGCAAGTGGGCAGTATATTATAAGTAAGAAATAATATTGACACACAAAAATAACATGCAATAATCACCTCCAACAAGGAAGAGTCTAACCATCTCCCTTTTATGTTCAGGGCTGGATGAACACAGCAGGCCAAGCAGCATTCATAGGAGCAGAAAGGCTGATGTTTCTGGCCTAGACCCTTCATCCTGCTCCTATGATGCTGCTTGGCCTGCTGTGTTCATCCAGCCCTGCAACATA
>NC_063371.1:5226617-5259703 GCF_021869965.1 Rhincodon typus
GAAACGTCAGCTTTCCTGCTCCTCTGATGCTGCTTAGCCTGCGGTGTTCATCCAGCTCTACACTTTGTTATCTCAACTACAAGAGTAGTTCAAATTGTAGGAATTCTGCAGCGAGTAACTCATCAACTGCCTCCTCAATGCTTGTCCACCAGGTGTCAGTATGGAATGTGATGGAATACTCTCCATTTAGCTGGATGAGTGCAGTCCAACAGTACTCAAGAGGCTTGACACCATCCAAGAAAACTCGCTCTTTTAAGTTGCCAATATGCCACTGACAGCTTTCACTCCCTTCACCGCAAGTCAGAGTGGCAGTGGTGTATACTATCTTCTGTCACAACTCACCAAGCCTTCATCAACAGCAACTTCTAAACCCTTGCCCTTTACCATCAAGAAGGACAAAGGCAGCAGGTGCATGGAAACGCACCATTCCCCTCCAAGACACACAGCATCCTGACTTGAAACTGTTCTCACCTTTTCTTGATCAGCACCACCACTTCTCCAAGGCAATCAGGAATAGACAAATAAATGCTGGCCCAGCAAACAACGCCCACTCACCATGAGTGATTAAAAATGAAAACCGAGTCTGTTTAATTTATTATGGTTGTGATTCCAACAGTGGGATTTCTCATTATTAAGGAAGAAGTCTATTTTTAAGGAAAAAACAGCAGGACATTTGGAAAACCTTAACACAATCATAGTCAAAACCAGCCCAGCTCGTCCTCGCCTCCTTGACCTATCCGTCTTTTCTCCCACCTATCCATTCCTCCCACCTCACTGACCAACCCCCACCTTCACCTCCTACCTACCAGCCTCATCCCCGCCTCCTTGACCTGTCCGTATTCCCTCGACTGACCAACCCCCATCCCAACTCCCCGCCTACACTCACCTTTACTAGCTCTATCCCTGCCTCCTTGACCTGTCCGTCTTCTTTCCACCTATCTGATCCTTTATCCACTTTCCATCATCGCCTCCCCTCCTCTCTATTTATTTCAGAGTCCCCTTCCCCTCCCTCATTTCTGAAGAAGAGTCCAGACCCGAAACGTCAGCTTTCCTGCTCCTCTGATGCTGCCTGGCCTGCTGTGTTCATCCAGCTCTACACCTTGTTATCTCAGATTCTCCAGCATTGGCAGTTCCTACTATCTCACAATCATAGTCAACATGGTTTTGTGAAAGGGAAATCATTTATGACAAATTTGAGGATATTACATTCAGAGTTTGGATTTGTTTTTCCAGAAGACATTTGATAAGTTGATACATAAAAGGATGTTGCACAAGATAGGAGCTCATGGTATTGAGGAAACCCTATTAACTAGGATTGGAAATTGGTTATCACAGAGAAGATAGTCAGTCAGGATTAATGAGTCTTTTTTGAGGTTGGAAACAAGGAATTAGTGGAATGCCATAGGTTTCAGTCCTAGGTACCTCGACTATTTATTGTCTATATTAATGCCTTGGAGGAGGGGCAGAGTACAACATATCCAATTTGGTGAGAATGGAATGATTGGAACTGATTGGTGGAATGACACGTTGTATGAGGATATTAGGAATCTAAATGGGGATGTGGATAGGTTGAGTGAATGGTCAACAACTTGGCACATGAAGTTTAAGATAGTAAAGTGTGAGGTAATGCACTTTGGTAAGAAGAATCCAATGGTAGATGATCACTTAAATTGAGAAATGCCCCATAAAAGTTCGGTGTAGAGGATCTGGGTGTTCTTGTGCTTGAAACACAAAAAGTTAGCAACCAGATGTTGCAAGTAATTAAGAAGGCAAATGGAATTTTGGTTTTCATTGCGAGAGGGTTGAGTATAAATATAAGGATGTCGTATTGCCAATGTATAAGGTGATGGTGAGGCCACACCGAGAGTACTGTGTACAGTTTTGGTCCCTGAACTTAAGAAAGGATATTTTGCCATTGGAGGCAGTTCAGAAGAGATCACCGGGCTGATTCCTGGGGTGAAGGGATTGACTTATCAAGAATGGCTAAACAAATCAGGTTTTTATTCATGAAAGCCATGTGGGGTAAAAACTTAATTGCAGGGAGTTACACATTGAGTTGTAAAAAAGAGTGGCACAGATTTGGAAAACACGTTCAAGGACTTTGGAAAGGGAAGAGCATTTGGGGTTTACTTATAAGGATAGAAAAGTTAACGTTTTTATTTGAAGAGGGGATGTGATAATGCAAACCTGGAGGGAAAGGAAACAGACGAGATAAAAGGGAACCATAAATGCAGACAGCTAACATTGCTAGAATAGGAAGGGATGTTGGATGGTCAACACGTCAGCGAATCTAGAGAGCAGGAGTTGGTTCTTATGGACACGTGGATTATGACGATGCCACAGTAAAGAGCCAGTGGGGAAGTGGAGGAAGATGGAAGTTAAACAGTAGGGTATGAAAGAAACTTAGGGGAAATTTGGCATGGTTGGCAATGGAAAACAAACATAGAAAATAGGGGTATGAATAGGCCATTCTGCCCGTTAAGCCTGCTCTTTCATTCAATATGATCATGGCTGATCACCAATTTTCCTGTTTCTGCTTTCTCCCCATATCCTTTGATCCCTTTAGCCCGTAGAAATATATCCAATTCCTTCTTGAATACATTCAATGTTTTGGCTTCAACCACATTCTATGGCAGAGAATTCCACATGCTTATCATTCTCTGGGTGAAGAAGCTCTTCTTCATCTCAGTTCTAAATGGCCTATCCTGTATCCTTAAATTGTGACATGTGGTTCTGGACTCCCCGGTCAACAGGAACATCCTTCCTACGTTAACCCTGTTTAGTCCGATTAGGATTTTATAGGTTTTGTGATATCCCCCTTTACTCTTTTGAACTCCAATGAATATAGTCCTAACCAATCCTGTCTCTCTTCACATGACAGTCCTGACATCCCAGGAATCAGTCTGGTAAGCCTTTGTTGCAATCTCTCCATAGACAGAATATTTTTCTTCAGAGAAGGAGTCCAGAACTGCACACAATACTCCAGGTGTGGTCTCTCCAAGGCCCTGTACAATTGCAGCAAGACAACCCTACTCCTGTACTCGAATTCTTTCGCTATGAAGGCCAACATACCATTTGCCATCTTCACTGCCTACCGTCCCTACAATGCTTACAGTCACCGACTGGTGTGCAATGGCACCTAGGCCTCATTGCATCTCCCTTTTCCAACTGTATCATTCAGATAATAATCTGCTTTTCTGTTTTTGCTGCCAGAGTGGATAACCTCACATTTATTCACATTATACTCCAACTGCCATGTATTTGCCTACTCACTCAACTTGTAGAAATCACACTGAAGCTGCAACCTCCCACACAGCTTTAGGCCATCTGCAAGCTTCGAGATATTACATTAAGTTCCTTCATCTAAATCATTAAGATATGTTATGAATGGCTGTAGTCCAAGCAATGAACTCTGCTGTGCTGCACTAGTAACTGCCTGCCACTTGGAAAATGACACGTTTATCCCTCGTCTTTGTTTCTTGTCTGCTGACCAGTTCTCTATCCATATCAGTACAGCACCTCCAATCCCATGTGCTTTAATTTTACATGCTAATCTCTTACGTGGGATCTTATTGAAAGCTTTCTGAAAATCCAAGTAAGCCAGATCCACTTGGTCTCCCTTATCAAGCATAGTGGTTACATCCTCAAAACATTCCAATTGATTTGTCAAGTATGATCTCTCCTTTGTAAATCCATGTAAAGTTTGTCCAATCCTGTCACTATTTTCCAAGTGCTCTGCTAAGAAATCTTTTATCATGGACTGTCACATTTTCCCAAATACTGGTGTAAGGCTTACTTGTCTATAATTCCCTGTTTTCTCTTTATGTCCTTTTTCAGATAGTGAGTGACATAAATTGCTTTCTAATTCATCAGAACTCTTCCAACATTGATAGAATCTTGAAAGGTGACCAGCAATGGATTTCACAATTTCTGTGGATACTTCCCTAAGTGCTCTGAGATGTAGATTATAAAGTCCTGGGGATTTATCTGGCTTTAGGCCCATCAATTACCCCTGCACTCTTTCCCAACTAACAGTGATTTACGTCAGTTCCTCTTTTTCACTAGGCTCTGTGTTTCCCAACATTCTTGGGACATTATTTGTGTCTTCCTTTGTGAAGACAGAACAAAAATACATGAAAAATTAATCTGCAATCTCCTTGTACCCAATTATAATACGCCCTGTTTCTGACTGTAAAGGGACCAACATTTGTCTCCACTCATTGTTTTCTCTTCATATACCATGAGAAGGTTTTAAATGAGTTTACTCTCATACTCCACTTTCCACCTCTTAATCAATCCCTTTGTCCTCCTTTGCTGAAATCTAAACTGCTTTTTATGGCCAATTAGTATTCCAGTTCCTTGGAGCGAATACCATCATTCATTTTCTGTGTTAGTCATAGTCAGACCATCTTTCCCATTTGTTTTTTATGCCAGACAACAGTTGGCAAAGGCTACTGAATGGACGGTTTCTCTTTTAGCAAGAGTCAAACCGATGAGCTTCCGCACTTGTGGCTCAAGGATGGTTGAAGGAAAAGCCTCGAAATCTTAGAAGCAGATGCTTTGTAACAAAACAGAGAAGCCGAGAATTAATTTTTCTCGCAAGGTTCATCTTCAGCATCGAGCGGTTTCAGCTGAAGATGTCACGATATGCTCGATATGCTCAGCATCATAGGTGAAAGTGAAATTGGCACCTACAGAACTGTTGTGGTGAACGATGGGCCAAAATTAAGACAATTGGGAATTTGACAACGCTGCTATGAGCAGAATATTTCCAGGAACAAACACTGCTGGAATTGTGGTTGGGAGGTGGAAGAGGCTGTGGTGAAGATCGATACAAGGAAACGATCAGTGTGCTTGTGTTGAGCATGATCACAGTAATGTGATGACATAAAAAGGTCAGGTTGAATAAGTTTGTGAATATGGTTAAATTGCATATTTAGGTATAAATAATGTGTGTAATGCAGGATTGTCAAAAACGTTGTTTTGTGGGTAGCCTAGACATATGTTCTTTCACCACGCTGAACATTATAATTCAATGTTGCCAGTCCTCACTTATCTTCTTGTTTTGATTTTGCATGTATTGACCAATATGGCAACAACTTTAAGTACAGCCTATTGCTAGACTCCAGGTTAATGAAATTCAAAAAGGATAAATCAGCAAATATTCAAACACAGCAAAACAATCAGTATCCTCAATTTCATGACCTCTACTTGAAAAGAGCAGTTGAGAGAAGTATTACATCAGGGAGTCGTGTTGATCTGCACTGTGTTTATGCTGCAAGCATTTTTATTCCATATCTTGAAGAGTGCGGTTGTCGTTCACTGACATTGTAAACATCCTGTGCATGGCCGATGAACAATAGAGGGGAGACTGAATATCAATCATTAAATTTATTCTAGTCCCAGTTTTTAATTGTTGTTTGGTGTGGTAATGTGCTCTGCTTTGTTGCAAATAGCAAAAGGCAAGTAAGCTTGAAGACGTAATGCAGGTTTTTGTGTATTCCTCATTAAAATGAACAAAGTGCACTTCCTTTGCACTTAAATAGCCATAAATCCATTCAAGTTTGCAAAACGAAAGCATGATAAATTGCCGTCATAAAAATCATTGATGCACAGTTCAGATGGAAAGCACTTTGCTAGCTATTATTTTAGCATTAAGAAACCGAATAAAGCTGTGGACACCACATGTTATTGCATTTCATAGGCATATGGATTTGGATTGTAGTGCTATGTTCTTTATATAACATGGTTATTAAACAGTATAGTGGTTAGCACTATATAAAACAGTGTACTTGGACTGAAACTTTTTAAAAGAGAATGCCAAGGCCTGTAAGATAATGACGTCCGATTTTCCTGGCTCTTGCATCCAAGAACTGAGTTTTAAACAATTGAGGATCAGGATAAAGTGAACAAAAACAAAGTTGCTGGAAAAGTTCAGCAGGTCTGGCAGCATCTGTGAAGAAAAATTCAGAGTTAACGTTTCAGATCTGGTGACCCTTCATCAGAAATTCCAGCACCCTTGAGCCTGTTTTACTATTCCATGAGAGGATCCCTCAGTACCTTTGCTGCAAAAAAAATTGTCTATCTCAGATTTAAAATTTGCAACTGATCCAACATCCACTGCTGTTTGTGGAAGAGTTTCAAATACCTATCACCCTTTGTGTACAGAAGTGCTAATCTCACTCCTCAGCAGAGGCGTGGTGACCCTCAGGTTGAACTAACTATGAGTCATCTGTCTCTCTTCCAAGACAGCACCCCTGTGGTCTTCTGGCACTGTAGTGACTTTACTTGTCACCTAAGTCACTTTCACTTTATCTCCCTCTGAACTTGCTGTGCTCCATTCCATTCTATCAGGTACAATTCAGGTGAAAGGTCATTTAAACTGCAACCTGAGCATTTGTTCCTTTCTCCACAAATACTGGCTGGACCACTGAATTCTGATTTTGCTTCAGATTTCCCACATCTGCAGTGTTTTCCTTTTCTCATCTGCATCTGAACCTCTGTCTGATTGAAAGTAAATCTTTGAGTTTGCTGTTTCCCGAAGCATGCTTTCTCAGATTGGAGATGCACACCTTAGATGAGTATATGAATGAACCATCAATGTTCAATGTGGGTAATGTTACATTTGTAATAGTCAGCTGAACATGCTTACATGATAACTAAATCAGAAGGTAAATTGTCCCAAGGTCTATTCCAGTCAAAGAATCAAACTGAGTTCTTATAGTCAGATTCTCCTTGCTATTCCAAAACCGCACAGCTACCAAAGCTACTAATTGAATTAAATTGCAGCTAGAAAGAAGGTACTCTGTTTGTACATAGGACTGAATTGATGTGAAAATGCACCGACTGAAGCCCTGTCTGGTTTCCTTGGTCTTAAATTTGTGTGCCATTAAAAGTTGTTTTTCTAAATTCCTCAAGGCTTTTTAATTAGTAAGCATCACTTATTCGCTGGGGAAGATGCCAGGATTCTAAAGGTTGTGCCATTTGACTTGAATTATCGTTTGTATCAAATACAGATCCTTCTGCCTTCTCAGTTTGTGCCATTCATTCGGTGCAATTATATTAAATTAAGCAGAGGGCTGTCATCCATATGCTTCAGTGAGTTTGCAACAGAAGCAGTTTCCCACAGGAGAAAGAGATTGTCAATAGGACAACATGATGTGATATAAACAAGAGCACAACAGTACACTCTGTGCCAGTTTCCACAATGCCATCTGTTATTTGATAAATTTTACTGAATAATGGATAGCTAAGAGCAATTAAAAAGCAGTGATCTGAATTGAGCCGTCCAGATAGTAAGAGCTAAACTTGATCAATCTATCAACCTTGAGATTAGATTACATTATATTGCCTTGAATTTACAATGCAGAAGCAAGGCTTTTTGTCCCCACAGGTCCAGGCTGACATTTATGCTCCACACATACTTCCTCCAACTTCACCTACTTCTATCTCACTCTATTGATAAGTCCTTCTATTCCTTTTTGCCTTATTTAGTTCCCCATCAAAGAGTTTATGCGTAGGCTGGGTGACCACTTTGCAGAACATCTACGTTCTGCTTGCAAAAAAGACCATGAGCTACTCATTGTCTGCCACTTGAACACACCGCCCTGTTCCCTAGCCAACATCTCTGTCTCTGGCTTGCTGCAGTGTTCCAGCAAAGCTCAACGCAGACTGGAAGAACAACACCTTATTTCCCGCTTGGGAACCCTGCAGCCCTCCAGACTCAATATCAAGTTCAATAATTTTGGGCCTAAACTCTCCCATGTCCTAGGCCCCTACCCTACACAGCAGGCCTTGTTATCACATAGCCTGCCATCACACAGTAGCTATTGTTTGTCCCTAACAGTCCCCATTAACAACTATTCACCCTCCTAGCCAGATAGTTATTAACTCCTTTGTCCATCCAACTGCTCTTCTCTCTCTTCAGGCTTTATCCTAACGTTTACTCCCTACCCCATCCCCCTCCCTATTTTCTGCATATAAACCAACGTTTTCCCAGCTACCATCAGTTCTGAGGAAGAGTCATCAGACCGGAAACATTAACTCTGATTTTTTTCTTCACAGAAGCTGTCAGACCTGCTGAGCTTTTCCAGCAACATCTGTTTTTGTTCTTGATTTACAGCATCTGCAGTTCTTTCGGTTTTAAAAGAGTTTATGTTGTTTGTTTCATTCTGTGGTGTGCCACATTCTCCTCACTCTCTGAATGAAGAAGTTTCTCCTGAATTCCTTTTTGGAATTTACTATTGACATTTTTTTAATTCATTCATGAGAAGTGGGTGTCACTGGCTAGGCCAACATTTATTGCCTAGCCCTAATTGTTAAGAGTCAGCCACATTGCTCTAGGTCTGGAGTCACATGTAGGCAAGTAAGGATGGCACTTTCCTTACCTAAAGGACATTACTGAACCAGATGGGTTTTTCCAACAATTGACAATGCATTCATGGTCATCTTTAGACACTTAATTCCAGATATTTATAGTTCATAGTTTTGGATTCCATGTATGCGAAGGCATCTTTACCTCTGGTGTAGCAAGTCCCTCGATAATTTTAAAGACTTCGATAAAGTACACCAAACAGTGTATTATTTTAAAGAAAAAGTACCCCAGCCTCTTCAGACTTTGCTGATCATACCCACTCAGTGCTGATTTCAATCTTCATTTGGATTTTTGTGCTGCTTATCCTTTCTTCCATACTCTTATTTGTAATTTGAAGATTAGAATTAAAGTGTCCATAGTATTGTCAGTGTAAGTCTACAATCCTTCCCAACTTCAAGGTAGCTCATCTGCTTTTGAATTTTGTTCTCTTTGAAATGAACTCAGTGCTTTTTGTGTACATATTAAATTTGATTGCTTTCAATAATTTGTTTATTTAAACCCAGAAATGTATTTGTCCCTTTGCCTTTATTTTCCAAGGAGTATTGTTCTGACCAAAATGCACCATTTCAGACTCAATTATGTTAAAAGCAATTTTCCATTTGTACAACATGTTCTTCCATTTTGTCACCAAATTACTCAATGGGAGCTTGCAGTTCACAAATATAAATTATTTACGCATTCCCTGCAGCAACCTCTGTGTCAATATTGTCAAGTGTGTGCAGTGGCTTTTTGAGAATCTTGTAAGACCTACCAATGAAAATAACAGCCACCTTCATGCCAAATTAATAGAAAATGTTGCCAGATTTCTTTGAATGATGTACGTGCATTATCCTTTCATGAATTTCATGTGGTTCTAGCGAAGCGTGCCAGGCTTGTAATGGAGCAATGCACATGAAGCTCAGCTGTACATAAGACCAAGCCAGAAAGTTTAGCAAATCCTAGACCATTGGGTATAAATTAGCCCTGGACCTCAGACCACTATGTATCAGCATAGGTCTCTGTAAGTTTTCAGAGAAAGCTGACTGCTGGGGATAATTCTATCAAGCACCACCTGGAGGTACCTAAGTGTAAACCACCCAGACTCAGGCTACACTGCTCAGCCAGAAAGGCACTCCAATATAACTGTTCTCCTTCATGAATATTCAAAACAATAGCAGGGTCAGATTCGAGCAATACTAGCTGTTCCACTCTTCTTTCCTCTGTTTCAACTTTAAAGAATGTATCCAGCCAGACCATGTTAGGTATTATGCTATAGGGGCAGGAAGAATTTCGTAGCTCATTTCAAAATGTGAAATAGAAAAATATTGCATCTCGTAAGTGAAACATCACCTATCAGCCAAAGACATGCCAAAGGTCAAGACTGCAGGACACCAGCAAGGTGGACAGGACTGTGAAAGTCAAGAAAGTCAATGAGGAACTGATCATGGGCCCACATTAAACGTGGGTTTTATAACGTTGGAGAGGCATGTGGGCAGACAATCTGAGTTAAAAGGCTTTGAAAACTCCAAGGACATGGGGCAGAAGGGATTAAACATTGAGCTGAAGATGTTTGCCTTGAAATATTAGACGAGGGGACAAATAATCCTGCAGCTTTTCATGTTGAGTCGCCAAGTTGCAACTCAGGACGTGAAAAGATCACTGACTGACTGAAGGGATACTTTCTGACTAGTAGGGGACCCTACCATTTTTAAGAGGTGAGAATGAGCATTCATACAAACCTAGCTACCCAAAAAAGATCACTGTGTCCCAACCACACAAAAATGGCGTAGGCCTCCTCCAACATCCACAGAACTTTACATATGTCCTCAAAAGTTGAAGTGCTGGATGCCCATTTCAGCCCCAATTGAAAATGGCTCGAGACATGTTGTGGGCATGCAGTTTTCTTTGCATCAAGCAATGAGTAAGCCTCAAAATTAAAAACAAATTAGATACGTAATTGAAGGAAATGATCGAAGGATCATAATGAAAACTGTGATTGGAATTTGATGTGTGGAGCTAGCATTTGTACTGCAGGAATCTCTTTTGCTAAGATTTCTCTGATGCTGAATGTTGACAGAATGGCATGTGATCTTCAAGAAAAGCATTATCTCTCTCTCTCTCTCTGTGACACCACGCCACTAAATTTGTCAAATCAAGCCCGAAAATGCTGATAATTGCAAAGCTGTATTCTGCCTGATGATAGAGAATTACTTGAAGAATTATATGGCATATACATACCCTACTTGTAACTATGTTTCAATAAAATAGGTTTTCTTTCCTGAAAAAATGTTCTCCGTGCTGGATTTGGATCTGAGGAAGAGAGGGAAAGAATCAGGCTGAATTTGAACATCAAATATAGACATATAACTGATGGTGGACCTCCTTTTTCCTTTGTTGACTGCACCTTACAGTGTAATACACCAAGAAGTTTGTTCCAGTTTTGTGAGCACAATGTACTGGTCTGCAAATTTCATGTTTTCTTGCTGATGGTTTCTTTTTAAAGAGGAGAACTGAAGCCAGTGCATTCACGTGGATATTGTGCAATGCACTAATCAAGAGCAGATTTCCCAAATCAGTGTGAATTGGAAACCTGTAAAAGTCTCCCATCTGAAATAAGCCTGTGTCTGTGACAGTGGTATCAGAGAGATGCTGATGGTTCCATTGAACTTGTAAATAAAATGCCAAAAGGAAAATTTCCACAATGAGTTCTGAGTGGAAGTCTCAGCCCGCTTAAGAGAAGGGAGATTGAATTATGTGTTTTAAAAATGCCTTCCAGAAATGTATTGGTCTTGCACCATATGCCTGCAATTTCTCTGGCTGTCCATTCAAGAAGCAGTTTTCACATCTGCAAACTGGCCTTACACTGATGAGTTTCAGGATCAGACACAGAGGTGGCATCGAAACTGTTCTGTGGTTGCCAAAACTCACCCTGAATGTGCTGTCACTGAACCAGAAAAAGACAGATCATCTGAGTTGGATCAGATCGTATGATATTCTTCTGTAAACTTTCATTCCCCATTGACTGCTGGCTTGCATTCAAAGCTGACAACTTGTATGCCATCTGGTGCTGCAAGCCCTGTTTGACAACCTTTTCAATCTTGTTTTAATTTTCTCTCTGTTGTCTTACCTTCTCTTTGAAATAAAATCACACATAAGCTGCCAGTTGGTATAAAGATTCTTACCTCAAAACCAACAAATTGCATTTACATAGCCCCTTTAACATAATGAACCGTCCCAAGTCACTTCAGAAGTGTATAAGGAAACAACATTTGACAGTAAATAACATAAGGTGACATTACGGCAAATGACCAAAGGCTTTGTCAAAGTGTTAGATACTGTGGAGTATCATTTTTTTAAAGCATCCAAGGGTTATGGACATTGCCTGCTCGGTCAGTGTTTATTGCCCATCCCTCAGAGCCAGAATCAATCACATTGCCTGGGGTCTGGAGTCATATGTGGGCCAGACAAGGTCAGGATAGCAGTTTCATTCCCCAAAGGCCATCAGAAAACCAGATGGGTTATATGACAACCAGCAGTGATTGCATGGTTGTTACTATGCTAATTTTTTTAATTCCAGATTTAAAAATTAATTCAAATTTCATAATCTAAGAGGCTGGCATTCAAACCCATGCACCCAGGACATTAACCTGGTACTCTGGATTACGAGTCCAGTAACCTTACCACTAAACCACCACTTACCTCTTTTAAAGGAGGTAAGAGAGGAAAATAAATGGAAAGGTTTAAGGAGGAGATCGTAAAACTTAGAGCCAAGGTAGCTACAGGCAAGCTGCCCAATAATGGAGAGATTAAAGTTGGGATGTTCAAAAGGTCTGAATTGAGGCATCTCAGAGGGACTCGAAGAGATTGGAAACAGAGGGAAGACTGAATCCAGAGATTGATTTGAAACAAAGGAAGAGAAGTCTAAATTATGGATGTTATTTAGATAGGAGGAAATGTAAGTCAGCAAGGGCCAAAATGATGGCTGAACAAGACTTTACACAAGTTAAAGCAAGGAGTGCAGACTTATGGGTGAACACAAGTTTACAGAAATTATAGAGGTTTTCTGAAGGGTGACTGGACTCAAAGCGTTAATTCTGCTTTCTCTCCACAGATGTTGCCAGACCTTCTGATTCTCTCCAGAAATTTCTGTTTTTGTTCACAGAGGTTAGAATGTGGGAGGCCAGCCAGGAGTGCAATGTGAACAAAAGGTCTCACAGTAACATGAAAGTGTTAGCAACAAATGAGCTGAGTCAAGAGCAACATTATGTGGCAAATGGAAATAAGAATAGCAAGTTCTAAATGACAAAGAGTAGAATAATAAAAATGCTAAAGTTTCAAAATCACATGAAGTAAATACAGGATGAAATTTATCATTTGTGCATTAATTTGATTATTCAGTTCATTTGGTACTGTACAACAAGAGATCAGCGGACAAGCTAGTTCAATGGTAAAGCAAGCATAAAAGATGAAATATTCTGTTTCTTTTTGTTTGTTCCACTGTCCCAATGTTTTTAACAGCCAAATCTCAGAATTTAAGAAATAGAAAATAAACTTCCCTTTCTGTACTGCATTTCACGTCTTCATGCAGTTTGCAGCCACAGGCGTTTTGTTGAACTGTAATTGCTTTTGGAATGTTGGAAGAATTTTAAAATGGAGATCATCTGTTTCTGTAATGTGGATTGAGGGATAAATATTGGCCAGGAAACCTCCCCTGCTTTTCTTAGAAACAACGCTACAGAATGTTTAAGTTCACCTTACAGACAGGACCTCAGAATCACAAGAGGGGGACATTTGGCTCATTGTGACTATGCTGGCTCTCCCAGTAAGCATTCAGTGCTATTCTCCTGCCTTCGCCACATAACCCTGTATTCTTCCTTTGCAGCAAATAGTCCAATTTCTTTGTCATTATCTCAATTGAAGCTGCTTCCATGCACTGTCAGGCAGTTTATTCCAGCCCCTAGCTACTCCCGAGGTTAAGAAGATTTTACACATCCCACTTTTCCTTCTTCCACTGATGACTTGAGATCTCTTGATCCTTCTATGAATCAGAACATTTTTTCCCCATTTACTCAGCCCAGGCCCTTGGGGATTTGAATATTTCAATCAGATCTCTTCTCAGCCTTCTTTTCTCAAAGGTCAACAGTCCCAGCTTCTCCAGTCCATCTTCAGAATTGAAAATCCTCATTCCTGGCACCATTCTTGTTGTCCTCTTCTACACTGTTTCTCCTGACAGTGAACACCCAGAACTGGATCCATTACTCTAGCTGAGCCCAAAGTAATGTCTTGTTAATAAAGTCTCACATACTTTATTAACTTTTATCTCAACCTCACCTGCCACCTTTAATGATTGAGGCATGTCCATGCCCAAGTCTCATCCAAATCCACTTATCTTTCCTGGGATATCAGCATCACTGGCAAGTCCACAATTTTTTGTCCATCCCTAATTACTCTTGGGCTGCCTATTCAGAGGACAATTAAGAGTCAATCACATTGCTGTGAGTCTGGAGTCACGGGGAAGCCTGACCAAGTAAAGGTGTCAGATTTTCTTCCCTATAGGGTGTCAGTGAACAGCCCTGCTTTTACTAGATTTATATTCCAGAACGAGATTTATATTCCAGATTTATTCATGAAATTTAAATTCCGCCAACTGCCATGGTGGGATTTGAACCCATATCTCCAGAGCATTAGTATTGATTCTGGAGTTCTTATCCAGTAATTATCACATGCCACAATGTAACTTTGAGGTGAGAATGCTGCCAACTGAATTAAATTTACTTACATTTTAATTAGTTATATGTTTCTTTTTGCAGTGCATGTTTTTGAACTTTTGGTTTACCTTCATTCCTATTCTTCTCATGGTCAAGAATTGTATCACTCTTTGTTATGATATTATTGAGGGACCATGTGACTTTAAATCCCAATAACTATTCTGCACAAGCAACCATGATTTTTATAACCTGACCAGATTATTCTTGGCAGTGACTAATGGAAAATCCTTCGTATAAACATTACTGGGGAAAAATAGGTTCCTGCCCAGAAAGCAAAATTAACTACTGTGAAAGCAAAAATGGGAATTTGAATCATTCACCATGATCTCCATTCCACATTTGAAAGCAACACCATAACTCAAAGCAGTAGAATTCTGATTTAGCTCCACTGAGCTACCTCATGAGGAAAATCATTATAAATCGCTGACTGTTTGTCATTTTAGAATCCATGAGCCAGTAATTTCAAGTGTGCATAATAATCTTACTCCTAACTAGATTTTCTTGACTCTTCACTGACCTTTTACATGCAGACTGTTGCGCAAATTAGCAGCATCAGGGCCTCAAACATTTGTTTTCTGTTTTGCAGTTCTTGTAATGACATGAAGGCTTTTTTTAAAACTGCCCTGTTAACAAAATTGCATTGCTGACTGAAAAAGAGCTGTCTGTCATTTCATGCAGCAATCACATAATCAGCATTTCGACTTCAACTCTTCATTAAATGGTTGAGTTAATTAGCTTCAAAAACAGGGATACCATAATTTATAATTTAAATGAATGCAAGAATGCACTAATTGTCCAATCACAAATCGAGAGGCGAAGGCCTAGTGGTATTATTGCTGGACTATTATTCCAGAAAGCCAGATAACATTCTGATAACAGATAACGCAGCAGATGGTGGAACTTGAATTCAATAAATATGTGGAATTAAGAATCTAACAATGACCATGAATCCATTGCCGATTGACGGGTAAAACCCACCTGGTTCTCTAATTTCCTTTAGGGAAGGAAACTACCATACTTACCTAGTCTGGCTTCAAGCAATGTGCTTGACTCTTAACTGTCCTGCGGGCAATTAGAAATGGGCAATAAATGCTGCCTAGCCAGCGACGCCCTCATCCCGTGAATGAATAAAGAAAAAAAATCAGTCAGGCTATCAGTAACTCAGATAAATGAGGAAGACTTTGCTATATTGTGTCATTCTCTGAAAGAAAGTGAAATGTTAAAGTGGTATTGCTGATAATGTATCCACAATGTACATTGTATAACACCTTGTCCGTCCTGTTAATTCAGTATTAATTTATTTTGGATCTAAGTAACTATAGAGTGTCTTTGCAAAGGAAAGTGCTACTTCAAAATGTGAAAGGATGCTTGAATAAGCAGTGTCAAGTAATTAGGTTTGCTAGATCAAGTTCAAAGATAGATATGAGAATGAAGCTATTGAGATAGATTATTAACCTGAGTGAATGGGTAGATTTAGATGTGAGTGGGGCAACTACAGATTGCATAGATGCAAGAAATTATAAACCAGCTTGAGATTGCATATCGTGAGAAAATAGGATGATGGGCAACTGTACTTAGCTCTGCTGACTTGATAAGACAATTAAACTGTATCCTGCTTAAAGTCCAAGAGCATGATACAATCTTTCTGCTGC
Source organism: Rhincodon typus (assembly GCF_021869965.1). Classification (NCBI taxonomy): domain Eukaryota; kingdom Metazoa; phylum Chordata; class Chondrichthyes; order Orectolobiformes; family Rhincodontidae; genus Rhincodon; species Rhincodon typus. Next base: position 5,242,391 of record NC_063371.1, read on the forward strand.
TGAACTGTTTAGCCACCTCCAGCCTAGCCTGCTTAGTGTCGGCAGTGGATATCATCCTCTCATTACTGGGGAACGAATCTGTCTCCAGCTCTTCATTTAACCCAGCAAGACGGGAAGGGGGCCATCAGTAAACTGCAATGCAGCCTTTTCCAGTCTGGTGAGAATTCTCACAACATATCTTGTTACAAACTCACCAGAGTGGTTCTTTAAATATGATATTGAGATTGTGGAATGTCAGTCCTCATTATTCCTGCAAGTGCACATTGGATGGTCAACCAGAAGTAAATTGCTCATAGGCTGACAAAGTTAGAAAGCCAATGGCAAATATGCTGAATCCTGTTTTCTAGATTTCCCATGGAATATTGGAATCCCCACCAACCCCATCCCAGCTTAATACCAGGGCATTTGGATTCTTTCAGAATGCCACATATTCCTTCAGAAATGGAATAGGTTTCCAATAGTTGCAAACAACCTCTCACACTGAGAAATGACACACCCAATGTGAGAGGAAGACTTCCTTCAGTTTGAAGTTCATAACTTGCATTTTTATCAATTGGTTATTGAAGGTAGAATCAAAATTGGAAAAGGGTCCAACCAGTATCTTTACAATTAGAAGAAAATGTGCTGAACCATTGCTGTGAATAGAAAATGGTAATTGAAACAGATCAATTCTGGTCTATTTAATCTTTGAGTCCTCAGTCATATTTACATCCGGTACATATATGATCGTCAATAGTAGGGGAGCAATTAGAGTGTGCAAAGAAAAACAAAAATATGTTTTGTTATATTTTGTCTGCAAACTGTCTTTGCAATATAGTTTGCAGTATGTTCTTGCTATTTTAACAGTTTTTTTTGCATTTCAGCTTGAAAAACCAATTGTGAGATCCTTCGAGAGCAAAATTATTTATTGAATTCAACTTCAAGATATTCTGTTCTTCTTCAGGGCATCCAAATTTTATTCAATGCAGAGATGATCATCTTTCTCAAGAAGCATTGGACACCTTCATAAACTGGTGTTTCCTTTTTTCCCCAAAGTAGAAGTATCTCAAGGGATATCTGTCACTCTGTGTTGGAAGCAAATTCCATTGGTTATAAACTCGGCACAAGAGTAAACAACATGTTTTGAAGGAAACTCGTGTCTCTTCAAGCACATATTTTCAAGCACTACAGTTGTTTGTCACCCAGATCATTCCAGGCTGATGGATAAACAAGACTGCATTCCAGCCAAAAAATACCCGAAGCATTCTTTTGGAAGTTTTGACATTTTTGAAGGGCTGCATTGAAGGATTTGCATTTGTACAGCAAATTCCATGACAGAATGTTCTGAAGTACTTGAGTATCAATTCAGTATTTTTCAAGTATGTGATTTTTGTAATGTAGCAAAATGCAAAGTGGGTACAGCAAGATCCCACAGGCTGCAGTGAGATCATACTTGCGAACAACACCAGCAGAATTTGCCTGCTGCTTAATTTTGTTGGGAGAACACTTACATCCACCTGAGAGAGTAGATGGAATTTTGTTTAATGTTTCATCTGTAACTTGCACCTCTGACAGTGCACCTCTATCTCAGTATTGCACCAAAATGGCAACCTAGACTCTGTGCTTAAATCTGTGGACAGTATTTTGAGCCCAGGATCTACTGGCTGAGAGTTGAGAGTACAACAAAGAAATTGGGTTTAATGGATGGGGAAACAGTCTTTCCTGGATTGCAGTCTGGCTCAATATAACAGGATGAAAATCCCTTCCTCTTTGATTGATGGGACCTAAGTCGGCATTGTCAATATAGTTTCCAGTTTTTTCAAGTCCAAGAATTAAAAATTCCCAGTTGTTCGAAGGTCAGAGAAAGGAAGCAGTGCACTTTATGTCCAGATGCTTTCCACGATCTATTTAAAACAGATTATTACTGTTACGAAGTTAATTAAACTTATTGACTAGCTTTTTAGTAACAGGTCATTCGGAGGGTGAAGGTGGGCATCTGTCACGTTCAAAGTTTTACATTGAAGTGTTGATCACATTTGTTCTCATACATACCAAGTATGTTTCTTGTGAGGACTGGGGTGCATTATTCAGTTTTGTAACCCACTGGCAGCACCTAACATGTCAGATCAGACATGGTCTGCATTCGTCTTGGTTCTAAACTTAGTAAACTTAGATGAATGCCCTGAATTGAGGCCAGATACTTTATATCAATTTGCCTCTCTGACCTACATTAACAATTTTCTGCCAGATCATAAATGGGTTTTGTGCTGAAGGCCGCATCCACTCTTAGCTGAGTTGAGACTGTTGAAAGAGGTTTCACACGAAACCTTTACAATCAACAAAGTTCTCACCTGACAAGCTTGGCAGTATTCAATCAGCTTGCTTGATTACAATGCAATTAAGATAGAAACTGAAGCCTGGACCTATGAGCATGTGCTCACAAATATGATCTCATGTTATATTAGCTAGCATGATGAGAACTTCAAAAGTTTTCATATTTCTATCTGCAGATATTTTCATACCTGCTATTTAAAGGATTAATGTCTTTTGAATGGTCAAAGGGCCTTCATGGATAATTTCTAATGTGCTAGCTTCAATACTTGTTGTCTCGGTCAAATGCACTAAGTCTTCTCAGAATGAACCCCTTTGTTTGCAGAGAACTGAGATGTGGCTTTGTCAACTTGGAATGCAATGAGAGCTCTGGAAGTTATTTGAAGTATGCTGTTAAAGTTTCACAATTTAAGATAGATACATAATCTCAGTTAACAAGGAAAAAAAACAGTGTAAATACTCTTAAGTCCCCAGTACCAAGAATGCTAATTTTTATTGCTAATTTTTTTGATAACATATAGATACGAACACCGTGAGGAAACCCTTTAATCATCGTGATGCAAAAAGCGCCATATGCAAAAAAAATCATTTTCTTCAACATTACATATTTCAGTTATCAAGGGAGAGTTTTAAGTCCTGATTAACTCTTTGACAACTAAAAAGTTTACATCACTCTGAGGAACCGTGTCTGCATAAAATTTCTCAATCAAGTTGAATTGAACATCTCATGAACCTAAATATTTTTTTAAAAATGCTAAAATGATGACTGCACATGTTCACTGATTGCCTGGACTGTTGGAACATTTGACAAAGTTACAAAGAGAGTGTACTGTCAATGATAGGGGTCAATCAGTCTTGTCATTCAAAGCTTGCATTCTGTCAAATAATTGAGCAGAACCAGTCAGACTCCAGAACAAAGCTCTCGACAGTTCCAAAATAATCAAGACATGGAAATGTTGAGAAATTAAATAAATTTTGATGATTAAAAGAACATGCTGGAAAAGCACAACAGATCTGGAACTGCCCACAGACACTCTGCATAGTAGACAGAAGAGTCACTGCTTCTTATCCAAGGCCAGCATTTCAAGTAATCCAATCAGAAGTCTTCAAAATATTCAAACCTACAAAATTAGAGCTGGAGAAAGTTTTACAGAATGACTAATGTAGCTAGGTTTCGGGGTCCAGATGAAGCTGTGAATTATCTAGTGAATATTTTTCAACTTTAGGCCAGTAATTCACAACAGGAAATCTGTTGGACTGTGTTGAGGTGGTAGTGGCATGAAGCCCTCATCAGTAAACTGCTGCAACCCTCTGAGGTGTACAGATCTCTGTGTAAATCCATGCTGCTGCTTTTGTTTGACAACTTATTGGTTAATTCCCAGTGTTCTCCCAGGGAGAAACTGTTATGTTCCTGGCTTTGGATGTATGACCGAATTTGACAATGTACTGTAAATAAAATGCATTTAGTTTCCATGACAATCCGTGCATTTCCTGGTTGCAATAAACTATGATGTTGACCAAGTACACAGTGTGTCTTTACTGTATTAAAAAATGGCAGCCGCATCTTTAAAAATGCAAGGTACTGGAATTGATGTTTTGTTTTGTAGAATAGAGAGGAGGATTTAGATAAATACCATTGAGGATTGGAGGATCTGATCCAAATAAAGAAAACTTGCCATCACTGAAAGTTTTATTGCCCTTGAAAAACAATGTGAAGGTCACAACTTGTAATGCAGGAAACCACAAGGGTCGAAAGTAAGTACCTGTAGTGCTTTAGATAAAATTCAAAAGCTTTTTAAAATGCATTTGTTCGTGAAATGCATGTATCACTGGCAAGGTCATTAATTGCCCATTCTTAATTGCTGTAAATAAAGTGGTGGTGAGCTGCCTTCTTGAACTGTTGCTGTCCATGTCATGTGGGCATGTCCATGGTTAAGAAGGGATGAGGATATATTTCCAGGTCAAGATGGTGTGTGACCTTTTGGAGGTGGGGTGGGTGAGGGGAGTTGCAATCTTGCATATGATGGTGTTTCCATTCACCTATTTCCCTTGCCTTCTAGTCATTACAAGATGGAGATTCGGCAGATGCTATAAAAAAATGTTTGGGAAATCGCAGACGTTGTGTAAAACAGAGAGACATGATTGGGTTGCCTAGTTTTGAGTGCAAAGAACTACATAATCAGTCTTGCATGCAGTAACGTGTAGGAAGGAGGAAGGATTTCTCTGAGGGTAAGCTTAGAGCTCAACAGAAAGTGGAGAAATTCATGTGAATTTTGAAAGAGTATATTGATAAATTCTGATAAAACGTCACAGAACTGAAAGGATGATTGTGTCTCTTTTGATTGATATCACTTGATTTGCTAAGTTTTTCAAGTACTTTCGTGTTTTTATTTTAAAACCATTATCCGGATACGACAGAGTAACCTCAGAAAATCTTCCTGTGATGAGAAAAAAGCAGTCATACCTGGAGTTGAACTGGCAATAAACATACAGACAGCAAGTTTTTCCCTTGTACTCTGCCCGTGAATATTACAGCATTATGATGATAATCTCCTTGGGATAGGGACCATCCTTAGATATTTAACAGTCAAGTTTTATCCGTAATTATTGAAGGCAAAAGAAGTACTTGCTTGAAAAAGGAAACAGCTTTGTGAAGACACCTTAGCAATGAAGAAGGTAACCGATGCATTTTAGAACCTATAGGATTACCACTACCTGTATGTTTCACACCTGGTCACATACCATCCTGATTTGGAAATGTATCGTCGTTCCTTCATTGTTACTGGGTTGAAATCATGGAGCTCAAACTGTGCGTATACATGCATCACACGTACTGAAGTGACTGAAGAAGCCAGCACACCACCATCCTCTCAAGGGCAATTAGCAATGAAAAGTGAATCTGGCCCAGTCAGCAACAGTCACACATCCCATGAATGAACAAAAAGATTGTCTCTCTGCTTATGCTGAAAATTCTCAAGCTCATTGCAAACGAAGTAACTGTTAAGATTTTTTTAAAAAGATGTTGCTCAGTGTGGGCTTAAGTGCTTTAATTGGGATTTTATTCCTCATGATGACTTATCTGTAGCAAAAGATCCATCGAAAGTCTATTCTTCTTGTGACTCATTAAAACTCTGGTTCAATGCTGTAATCCGGGTAAAATGATCTTGTATCTACAGTCGATAAATGCCCGGTATCCAATTTTCAGTTTAAATACTGCTCGTTATTTTCCCTTCAGGTATCTATTCACAAACACTTGTAATTCCCTGTTTGCATTATTTGCCATGTTTCCAGTTAACCTCTCATGTTAATCATGACAGGACATGTTCCAGCATCATTATAAGTCATCTCTAGTTATCCCAACTCCCCTTTGCAAATTGGCACAAATTATTAGGCATTACACTAATTAGTTGTTCAAGTCTTAGTTTGAAAGAGACCACCATTGTTTTGCACAGCTCACAATATGTGAAAGAAGATCTAAAATTAAATCTACATTACCTATGCAGATAACCTAATAGTACAATTTATTATATACATTAGATACAGAGGGTGGAATCTTCTGGGTCAGCTGGGAGTGTTCAGTAAGATTGGAGGGGGAGCTCTATTGAATAGGAGGCCAAAATTCAGATTCCCAATTTCGAGTTAAAGATGTGGTGAGGAATTGTTAGGATATTTCAGACAGGTCAGCCTTTCTCATCCTGGATATCAGGAACCACATTTGCATTTGTTAGAATTCCTTTTATTCACTCATGGGATGTAAAGATCACTGGTTGCCCATCCCTCGCCCTTGAGAAGGTGGTGGTGAGCTGCCTTGAACTGCTTTAGTGCATGTGCTGTCAGTAAATGCACAATGCAGTTAGGGAGGGAATTAGCCAGGGAATGCAATGAATACTCATAAACAGGCCAGCACACTGGAATTATGTTCACAGGTGCCGTCTTGTTCAGCAAAAATGAGAATCGTGAGTTCACAAACCTGACGATATCGATTGCACGTTTGGTGCTCAGAGCTGAATGGTAATATGCAGCCACAGTCCTGAGCAGGAAAGGATTTCATTCCCTCAATGACCAACGTGTTTCTGGACACAGGCAACAATTCCTGCAGGTATTCGCCTGCTATCCAGGGAGCTGTCACGTTGCTTAAATTCTATACAACTCTCAGGCTCCTCCAATGCTCGCTCTACTGCTTCATCACTGCCTTGTGTGTGACAAGGGATATCCCCAGAAGGCATGGCCAATGTCTCTAGTGCAGAACACTCGGAATGTAGAACAGTGTTACAGTTCAGTACATTCATCCACTTGGGCCTTCCTCAAATAGACAACTAATCAACTGAAGAATAACTTCTATTGAAGGAGCACTCCTTTATCCTGGGGGGCAGGGTCTCCAGGATATTGTGTGTCTGCTGCGCCCTGCAAATCATGCCTGCACAACAGGGTGAGAACATGGCAGAGGTAGAGTTCATACCACCACCTGTCTCCTCAGACAGGATGGAGTGGAATCTGATGGAGATGCTGAGGGAGGCAAAGATGATGCTGGTGCTGAAGAATTCTGAGCAGCACTGAGACATGGTTGGCTGACTCAGGAGTATCTTATTGTGGCTTTGATTTAAGATTGAATGACCTTGGACTACACATGTTAGTGGGAATCAATTGTGACTGAGAAACATCCTGAAGGGACTGTTTGCTTTCTACCATTTAGACTTTATGTTTTGTCGTATGGCATTCACTGCAACTTAGACCATAAGACATAGGAGCAGGAATTAGGTCATTCGGTCCATTGCGTGTGCTCTGCCATTCAATCATTGCTGGTAAGTTCCTCAACCCCATCCTCCCGCTTTCTCCCTGTAACCCTTAATTTCCTTTAAAATCAAGAACTTATCTATCTCTGTCTTAAATATGTTCAATGACCTGGCCTCCACTGCCTTCTGTGGCAATGATCCATAGATTCACCACTCTCTGGCTGAAGAAGTTTCTCCTTAGCTCCGTTTTAAAGTGTCTTCCTTTTGCTCTACCATCGTGCTCTTGGGCCTTAGTCTCTCCTGTCAATGGAAACACCTTCGCAAAATCCACTCTGTTCAAGCCATTCAGTATTCTGTAAATTTAAATCAGATCCCCCTCATCCTTCTAAACTCCACTGAGTATAGACCCAGAGTCCTCAAAAGTTCTTCATATGTTAAGACTTTCATTCCTGGGACCATTCTCATGAACCTTCTCTGGACCTACTCCAGGTAGGTATTGGGCCCAAAATTGCTCATAGTACTCTAAATGTGGTCTGACCAGAGCTTTATAAAGCCTCAGAAGCACATCCCAGCTTTTATATTCAAGTCCGCTAGAAATAAATGCCAACATTGCCTTTGCCTTCCTAGCTACCAACTCAACCTGCAAGTTTACCTTAAGAGAATCCTGGACTAGAACTCCCAAGTCCCTTTGCACTTCAGATTTCTGAATTTCCTCCCCATTTTGAAAATAGTCCATGCCTCTATTCTTCCTACCAAAGTGCATGACCTCACACTTGCCCACATTGTACTTCATCTACCGCTTCTTTGCACACTCTCCTAATCTGTCTAAATCTTTCTACAGCCTCCCTACCTCCTGAATACTACCTGCCCCTCTACCCCTCTTTGTATCATCTGCAAACTTAGCCAGAATGTCCTCAGTTCTTTCATCTAGATCATTAATGTATAAACTGAAAAGTTGTGGTTCCAATTCTGACCCTTGTGGAACACCACTAAAGTCACTGGCTGCCATCCTGAGAAGGACCCTTTTATCCCCACTTTCTACTGAATAGCTGCACAGAGGCCAGTGTCCCATCACCAAGTCACCCTCTATTTACTTGTGCGCAATACACTGGCTGTGGCCAGCCAGCTCAGAATCAGTCCTCAGCTGAGGAGATTCTAATCTCGTGGTTGTTTTGGTCAGAAGACAGCCAATCTTCTATCCATGCTAGTACCTTGCCTCCTTCACCATGGCCCCTTATCTTACTCAGCAGCCTCCTGTGTGGCACCTTGTCAAAGGCCTTCTGGAAGTCCAGGTAGATAACATCCGTTGGCTCTCCGTGGTCTATCCTGCTTGTGAACTCCTCTTGATGAAACCATGCTGACTTTGCCCTATTTTACCATACATTTCCAAGTATTCAGAAATCTCATCCTTCACAATGGATTCCAAAATCTTACCAACGACCAAGATCAGGCTAATCGGCCTATAATTTCCCATTTTTGCCTTACACCCTTCTGAAACAAGGGGGTTACATTAGTGATTTTCCAGTCCTGTAGGACTGTCCCTGACTCCAGTGATTCCTCAAAGATCACCATTAATGCCTCCACTAGCTCTTCAGTTATCTCCTCCTATATGTGGGTGTAGTCCATCTTGTCCAGGTGATTTATCCACCTTCAGTCCATTCAGTTTTTCTAGCACCTTCTCCTTGGTGATGGCCACCATATTTTGCCCCCTAACTCTCTTTAAATTTTTTGGCTATTACTCGTGTCTTCCACTTTGAAGACTGATACAAAGTACTTATTCAGTTCCTCAGCCATTTCTTTGTACCCCATTACTACTTGTGCAGCATCATTTTCCAGTGGTCAATGTCCACTTTTGACTCTGTCTTGCCCTTTATGTATCTTATTATCATTACTACTTAGTTTGTCAGCTTTTCTACAATGACCTCCTGCTCTTCGACCCAATGCTGCACGAAGGGCAGAATCTCACCAGCCCCCAAGTGGTGTGGGCATTGGTGAGAAAGTTGAGAGAATCACATGAGTTCAGCACACAAGACCTTTGGACACTCAGTCAAGAGCAAAAAGTCCCATTATACAAACAAGTGTTCAGAGGAGAGATGAGCTTCTTGTTCATAATAGGTGAAAGGCCTATTTGCATGCATGAGCATCCTTGTTATTACATCATGTCCTCTCATCAAGATACATTTTCCCATTCTCCCACCTGCCAGATAGAAACTAGTCAGTGACAATTGCACACGTGAAAGTCAGAGCAGTAACCTGGCGACTCCAACTTGCAGCTTGCTCCTCACATCCCCTATCATCCATCAACATCCAGGACACACTCCCTGAGCAATGACTGCACTCACACCCCATCCACATGGACCTCCAAATTCCCATCAGCAAAGCGGGGTGTCAATTCCCTTTGGGTCCAACATGCCTGTGGCAATTGACAGGAATCAAGCAGGACAGCTCCAGTCTGCCTGCCCTTGACTGTGTCCACGGCTGGGCTTTAAAGATGGCACCGATGTCAGAAATCCCAGGAGGTCCTGGCAGTGGCCAATACTCCGGTGTATGGCTAGTGGGAGAATCAGACAAATGGGAGGCCATGAAGTCATAGTGCATACCTAATAAGGTGAGTTTTGAGATTATAGAACAAGAAAACCAGCTAAGCCTAATGGAGAGAAATGCTCCATAAAACTCGCCATAAATGACACTAAGCCAATTTATGTTCAACTGAAATAACTGCACAGAGGCCAGAGTCCCATCACCAAGTCACCCTTTATTTACTTGTGCACAATATGCTGGCTGTGGCCAGTCAGTTCAGAATCAGTCCTCAGCTGAGGAGATTCTAATCTCCTGGTTATACTGGTCAGCCAAGGCTTTCCTGATTAACAACCCCAATCAAGAACCTCGTAGTTAACAATGTCCACCTGGTTCCGAACACTATAGAAACATTTCTCTTACCTGAGCTATTTTCATGTCATTTATCTCTCTAGGCTTGGGGAGGAGGTAGAATTGATTTTCGTCTTTGTAGCAATCGAAAAGAAATACCACCTTGCCTTAGTCATGCTGGCATTTTATATCATTTGTAAAAATTGTATTCCTAACAGGGATTTGGACCTTTCAAAAGACAATGGCACACATTGCAATATTTATCCATAGCTCCGTAAATACAATGTTATCTACATTATGTAGCAAAAATACTGTCCCAAAGAACATTATTCCATGAATGGTTAAATGTTTGGTAGTCATCACTTTTTTTCTATCTGCCACATGTACTGCACTACAAGGAGGACAGAGAACTGGAATTAAAGCAAATAATAGATCAAGATATAATTTCAAGTGATCATGATGGAGATGTTCATGGTAAGGGCACTAGGTAACAAAACTGGGAGAAAACAAATTCCACACCCAACAGAGAAATGTCTCAACTCGATGAACTCAGAATTTTTTTAGCAAATTCTCAGGCTGAAAGACCACCCCACCTCCATTTCACTGGAATAACGATCCTTTCATGACAGATATGGCAAAGATCCATTTTGCTTAAGGTATTGCAAATCATTTCGACTGTCTCATTGCATCTGGTGATGCATGGTTTTCTCCAGCGTGTTGAGTTTGTTTAATGGCCAATTGAATATTCCCTTATTACTTTAAATTATTTTCTGCACATTTCAGACATGAACTTGTTCAATTCGAGTGTTCCTGTATTGTTTGCAGCAGTCGATTAACCTGTAACACAAATTCCATTTAAAATTATTGTCTTTAATGGACAATATGTTACGCTCCAGGGCATAGTTCATTGCCTGTCACTGACTGAGCTTCTAAAATATTCATTAGAAACAGCTCAATTTCAGTGAGCATTGTATTCAATATAGCTGTATTTCTTCAATTTGAACTGTAAGCACAGATCATGTTATAAATCTTTATTTGAACGAATGAAGTCTGAATCATGTCAATAAACTGCTTTCCTGATATTCAACGTGTGATGATTTGTGATGATAGTGCCTCAATTAATTCTCCCTCAGTGTCTGCTGAGCTGATCATTGAGCTGTCTGTCTTCGCTAACCACCATCCCTGCTTCAGCCTCCCTTTCCTAACCAAAGGTCTCTGCTAAATCTGTGTGCCTTCAACTGTGTGTTTCAATCTGTCTGGTCAGATTTCCCCTCCTGCAGCTTTCACTACAGTCATAAATGACAGCTTGTGTGATTGTGACTGAGGATAGTAAAATATATCCACAAAGGCTGGTATCCCATCACCAAGTCAATCTTTATTACACAGGCATAGTAAATGACACTGATCCAGCAAGCTCAGAGCTGGCTCGGAGACATTCCTGTTTTTATTTGTCAAAAAGGGCTCCTTAATTGGACCAGGTTTACAGCCCCAATCAGGGAACTCATATTCTGTGAGGTCCACCTGGCTGACCTCATTCCAATCAGTGTTTTATAAATGTGAAGCCTAACTTTATTGCTTTTTTAACAATGCTGAGATTTACAGAGTCAAGGATCTTACTGCCTTTTTAACAGCCTTAGCAACTGTTCCTGCAACCTTTAAAGACCACTGTGCATGCATTGCCGAGTATCTCCATTTCAGCAGCCCCTGCACGGTAAAATTTACCATGCAGCCCTCCTCATTCTTCCAACCCAAATGGATCACTTCTTTACACTTGTTTCTTCCCATCCGCGCTCCTGTTTCATTTATCTGACCACATCCTCACAATGTCAGCTCCTACTCTCCTCATAGTTGACTGTGTTTATGATTTTCACATCAATTGTTAGCATTGAAATTGTGGCCTGCACAAGGTAAGTCACAACAGTAAAAGAGCAGTGATCCCATCACTCACACCCTGGAGACAACTGAACATTTTCCTTCAGTCTGAAAAACAACTGTTCAACACTACACTCTGCTTTCTGTCCCCACAAAACCATGGGCCTTAATCCCATGGGATTTTCTTTAAACTAATTTGCAACAGTTTCACATTCAGCTTCAATCCTGTTATTTCCAGAGTTCCTCTGTCCTTGACCCCTCCAATTTCTCAATTAAATGCTACTCCTCAGCAACAAGATCTTGCCATATAAGGTAAGGTACCACGTACACATGCTCAATTACATTAACTTCACCATAATTGTGTAATGGCTAGAATCAGAGAGTTAGGAGCAGATGTAGTATAATGGGTTACGGCTGACTGATATCCTAATGAACACAGTATAGCTCATGATGGTAGGTGGGGTAGGAGCACCCTCTTTCGAGTTCTTTTCCTATCTAACTTGTCGTGATTGTACACTATTGTGCAGCCTCAAGACGAGATAAAGCCACAGTCAGACATTTCTTAACTAAAGACCTTATTTTCCTTACAGCTGTGCAGATTTTAAATATTCTTTGCAACACCAACCAAACAAAAAGTATTATAACCATCAGCTTTCTCAACTCATCCAGTTGTTTCTGATTTGTCATGTTCATTGTGTGACGTTCTGTATTGATGAGCAAAAATATCCTCCAATTAAATATGGGTAGCCAAGAACCATTGTCTTCTTCCTTAACAATGTTCCTCAGCAGCAACACCATTCATCCCCCTGTCCACTATTGGAAGCTGAACCATTCAAAAGTTTGGCATTATATGTAATCCTGATCAGAGCTTCAAACTCCATACCCCCAACATCATGCAGCCCATCAATGTTCACCCTCATTGCCATCTCCACCTTTATCTTTGTGCATCTACTCCTGAAATTCACATCCAAGCTTTGGTGATCTCTAGTCTGAAGTATTTCAATATCTTCTGTTAAACCTCCCACCTCGTGTACTGTGTAAGCTTGAACTCATCCAAAACTCTGCTGTTCTTGTAATTCAAACTAAGTCCCATTCAGCCAACAAGCCTTGCTGATATACACTGGCTCTCAGTTTGGCAGCATCATGATTTTGAAGTCTGTTCCTTGATTTCAAATCTCTTTATGACCTCATCTCCCTATCTCTTAACTTTCTCCAACCCTTTAAACCTTGAGGATGTCTGCGTTCCTCAACATCTAGATTTTCCTGATTTCCTTTACCATTGACACCTGAGCTCCCTCAGTTTCTTTGCCTTTCATCTTTAAGATGGACCTTAAAAAAACGAAACTTTTGACCATACTTTGACTTATCTGTTCTAATATCACCATATATGGTTCAGTGTCAGATTTTGTTCAATACCAACCCCTCGTAGTCACTTGAGATATTTTGCTGTGTTTAATGCATCACACAAGTGCAAGTTGTTATTGTTACAAATGCTGTTAAATATTGATAGCATGGAACATACAAACCATTGGCATCTTCTCCTACTACTACAGTCAGCAAAAACAAAAGAAAATGAACTTTTGAACTGTACAGAACTGATCATATATGATTTCACACTCTACAGTAATATTCAGACTGCAATCTCATTACATGGTCCCTGATGTTGTCTTTATCTACAATAGGAATACACATTTATTCATGTTTTTCATTACTTTCTGCATCTATAGTAAAGGGATTAGATGTGCTTTTGTACAGAAAAATATCCTGTATTTCTCTCAATTATAAACTTTAATCAATGAAAATGTAGTTTTGGAATGTCAGTGTGCTGATTTTCTTCATGGTATGAGAAATTTGATCCATCGTGATAGCGGGCACTACAAATTGAAAGAATTTCTGCACCATGATTGAACATCATTTTTTTTTAGGGAAATAATTCATCCAGTCCAGTAGAACTGTTGTTTCATAGCAAAAATGGAATCCTTTGCCTTCTTGAGCTAATATTTCAATGTTCATTCCAAATGACCTGCACATTTGGGTGACTTACACTCTGTGCACTTCACTAAATTAGCAACTTGCCAGAACTCAATTAATTATCAGAGTAACCATTAATCATAAATTGCCCCTGATTTTCAGTCTCACTGTCCTGTAACTTCAAACGTACATTTTCCTCAAGGAAGTAAAGCTCTTTAGTGGTGCTTATATGAAAGCATTTCAGGATCATTGGTTTGATTTTGAAGTTTTACTGCATGTCCAACATTAATCTGTTTCTAGCTTGGATGTACTGTTGCAAGCCTCAATGGTGGGGCGATTTTGAGTGAAACAGTTGGGTAGAAAAATACTGGCAAATTCATCCTAGCACCTGATCAATGTGAGCAATAATGAGCCATTTAAGAATGAAGCATTTAATAATTATATAATAATCCCTCAAATGTTTGAATACCTGTCTGTGACAAAGGCACCATTTTATTTGGTCTTTCCATTTTTCTCCCTATATTAAGCAGTTCTGTTGTATCTTCTTACCTGAATCTTCCACAAGTTGCGCAGCCACAATTGGAAAATTACCAAATGAGAATTGCAAAGGCAATTGGGTACCCGAAAACTTGCACTATCACGTTTTACCATCTCCAAGTCTTTGAGCCAAGCAGCTGACTTTAATGGTCATTTTCATTAGCCAGAAATTACTAAATAATCAAGATGAAAACCTAGCGCCCTGTTTTGCACATTCTGTGACCACTAAGTGTAAGATAAGAATCACTTATACTTAGGCTACATAGTGTCTCTGCTGCAGCTGCACTTGGGAACATGGTTGTCTCTTATGCACTCTGTATATGGGGAATTATACCAAATTCCTGGAGAAAAGCATAACCCACTTTCACGTTTCTTACTGATGAGACTAGCAAAAATCATGACCATTTGCCTGAGATAACCATATTTAGAGGGTTCAGCTATTTTGAATGATGAATGATTTAATTCAGTGAAAGTTGAGAGAGCGTTGGATTAGTATGACAGAGCATCAGACACGTCCATTCTCAGGTAAACCGTGAGGTTGGTTCCCAGTAAATTTTCTTTTCACCAAGATCTTTACAGTAGAATTGAAAAACATGTCCATGGTTATAAATTCACTCTAACTCTTTGAAAGGCAACTTGACAAGTTCCTGGGTGAAGAAGACATATTCATAGGTATGCAGAGATGGGAAGGGGGTTCTGAAATAAATAGGAAGAGAAGGGGAGGCGGATAGAAGATTGATAGAGGAGACGATAGGTCGAGAGGAAACAGACAGGTCAAAGAGGTGGGGATGGAGCCAGTAAAGGTGAGTGTAGGTGGGGAGGTAGGAAGGGAATAGGTCAGTCCAGGGAGGACGGACAGGTCAAGAGGGCGGGATGAGGTTAGTAGGTAGGAAATGGGGGTGCGGCTTGAGGTGGGAGGAGGGGATAGGTGGGAGGAAGAACAGGTTAGGGAGGCGGGGACGAGCTGGACTGGTTTTGGGATGCGGTAGGGGGAGGGGAGATTTTGAAACTTGTGAAATCCACATTGATACCATTGGGCTGCAGGGTTCCCAAGCGGAATATGAGTTGCTGTTCCTGCAACCTTCGGGTGGCGTCGTTGTGGCACTGCAGGAGGCCCAGGATGGACATGTCATCTGAGGAATGGGAGGGGGAGTTGAAATGGTTCGCGACTGGGAGGTGCAGTTGTTTATTGCGAACTGAGCGTAGGTGTTCTGCAAAGCAGTCCCCAAGCCTCCGCTTGGTTTCCCCGATGTAGAGGAGGCCACAATGGGTACAGCGGATGAAGTATACCACATTAGCAGATGTGCAGGTGAACATCTGCTTGATGTGGAAAGTCTTCTTGGGGCCTGGGATGGGGGTGAGGGAGGAGGTGTGGGGACAGGTGTAGCACTTCCTGCGGTTGCAGGGAAAAGTGCCGGGTGTGGTGGGGCTGGAGGGGAGTGTGGAGCGGACAGGGGAGTCACGGAGAGAGTGGTCCCTCCGGCAAGCAGATAAGGGTGGGGAGGGAAAAATGTCTTTGGTGGTGGGGTCAGATTGTAGATGGCGGAAGTGTCGGAGGATGATGAGTTGGATCCGGAGGTTGGTGGTGTGGTACGTGAGGATGAGGGGCATTCTTTTTTGGGTTGGTATTGCGGGGACGGGGTGTGAGGGATGAGTTGCGGGAGATGTGGGAGACACGGTTGAGGGCGTTCTTGACCACTGAGGGGGTGAAGTTGCGGTCCTTGAAAAACGAGGACATCTGAGATGTACGGGAGTGGATTGCCTCATCCTGGGAGCAGGTGCGGCGGAGGCGAAGGAATTGGGAATAGGGGATAGCATTTTTGCAGGAAGGTGGGTGGGAGGAGGTGTATTCTAGGTAGCTGTAGGAGTCGGTGGGCTTGAAATGAATATCGGTTTCTAGGTGGTTGCCCGAGATGGAGACCGAGAGGTCCAGGAAGGTGAGAGGTATTAGAGATGGTCCAGGTAAACTTAAGGTTGGGGTGGAAGGTGTTGCTGAAGTGGATGAACTGTTTGAGCTCCTCGTGGGAGCACGAGGCGGCGCCGATACAGTCATCAATGTAACGGAGGAAGAGGTGGGGTTTAGGGTCAGTGTAGGTACGGAAGAGGGATTGTTCCAGGTAACCTACAAAGAGGAGGGGGGGATGAGTTGCGGGAAATGCGGGAGACACGGTGGTGGGCGTTCTCAACCTCACACCCCGTTCCCGCAATAACAACCAAAAAAGAATCCCCCTCATCCTCACGTACCACCCCACCAACCTCCGGATCCAACGCATCATCGTCCGACACTTCCGCCATCTGCAATCCGACCCCACCACCAAAGACATTTTTCCCTCCCCACCCTTATCTGCTTTCCAGAGGGACCACTCTCTCTGTGACTCGCTTGTCCGCTCCACACTCCCCTCCAGCCCCACCACACCCGGCACTTTTCCCTGCAACCGCAGGAAGTGCTACACCTGCCCCCATACCTCCTCCCTCACCCCCATCCCAGGTCCTAAGAAGACTTTCCACATCAAGCAAATGTTCACCTGCACACCTGCCAATGTGGTATACTGCATCCACTGTACCCGTTGTGGCCTCCTCTACATCGGGGAAACCAAGTGGAGGCTTGGGGACTGCTTTGCAGAACACCTACACTCGGTTCGCAATAAACAACTGCACCTCCCAGTCGCGAACCATTTCAACTCCCCCTCCCATTCCTCAGATGACATGTCCATCCTGGGCCTCCTGCAGTGCCACAACGACGCCACCTGAAGGTTGCAGGAACAGCAACTCATATCCCTGTAGCCCAATGGTATCAATGTGGACTTCACAAGCTTCAAAATCTCCCCTCCCCATACCGCATCCCAAAACCAGCCCAGCTCGTCCCCGCCTCCCTAACCTGTTCTTCCTCCCACCTATCCCCTCCTCCCACCTCAAGCCGCAGCCCCATTTCCTACCTACTAACCTCATCCCGCCCCCTTGACCTGTCCGTCCTCCCTGGACTGACCTATCCCCTTCCTACCTCCCCACCTACACTCACCTT
>NC_063371.1:5264703-5265035 GCF_021869965.1 Rhincodon typus
TGAAGTGGATGAACTGTTTGAGCTCCTCGTGGGAGCACGAGGCGGCGCCGATACAGTCATCAATGTAACGGAGGAAGAGGTGGGGTTTAGGGTCAGTGTAGGTACGGAAGAGGGATTGTTCCAGGTAACCTACAAAGAGGAGGGGGGGATGAGTTGCGGGAAATGCGGGAGACACGGTGGTGGGCGTTCTCAACCTCACACCCCGTTCCCGCAATAACAACCAAAAAAGAATCCCCCTCATCCTCACGTACCACCCCACCAACCTCCGGATCCAACGCATCATCGTCCGACACTTCCGCCATCTGCAATCCGACCCCACCACCAAAGACATT
>NC_063371.1:5265135-5265694 GCF_021869965.1 Rhincodon typus
ACCTCCTCCCTCACCCCCATCCCAGGTCCTAAGAAGACTTTCCACATCAAGCAAATGTTCACCTGCACACCTGCCAATGTGGTATACTGCATCCACTGTACCCGTTGTGGCCTCCTCTACATCGGGGAAACCAAGTGGAGGCTTGGGGACTGCTTTGCAGAACACCTACACTCGGTTCGCAATAAACAACTGCACCTCCCAGTCGCGAACCATTTCAACTCCCCCTCCCATTCCTCAGATGACATGTCCATCCTGGGCCTCCTGCAGTGCCACAACGACGCCACCTGAAGGTTGCAGGAACAGCAACTCATATCCCTGTAGCCCAATGGTATCAATGTGGACTTCACAAGCTTCAAAATCTCCCCTCCCCATACCGCATCCCAAAACCAGCCCAGCTCGTCCCCGCCTCCCTAACCTGTTCTTCCTCCCACCTATCCCCTCCTCCCACCTCAAGCCGCAGCCCCATTTCCTACCTACTAACCTCATCCCGCCCCCTTGACCTGTCCGTCCTCCCTGGACTGACCTATCCCCTTCCTACCTCCCCACCTACACTCACCTT
>NC_063371.1:5265794-5294661 GCF_021869965.1 Rhincodon typus
TCCCCCATTTCTGATGAAGGGTCGAGGCCCAAAACGTCAGCCTTCCTGCTCCTATGATGCTGCTTGGCCTGCTGTGTTCATCCAGCTCTGCACCTTGTTATCTCAGATTCTCCAGCATCTGCAGTTCCTACTATCTTTCATAGGTAGGCAGTCAGTCATGAGCCAAGATGACATGACTTGTGAGTCGTCACAGTCTTCTGAAATATCACTGAATTAACTTGCTGGTTTCACAAGGAATTTCCTAAGTGTTTCTTGAATTCATGAGTTTTTTTTTGATTTTCCTCCTAAAGAAGTGGACAACTTCCCCCCTCAGTGGTCGAGAACGACGTCCACCGTGTCTCCCGCCTTTCCCGCAACTCATCCCTCACACCCCGTCCCCGCAATAACAACCAAAAAAGAATTCCCCTCGTCCTCACGATAAGTTTGATAGTCTTTTCTGATCCTTTTCCTCACTTGTGTGCTTCAAAGATTGACATAAAGGACAACCTCTTCTTATAAAGTACTTAACTCCATCATTTGCATTTCGATACTTTAATAGTGAGTAATTTAAAAAAAGACAGACCAACAATTGCAGTGAATTAGCCAGGAAGGCTGGAATGACAGTCTTCAAAGTGCATCATGTAAAGTTAGCGCAAACATTCAACTCTGCAGCCCAGAAGGGATCTCTTGTGTAACACTGAGAGTGTCTAATTGATCACAGCAGCTCCCAGTCACAGATGGAAAGAAATATCATAATTGCATCAAATCAGCTTCTCACAACGGGCGGACAAACAGACAATATCATTTAATTTAATGGCCGCAATATTACATTTACATGTAGCCCATGCTACACAACAGTGAATGAAGCAAAATTGCCCTGTCTTTAGTCATGAACCTCTTAAATTAACACATGGCACTTGTTCTAAAATATGGCTCACAAGCACAGTCCTGCTATTGTTATGATCCTCCAAGCATTAATATTCTGAAATGGCGAGCTTCAAAAATATTTTATGAAAAGTTGCAAAACAAAAATGAGCTTGGCATTTGGCGAAGCATTGCAATTAGTAAAAAATTGACATTTCAAAGCATTCATTAAAGCAGAATGCCAGACAGGACCTGAATATCACAATTATATCTTCTATCTCAATTCTAGTCCATTTAACCTCTCCTCTCCCTGCTGCACAGACACACAAACACCATCTTCACTTCAGCACCCACTTACTCAGAAATAGCACCCTCAACTCCTGTCCTGGCAAATTACCATGCTATCTTTAACATCTTTTTCCTCTCCATACTTGTTGAGTGTGTTCTTACTTACCAAATTCCTGCGCATCTTTCTGACAATTCTTATTTCATCATTCCATCCAGATTTTAACCCTGTCAGTACTCCAAAGCATCCTGAACCAAAATTCAAAAAGGCATTCCTGTGACCAAGAAATATCTTTGCACTTTGATCACTGTGTCAAATAGAACACTCTTCTATACAGTCATAGCCAAAACATCTCAAGAAATGGCATTCTTTTCTCATTTTTCCTGAGCTTTCCTGGAGTTTCTCCTCTTGGTCATGTACAGACAGGCTCTTCCCTAGATACTTGGAATTATGTTTCACATTGTCTTTCCCTCTTTCATCTCTCATTCTAGGAGGCCCCTGTTTAACATCTCATCCAAAAGAAAGCAGTTCTAAGAGCATAGCTGTCCCTCAACATAGAGCATAGACTTAATTTTTGTGCTCCCAAGTTCTAAAATGGGATTTGCAACAACAACTTTTTTACTCAGGAGAAAATATCATCTGATGAGTCACACAGTCATAGAGATATGCACTGAAACAGACCCTTCGGTCTAACTCATCCATGCTGACCAGATATCCTAAATAAATCTAATACTATTGCCAGCATTTGGCCAATGCCCCTCTAAACCCTTCCTATTCATATACCCATCCAGATGCCTTTTCAATGTTGGAATTGCACCAGTTTCCACCACTTTCTCTGACATCTCAGCCCATGCATTCACCACTCTGCAGGAAAAAGTTGCCCCTTAGGTCCCTTCTAAATCTTTCCCCTCTCACCTTAAACCTATGCCCTCTAGTTTTGGACTCCCCCATTCAGGGAAAAGACCTTGTATATTTACCCAATCCACGCCCCTCATGATTTTATAAACCTCTACAAGGTCACAACTCATCCTCCGACGCTCCATGGAAAATAGCCCCAGCCTATTCAGCCTCTCCCTATGGCTCAAACCCTCCAACCCTGGCAGCATCCTTCTAAATCTTTTCTGAACCCTTTCAAGTTTCACAACATCCTTCCTATAGCAGGGAGATCAGAACTGAATGCAGTATTCCAATGGTGGCCTAACCAATATCCCATACAGCTGCAACATGACCTCCCAACTGCTATATTCAATGCACTGACCAATAAAGCTAAGCATACTAAATGCCTTCTTCACTATCCTGTCTACTTGTGACTCCACTTTAAGAAACTGTAAACAAGGGGAGGCGATGGCCTAGTGGTATTATGACTGGACTGTTAATCTAGAGACCCAGACAATGTCCTGGGGACCTGGTTTGAAACCTGCCATGGCAGATGGTGGAATTTGAATTCAATAAGTATCTGGAATTAACAATCTAATGATGACTATGAATCTATTGTCACTGGTCGGAAAAACCCATCTGTTCACTAATGTCCTTTAGGGAAGGAAACTGCCATTCTTACCTGGTCTGGCCTACATGTGACTCCAGCCCCACAGCAATGTGGTTGACTTTTAACTGCCCTCTGGGCAATTAGCGATGGGCAATAAATGCTGCCTAGCCAGCGTCGCCCTTATCCCATGAATGAATAAAGAATAAAAACCTACACTCCACGGTCGCTTTGTTCAGCAACACACCCCAGGACTTTATCATTAAGTGTATAAGTCCTGCCCTGATTTGCTTTTCCAAAATGCAGCACCTCATACTTATCTAAATTAAACTCCATCTACCACTCCTCAGCCCATTGGCCCATCTGGTCAAGATCCTGTTGTACTCTGAGGTAACCTTCTTCGGTGTCCACAACACTTCCAATTTTAGTGTCATTTGCAAACCTACTAACCATGCCTCCTGCGTTCACATCCAAATCATTTATATAAATGATGAAAAGCAGTGGACCCAGCACCGATCTTTGTGGCACACTGCTGGTCACAGGCCTCCAGTCTGAAAAGCAACGCTCTACCACCACCACCCTCTGTCTTCTACCTTCTGCCAGTTCTGCCAAATAGCTAGTTTTCCCTCTATCTGTGTGATCTAACTTTGGCTGTGCTTTATTGAAGTGAAAACTATGATATATTTGAGACGGTATTACTTTCAGAGTATTTTGTAGTAAAAATATAACAGCAGAAGTGTGATGTATCAGGCAGCAAACAATGAGCAAACAGTGTCTTAGAAAGTGATAAATATCAGAGTTAAAATGATGGTTAGTCAGAGCTCTGGTGTATGCTTTCCTAGTCAGAGTTTTATTCCAACTCACACACTGTCAACTCCAACCCAATTGATTATTTGTTTCCCCCTTTATATACACTGATCAAGTTTTAAACTAATCATCTTCAATTAATATGTAACCAATACCAGATCCTCACTTTATTTGGCCTCAGACCCTCCTAAATAATAACAATAGTAGATACACAACTATTTTTGCCAACAGCCCTAATTTTACAGATGATTGCCAAGGGACTCATCTCATTGGAAAACATTCAAAACTCTTTACAAGTTTCATGGTGAAGCAATCAGATGAAATTATAAATAAGTTGAAATAATTTCTAATGGGACATGACTTTAGAGCAT
Source organism: Rhincodon typus (assembly GCF_021869965.1). Taxonomy (NCBI): domain Eukaryota; kingdom Metazoa; phylum Chordata; class Chondrichthyes; order Orectolobiformes; family Rhincodontidae; genus Rhincodon; species Rhincodon typus. The sequence continues at coordinate 5,269,585 of NC_063371.1, forward strand.
CATTTAAGTCACCTCTCAATCATATCAGTTGTTTTTGGGCAATGCTGTTTACTTTTCTCAAAATGATTAATTGACTAAATTCCTACAGCACTCTTTGTTTTGAGGTTGCCGTTCAGCAGCAATTAGAAAAGCAATACCAAAATATTGAATTGAAAATCCCAAAAGATTTTATGGGACATTTCAAACATCAGCGTGACCTTCAGAATTTTGTGGAATGTGATGGACACATTTTCAAAACTTCACAATGCTTTTCAAGTCTGCTGAGGACATGGCATTTGAAAACAAACCTGGTTATTTGCATTAAGGGGGATTAAAAATACACCTAACATTGTCCTAAGGAGTGACAACGATTGGAGAATATATAAGTAAGTATAAAAAGAACTATTTCCACTGATATGATAATGTCCAAGGCCAGAGTTTAACCCAATGCATTTTACAGCAAATGAAGTACTTTTGAAGAGTTATTTCAGTTGTGACATAAGATGTCTCACAGGCAATGTGTGCACAGTATGATACCACAAACAGCAACATGATAATGACCAGATAATCTGTTTTGAATGATGTTGATTGAGGGAAAAGTATTGCTGAGGGCACCAGGAGAAGTACACTGCTGTTGTGAAATAATTTACCTCCATCTGAGAACAGGCAGGGCCTTGCTTCATCATCTCAATCAAAGGACGCCACCTTCGATGGTCCACTGATCACTCATTACTGCACTGGAGTGTCAGCATAGAATTTTGACCCACATCCTTCTGACTGAGAGAGTGCGTGTGCGACCAAATAAGGCATAGCTGACACCACAAAATTAGATGCAGCTTGAAAACCAAAAGGAGAAGTCAGCGTAAACCTGATAAGTTGATGCAGCAGTTGGGTTTGAAACCACCAAACTGTGAGTTGCACTGTTTGTTTTGCATTCCATTTATGCATTCCACCTTGTTTGCACATCATTGATTGCTGTAAACATGAACGAAGTTTCATATTCATACTAATGGTCTGATGCAAAAGGACTGCAAAGATGCATCTTTGTGCTAGACTGGAATTATTCAGCACACAGTGAAACAAGGAGCAAAAACCTTCTGAGCCAGTCTCAAATCACTTGGCTTTGGAGGTCAGAGTAATTTTTCAGCTCTTTCTTCCTTGTTTTTTTTTTAACATCAATTGAAGTCACTTTGCATTGACGCAAAGATAGCAGTAAGGATGAGTGAAAGGTTCTTTCTGCATCTGTAATAATTTTTGATGTTGAAATTATTAAGTCAGAGTGGGAACAGTTTATCATTTGACCCAATTGTTTCCAAGCACTAACACTCAGGCATTGCACAAAGATCCACTGCCGTCACACAAAGAAAATTAGCTGGGACTGAAAATAGCCTTCTCAGTGATTGCATGTGAAATTGGAAGGTCAACAGGGGTTGGTGGAAGAATAATAAATTGCTTTTGAAAAATTGGGTTCAGAACTGCAAAACCTCAAATGACACAAACACTCTGGAACTTAGGTGAAAAGGTGCCTGGCCAGTTTAATATTGTTTGACTTCATCATTTCCCATTGTCTGTCTGCTGCTAAAATCCTCATAGAAACATAGAGGAGGAGGAGGAGGCCATCCAGCCTTTCGAGTCTACTCCACCATTCATCACAATCATAGCTGATCATCCAACTCAATAGCCTAATCCTGTTTTCTCCCAATAACCTTTGATCGCATTGTCCCAAGTGCTATATCTAGCCACCTCTTGAGTACATTCAATCCATGTCTTTGTTAAAGTTCACACTTGACTTTTGACATTTACAAACATTTATGGTGTGCTTCTAAAGGGCATGATTTGTGAATTCTCTCTGGACAATGCAGTAGCCACAGTGGTCAAACTATCAGCATTCACTGTCATTATTTCTCTAAAAGTGAGCAACTTCTGGAGTCCACAGATATGCAGTTAAATGTAGCAACTGATGTCAGTGATTCTACACTTATATTGCAGTGTGCTTTTGACAGTCCTCCTGTGTGAAAACAATTATAAATCACTGAAGTGATGAGAACTTGCCCTTCTGCTCTGTCAGATTTAGTGTTAATAAGCATGCCTTATTAAATTAGGTGTAACTGGACTTTAAATGGTACACCAAGTTCATAACTATTGTTGAATAATGTCTGTCCTCTGAAAAGCTAATTTAAAAAATGTTTGACTTCAGCCATCTCTAACATGATGAAAATTATCATGTACTTTTTTATGAAAGGATATGATTTTTCAGCTTCTGGCTTAACATAACGTGCATGTATGTCCATTTTTTTTCACTCTCTGTAAAAGGATACAGTACAAAGTGAGGAATATTCAGTTGTTATGGAAGGTAGCCAGACCCCAAATTTTTTCTTATTTTAAAGGCAGATGTGAAATGGGTGCTCCAGGTGTGATGTAACTGGTCAAACCACTCGGCTTTAAGCAAAACAAAATTTGTTTAAACACTACAGTCGAAACACGAACAAAAGAAAGCAGAATTTGGAGTAACTTAACTATTGGAAAACCTAACTGGCCTGATATAGCAATTTAACTAATTAATTGCTCCAGTACAGTAGCATCCCATAAAATACCTCTTGGCAAAATTCAAACACAGATTCTTACAGGCAGGAGAGATTTCCGAGAAAGTCAGAGGAGTCTTTACTGAGGTTTGCAACACTTCTGGACTCAAGATATCTTGTGACCACTACAGCTAAAAAAAAAATTAGAAAAAACCTGTTTTGGGAGAACTGGCCATTCCCCTTCCAGTGTTAAACTGTTACTTCCTGGACACTTCAGTATTCTCTGCCTTTACAACCTCTCTTCAAAAAAAAATCAACAAACTGACTTTTTTAAAAGTGACAGCACTGTCACACAGTGCTTTTAATTGCTTAGTTTAACGTGTGTGGGAATAATTCAGTAGTTACCCTGGTTGATGACATCCACATTCCTGGACACAGGGAAATACACTTAATTGTCACAAGGTTAAAATTAATCTTGAGGATAAAAGGGAAATCCATCTCACAGAAATCACTATATTTCTGTGTGCAGACTCCTTCAAGGTCAGCAGTGAGTAGCATTGCTTTCCTGCTGACCACAAGATCTAAAACATTCATGCTCCAAATGGTTTACTTCCTGAGAATGTCATGCTGAAGACATCTTGATTTCAGGGTACACTGCACATGCTGGAACATTTTTGTGGCATAGCACTTTTGATGTTTAATTTTCTTCATATTTAAAAAATATGGGATAAGCAGATGTTCATCATGTGTCAAGGCTCCCACCTCGTAGAATAGAATGAAGGCAGTGATGCAATATGACCTGCCAGACACCTTAAAACAAGTTATACTTCAGTGACAAGTTGCACAGGACTTTGGGAAGACTAAACCTGTGTACAGGTTTGGTCTATGCACCAAAGGAATGATATCGTTACCTTACAGGGGTTGCAACCAAGGTTCGCCAGCCTGATTTGTGGCTATGAGAGAGTTTTCTTAGGAGCAGACATTGGGCAGAATGAGCACTGTGCTCTGTGGAGTTTTGAAGAATGAAAAGTGGTCTCATTGAAAAATATAAAGATTCTGAAGGTGTTCGATTGCTTCCCTTCAGCACCTAGCCCGTTTCCCCTGTCCATCTCAGAACAAGGGGCTGGCCATTTTGGACTGAATGTGGAGGAGGTCCTTTACTTAGAGGGTTTGGTTTATATGATTCAAATGATGTTCAGTTATTGGTTATGTTCAATACGGCAAGTCCCCGTTTAAAATTATCCTGGTTTCAGTCTTCCCGCTTTCAAGTCGTGCAGCTTTTAGGATTGCACCTTCAACTTGTAGTCAACTGTAGCATTTTGCTTTGTCATTGTGTATCATTGATTTGCACCTGATTCAATTGGCTGCCATGACACAATCGTTGCCATTCCAAAGCGGTTGGGACCAGAGGTAATCACTTACCCTCGAGGGAACTGCGATTTCTTTTTGTCATGAAGATGCTGAAGCAAAGTTCTCAACAACGAATATCCAAATCCAGGAATAAATTGATGCCTGGGCTTTTCATTTATGTGAAAAAAAAGCTGGCTTTAATTTGGAATGCTGGTTATGCCTGCTGCAGAGTGTTACATTGGATGAGGCAAGAAGGTCATTTTAAAGGCTGTGAGAGACAGAGATTTGCCATTATTCACAGATAAAAGTACTTGCCTTGTCTGGGGCTTGTTATGGGTGAAAGGGTACAGTACTCAACCTTCAGGAGCCTGGCTCTGCAATTTTCCAACTCGTTATGGAGTCCCCTGTCTGAACAGCAGGAGAGGCTGAGATGCTGTTCTCGAGCCAGGAAAGGCAGAGAAACCTTTTAAAAGTCTTTTGAAATTTCTCCAGGCTTGTGATTTCTTCTTACTGCGATCCCTTCGATTCACTCTTAAAAAGGAGTCAGTAAGTAATGGTCATGAATCTGCTGCTCTCAGAAATAAGACAGGGCTTCCAGCAGCAGGTGGCGATGGTGAGGGTGGGCACTGAGCAGGGATGCTTGAGCAGTCAAGTGGACCCTCTCAGGAGGAAAGGTGTGTTTTAGGAAGGAAGTGGTTTATTGGAAGGAGTTAGAGATTAACAAAAAGATTTCCTCAAACAGATGTGAACAATGGGCTTAATTCAAGGTAATTGTCTTGATTTATTAGTTTAATCTGAATTTCCGCTCATTTTTGTTAAGATCTCATGCTAGTGGAAGAAATGATCCCTGTTTCATGATTTTCGGGCTGTTTGTGTGTTCGAATCACATATTAAACTTCTGGTATTCCATTGCACTGGCATCAATTCATGATCAACGAGGTTGCGAGGCATCTGGCTGAGATGGTGGAGGGGTTGACATTGGACATGTCTATGAAGGCTTCAGTGGAGGGAACCTGGCCTTTTGACCAAGGGGGTCCCTTTCTGCACCCATTTGACTCTTAGTCAGATATTCTGCTTGCCTGAGTCAGCTGATGAACCAGAATTTGAAGATTGGATTGAGGACCACTGGTTAAGGCATTGAGGAGACTCAACATGAGTGAGCAGGCAGTGTTTGCATGGAACATGTGCGCAGAAAAGCCTGTTGGGAAATTTGGAAGTTCACAGTCAATCATCGAGATCCTGACAACAGTTTTTGACTTTTTAACAAGGGTTTCTGGGGACAACAGTAGCATGTGACAGCTACAGCAGTGATTTGATGAGTAAAAGCATGCGAAAGGAGGGGACCTAGTGTGAGTGAAGTTGTTTACCTGGATCTCTCCTTCAAATTAGCCTGGGGACAAACAGCTGAAGGACTACCTAGATAAAGTTGTGAGGAATGGGAACTTTCAGATGGAGTTGAGGAAGTTTAATAGTCTAAAACCTCAACTCTCTTTCTTTGAAGCATGGAATCACACAATCTGGATCTTTTTTTCATTCACTCATGGGATGTGGACTTCGCTGGCTGGGCCAGCATTTATTACCTGCCCTTATTTGTCCTTGAAAAGGTGGTGGTGAGCTGCATTCTTGAACCGCTGCAGTCCACATTGTGAAAGGTTGGACTCCCAAGTCCAGGGAAGAGACAGCCCTCAGGGAGGTGACAGTTCAACAGGTGGGATGAGAGATCTCAGGCTGAAAAAGCAGGTGGAACAAATTGATACACGGTAATTGCAGATACTGTCCTTGATATCCCAGCTTCACAGTCAGTTTTGTGGGCTGACCTTGCAAGGGTGATACTCCAGAGAGGTCTTTGAATTGTGACAAAGTTGGAGCTTTGAAACGAGACTGCCCTGAACAATCATGCCACCCACACCATCAGGCACAGAGATCCCATCCGATGCAATAGCCTTTCCTTCTTGCCAGATGTTAAATGGGTTGGGTCTCTTATTGAGAGCCAGGCAGGGTAGAAGGTTTCTTCACACTGAGGCTCAGTTTGACAGAAAGTGGTAGGGACCTACTTTACAGTTAGCATGAAATTAGTAAAAGTAGAAGCCAAGTGCCTTATAACATAAGAGTCCGTGGAGGTGTCAACAGTTATTTACCAGTTTTTTTCAATAAGCTGATTGATGTCACTTCCCTCAGAAGGGTCTCTGCTTCGCAGGGATCAAACATTCCCTATCATGGCTACTTTGAGTTCTCTCTGTCTGACCTCAATTACACATGTCATAGCCTGGATTTTCTGGCAGTTCATCCAAAAGATGCGCAGGTGAATATATGTGGTGTCTGTCACATTTCTCCAGCCTACAGTTTAAGTTGAAAGTCAAACCATTTTTTCCAGATAGAAGACCTTGTGCACTTTGTTACAAAGGAAGGCATCACTTCCAGAAAACCTCGCCGGAGAGGAACGGCCCCAGCCAAAGTTGGGGAGGGAACTATGTGGGTCCCTTGATCTAACTGGCTACTATAGGAGATTTGTGGAACACTATACACAATTGGCTGCCCCACTCCATGATTTGCTGAGGAAATCAGAGAGTGGGAGAAGGGAATAAGAAATAAGAAAAAATGTGAGGTGTGAGACTTGACAGAGATTCGCATTGTGTTGGACCCCTGCAAGTGAGGATGCAACTTGTTCTATCAACCAGAAGCTAGTCACATCACCTTTCCTTAGCTACTTAGATTTCCATCTCCTTTTTTGCTGAAAGCCAACACAGTTTCCTTATTTGCAGTTCTGTCAGAAGTTCATTGGCAGAGAAGAGTAAAGGTCACTTATGTCACTTGGAGTCTCAAGCCAAACAAGAGAAAAGTGTAGAATTGGAAATGCGTAGAATTGCTCCAGTATGAAACTCAAATGGCTCACTTTGAGTTCCCAGAAATTCAGAGATATTCTGATTGGTTCAAAGTTTGACATATTTACAGACAAATACACTCGCAATTGTCAAACGTCTGCCAAGCTTGGAGCAGATATGAGTGGGCCACTGAATTTTTACAGTTTCAATTCCAGATCCCGTCAGAGAAAATGTATGCAAATACTGTTGCCGTCAGTCAGAGGAATGACCATAGAAGGCAATCACCATGTCTAGCCGGAGGGGCTTTGGCTGATGCCATGTCTGTGTCCCAAGTCAAATGCAGTATTTTCTAGCCTCAATTCCCCATGAAATTTGAACTAAGATTCAGCTGATTATTATCAAATCAGATCCAAAACAAATCTAGAGAGGGAGAGCTAGGTCTGTTTTGTCCATCTGTCCTGAAAAAGGACCCCATACAGCTTCAGTAGACTTCAATGGTTGAGGCGTCGGAAGAAAATCAGCGAGGTGGAAGGGGCTCACTTTCAGCTGACTCCTGATACCAGGTGAAACAACTCTTCTTTCCTGACAACCAGGGGTCGCATGGTGACTCAGTGGTTAGCATGGCTGCCTCACAATGGCAGGGACCCAGGTTCGATTCCACCCTCGGGCGACTGTCTATGTGGAGTTTACACATTCTCCCCATATCTACATGGGTTTCCATTGGGTGCTCCGGTTTCCTCCCACAGTCCAAAGATGTGCAGGCTAGGTGGGTTGGCCAAGCTAAATTATCCATAGTGTTCAGGGATGTGTAGATTAGGTGTGTTAGCCTAGGGAAATGCAGGGTTACAGGGAAAAGGTGGAGAGATGGGTCTGGGTGGGATGCTCTTCAGAGGATCAATGTGGACTTGTTGGGCTGAAGGACCTATCTCCCCACTGTAGGAATTCTGTGGAACCAAGTGTCAAGTGGTGAAGGGGTTCATGATCAAGCAGGACACTAAGCAATGGAAAAGATGCCTGTGCTAGTCATAGAGTGGGCCCAATCTAGCTGCTGTTGAAATTGTCAGAAGTATACTTTAGCCAATGTAGGGAAGTAACTTCATCCCAGCATCTGATCTTTGGTTACTAACAAGTTTCCATGGCTCCTTGCAATAGGTTTTACCCCAGTATTTATAGGACTGATCATGTTCTTTGACTCAGTGATGTCTGCATCAAATTCACACAGGCTATTCACATTCATGACCAAAAGATCTCAATTATCAACTAGTACTTGATTGATTTGTTCATTTTGGTGTTCCATGTCAGATTCACAGTTGGCAGGAGCAAAGCTTCAAGAGGAAGATCCTTCAGAAACTTTGGAAACAGCAAGAACTGCAGATACTGGAGTCAGAGACAGCACAGTATGGAACTTGAGGAACACAACAGGTCAGGCAGCATCAGAGGAGCAGGAAAGTCCATGTTTTGGGTCGGGACCCTTCTTCAGAAAAATGAAGAACAGTCCCAACCCTAACTGTCGACTTTGCTGCTCCTCTGATGCTGCCTGACCTGTTGTGTTCCTTCAGGAACTTTGGCATTGTCAAGAGCGCCAGAGGATAATGAACAGTCTGAAGATGGTTTTGGAAATGATTCTTGGAAGCATATGCTGCAGCAAACTCCAATGAAGAATTAATGCATCCAGAGAGTCAAGAAACTGCAGTAAAAAGTATTCAATAAAACACTGGCCTCTGCAGTTTTGTCAACAAAATGACTGTTAAGCATTTTCCAACTCATGGAAGAGGCAGTCATAATGGAAAATGAGCCAAACAGAAAATGCAATACCAAAATGAACAGTGGCAACTTGTGGAGTTCCACAGGGATCAGTGCAGGGACTGCAACTGTTTACAATATATATTCATAACTTGGAGGAAGGAAACAAATGTACTGTAGCCAAATTTGCAGACAACACAAAGATAAGTGGAAAGGCAGGTTGCAAGAGGAATGCAAACAGTTTACAGAGAGATATTGATAGCTTAAGTAAGTAGGTAAAAAGTTGGCAAATGGAGTATAATGCAGAAAAATGAAAAGTTACTCATTTTGGAAGGGAGAACAAAACAACAGTATTATTTAAATTGAGAAAAAACTGCAGAAAATGCAGCACAAAGGATATGTGCACGAAACACAGAAAGCTAGCGCACAAGTGCAATCGGTAATCAGGATGGCAAATGGAATGTTGGCTCTTATTTAAAGGGGGTTGGAGAATTTTTTTTTAATCATTCACAGGATGAGGGCATCACTGGCTAGGCAGCATTTATTGTCCATCCCTAATTGCCCAGAGGGCAGTTAAGAGTCAACCACATTGCTGCAGGTCTGGTGTCACATGTAGTCCAAACCAAGTAAAGATGGCAGTTTCTTTCCCTAAAGGACATCGGTGAACCAGATAGGCTTTTCCAACAATTGACAATGGATTCACGGTTATCGTTAGATTGGTATTTGTGGAATTCAAATTCCACCATCTGCCGTGACAGGATTCGAACCCGGGTATCCGGAATGTCATCTGGGTCTCTGGTGGGTCTCTGGATTAACAGTCCAGCAATAATACCACGAGGTCATTGCCTCCCCGAATAAGGTTGGGCAAGTCTGACTGCACCTGTACAAGGTGCTGGGGACACCACATCTGAAGTACTGTGACCAGTTTTAATTGCATATTTAAGAAAAGATGTTATTCATTGGAGGCGATCCAGGGAAGGTTCACTAGGATGATCCTAGGTATGGAGGGATGTCTTAAGAGCAAAGGCTAAACAGCTTAGGACTCCACTCATTAGAATTTAGAAGAATGATGAGGTAATCTCATTGAAACATATAGAATTCTTAAGGGGCTTCACAGGGATAAATGCTGAGAAGGTGCTTCCCCTCATGGGACAGTCTAGTCCCAGAGTACATAGTGTCAGCGTTAAGAGTGCCAATTTAAGTGTGAGATGAGGAGGAATTTCTTCCCTCAGAAGGTTGTGGATCTTTGGAACTCATTGCCACGGAGCTGTGGGGTCAGTGTCGTTCAGTATGGAAACACATGCTTCAGTCCAACTCGTCCATGCCAACCCCAGATATCCAAAATTAATCTTGTACCAATTTGCCCATATCCCTCTAAACCCTCCCTATTCATATACCCATCCAGATGCCTTTTAAATGTTGTAATGGTACCAGCCACCACCACTTCCTCTGGCAGCTTGTTCCGTGCATGCAACACCTTCTGCATGAAAAGGTTGTCCCTTAGGTCCCTTCTAAATCTTTCCCCTCTCCCCTTAAACTTACGTCCTCTAGTTTTGGACTCCCCCACCCCAGGGAACAGACCTCGTCAGTTTACCCTATCCATGCCCCTCATGATTTTATAAACCTCCATAAGGTCATCCCTCATCCTCCGATGCTCCAGGGAAAGTAGCCCCAGCCTTTTCAGCCTCTCCCTGTAGCTCAAGCCCTCCAACCCTGGCACCATTCTCATAAACCTTTTCAAGTTTCACAACATCCTTGCTATAACAGGGAGACCAGAATTGCACACTATATTCTGGAAGTGGTCTTATCAATGTCCTGTACAGCAAAACACGACTTCCCAACTCCTATTCTCAATGCATTGACCAATAAAGGCAAGCATATCAAACACCTTCTTCACTATCCTATCTACTTGAGACACCACTTTCAAGGAACTATGAACTTGCACTCCAAGGTCTCTTTGCTCAGCAACACTCCCCAGGACTTTAACGTTAAGTGTATAAGTCCTGCTCTGATTTGCCTGTCCAAATCACAGCACCTCACATTGATCTAAATTAAACTCCATCTGCCACTTCTCTGCCCATTGACCCATCCGATCAAGATCCTATTGTACTCTGAGGTAAGCTTCTTCAGTGTCCACTGCACCTCCAATTTTGGTGTTGTCTGCAAATTTACTAACCATATCTCCTATATTCACATCCAAATCATTTATATAAATGACAAAAAGCAGTGGGCCTTGTGTACATTTAAGGCTGAGGTAGATTCTTGATCAGTCAGGCAATCAAGAGTTAAGTGGAAAGGCAGAAAAGTGAACATGAGAAGTGTCAGATCAGCCATGATCCTATTGAATGGTGGAGTGAGCTCGATCAGCCAATTCATCATGGTCTTGTGGTCAAACCAGGTAATCAATTCTGGCATTAACTGCGACAAGCAGATCAACTGACAGAAGAAATTGACAGTGGCAAGAAAAGAGATCCAACAACAAGTTCTTACAGTCATTGAGTCATACAGCATGGAAACAGACCCTTCGGTCCAACAAGTTCATGCTGACCATAATCTGAAACTGAACTAGTCCCACCTGACTGCTCCTCACCTATATCCGTCCAACCCTTTCCTATTCATGTACCTATCCAAATGTCTTTTAAACATTGTAATTGTACGCACATTCACCACTTAGGGAGTTTATTCCACACACAAATCACTTTCTATGTAAAAAATCTGCCTCTCGTCTTTCTTAAATCTTTCTCCTCTCCCCTTAAAATGTGCCCCCTAGTCTTGAAATTCCCCATCATAGGGAAAAGACAACTACCATTTACAACATCTATACTTCTCTTTATTTTATTAACTTCTTTCATGTCGCCTTTCATCCTCCGAAGCTCCAGTGAAAATAGTTCCAGGCTATCCAGCCTTTCCCTTTAACTCAAATCTTCCACACCCAGCAACATCGTGGTAAATCTCTCCTGAATCATGCCCAGCTTAATAATATCCTTCCTATAACTGTGTGACCAGAACTGGACACAGCATTCCAGAAGAGACCTTACCAATGTCCTGTACAATCTCAACATGACTTTCTGATCTGAAGCCAAACATGTTCATCAAAGGCTAAGTGCTCAAAGCCACCTGCACTGAAATGTTTCAGGATTGATGCACTCAAACCACCCCTGAAGAGATCAAACATCTCTACTAGCTGATGGCCAACCAAAACACAATAAGGTTCATCCAGGAATACACCACAGAGATGTCGACAGGAATATGCAGAGGTGAAGTCAAAGCAACAGAGAGAGTGCAGAAACCTCCAAATAACTCATCCAACCACTCTTCTGAGGAACACCTGCATCACATGTACATTAACAGAGACTGCAGAGTGCACTTTCAATTTAAAACCCAGTGGAAACAAGTCATCCTGGAAGCCACAGGACTGCTACTGAAGAAAAAGAGACTGGTGACTGTTACCTAACTTGAATTTATCCATGATTTGCTTTAGATTTAGTGATTTCTTTCAGATTGGAAGTGATTTCAGCTGATAATGCATAGTATTGCACATTTACGAGTACATATCATGAATTGTACATTGGTTTTTTGTGGGCAATAAATACATAAATTAATCTATGACTGGGTTTTAGCATTGATTCCTTTGGGAAGCTATGATTCATTTAAAACTGTTACATTTAGGGTCAGGATTTTATAGAGCACAATCACACTTTTATTGAGGACTTCTAGTACTTGAGTATTTATAGATTTTTGGACTCCAAAGTAATAAAGGGCATGGGTAAGCAAGTGGATTTGATATTGAGGATCATATATGATCTTCTTGAATGGTCTTTCAGACTCAAATGGCCTCTTCCTTACATCCTTATCTTCCTATTCTTTGAAGTAGTAGTGTATGGTATAAAGAACAAAGTACCTTTATGTTTAATTTAATAACTCAAGGACCAAAAGGCAACATTACGTATTCAATTCAATTTAATAGAAATCACAAGAGGTAAAATGGTTCTGGACATTATTCTCATCAACTAGTCAAAATATCCGTGTCCCTGATAAAAGTTGCACACTGCAGTTATTTCAAGAATATTTTTGGGTTTCTTCTTCCAAATGTCTTTTGAACAACTTAGAACGCCATCTTCAGGAGGATTCCAAAAATGCATTGTGCTTTGACAGTCGATTGTATCGACATAAGTAAAAAGGTTATAGTTAAAATGTGTCAGCAAAATACTTTTCATTTATTGAGTAATTCAGGACCATCAACCAGTGTAAAGCTGCAGTCTATATTTGGTATGCACATGCATAATTTTAAAAATCTAATGCACACTTCCCTCAAAAGGTTAGAAATGTTGCTGTCAGAGAAAGTCTAAATGGCTTTTAAGTTTTGACAATAAGTATTTTTCTGGTCCTGCATTACTAGATTTGAAGAACTGATCTGTCCATAACGTTTACTCCTCTTCAAATTGTACTGAATTTCCCAAAATTTCATTAAGACTTGAAGACATGCTACCTGTGCTTACTGACTAATCTTTAGCAACTGCTACTTCTTCTGATTGTATTTTACAGCTATTATTTCATTCTCATCTGATACAATGTTACGATCCTCTGACATCAAAAATGCAGGCGAATGATTTTATTAGCAGTTTACATTGCTCATGTAATTCAATTTGTTCAGACCTATTGTGCAATATCGATTGAAACACTCCAATGTTTCATATAATGGCTCACAGAGCAAATTCATTGTTACAATTGCAATGCATTGGAGTATTCATATACAGTACAATACATTATCCATAATTGTGGTGCTCTGTGTTCCCCAAATAATATTCCAGCAAACTTGCAATGAAAAGCTGTTAAAATATATTATCGTGTAACATGACAACATTCAACAAAATATGGTGACATTGATTTGACATCCTTCCAAAGATCAATACACTTTTCTCTCATCTTCTTTCCGAATCTCATCAGAAAGTTCACTGATTCACATTCACCACATAATGATCAGGACTTGATGGAATCAGAAAAGTGGATGCGGAAGAGAAATTGGTGCAGATTGCATGTTTTTCAGTGCATAAATTGGAAAAAGGCATAAAAGTATTTAGAAGTAGGGGCATTCTGTGCCCAATTTGCATCCTAATGCTAAATTTGTGGAGGTGATTCATCTATTGAGGGTCATGTGCATCTTTGTTAGCTTTGTATTGGGTAGGCATCATGATTCTTCATTGACCCACAGAACCAAATATGAGTTGTAAATATGTTTTTGTTTAAGAGCTGGAGGAAGAGAAGTGTTCCCGCAACTCAGCACAAATTGCAGTCGACCCCTTGGTCTAGTGGTGTTACAAGTGTTACAAGTATTTGTGCTGAGGAGATCCAATGACCAATTTCTCTTGATCCAACAGACTCTGACCACAACTTAACCCATTTAAGAACATTAGAAATAAGAGCAGGAGTAGGCCGCTCAAGTCTACTTCACAATTCAGGAAGATAGTGGCTATTCATCAACCTCAACACTTCCCTGCCTCATCCCTAATTCCCTCAGTTCCCTGAGGGTCCAAAAATCCATTGAGCTCAGCCTTCAATGTAATCGACAGCTCAGCAACCACAGCTTTCTGGGGTCAAGCGTTCCAAAAATTACCTCCCACTGAGTTAAGAACCTTCTCCTGACCTCAATTCTAAATGGCTAACTCTTTGTCCTGAGATGATGCCCCACTGTGCAAGATTCACTCATCATTAAGATTTCAGGACAAGGTTCCAGTGAACCATTTTGTTATGCAACATGTGCATTTGTGTTCTCAATAGGAATAAAATCATTTTAGTGTGTACTTAAATCATTTTTCGTTACTCATTGGGTGCTTTCAGACTCACTCACAGAAAACCAATCCACATGAGCTAGGGTCAGCATGTGATGTTGTATTCATAATGTTGAAAGACTGCTAGGTTTCTGTTCATGCTATTTGAGACATTCCCTGATGGGAATTCCTGTGAGACCAAAATGAAACTTAGGACATCTGCATTTTTTCTCATTGATCGAAATGACTGCCACGTTTGGCAGTACGTGTAAATAAGAACCTGTAAAAATATGAAGAAATATATGACAAGTCTGAGAAATGGCATGTTTCATTTCACTCAAGTCTTGAGAGAGGTTCAAGCAAATGTTATTAAGGCCCTGGTTATATACATGTGCAGAGTGAAAAATGAAACAAAGCTGAGCTCAGTTTCTCCCCACCAGAAACAGGGCTCGACCAGCCAGCAATTTTTGTTCCTCATTTTGTGATAGGGGTATCAAGTAACTTACGTTCAGAATTTTATGTTTACTTCATGCTGATCTTAGGTTTTGTTACTGCAGTTGCTCAGCATATGGAGACATTATTGCATCAAATCTGACTTTAAGCAGTTCTTCGAAATTATTTTTGGTGGAGAATTTGTCTTACTTCAACCAGACATCCCTTTAACAAAGGATCAGAAACAGAAATTTCAAGAACGGCGCAGCAGGTCCGACAGCATCTGTGGAGAGAAACCAGGGTTAACATTTCGGGTCCAGTGAACATTCTTCAGAAGAGATGGTAGCCAAGAAAAGGCTAGTATTTCTGCAGAAGATGGGGTGGTGGGAAGGGGTGGAGTAAACAATAGGTGACGATTGAGCCAAAAGACAGAGAAAAAAACAGTTGGATAGACAAAGGAGATTTTAAAGATCAACCTGGGAGAATGAATAGCTATAAATCGGAACTATTAGTAGCTGACATGGGGTTATGTGTGGTAGCAGCCCATGTGATGACAAGACCTGGTGTGCAGGGGTTGGGGTAAGGACATGGGATAAGGTGCTCAAGCCATCACATGGCTGCTACTACATACAGCCTATTGTCAGCAAAGAAAAAATATTTCCAACATCCACAGTTCTTTTGTTTTTTTTCACTTAGCCTTTAACAAAGTATAGTTGGATGACAATAATGCTGTTTTGAGAAGAAGCAGCAAACAGAACAATGACATCAGTTCACGCTAACTTGCTAACAACAAGACCACTTTATAAAATGGCACTTACTCAACTGAATGTAATTAAATGATACACAGATTGATAGTGGAATGGCAGCTAGAGAATTATAATGCCCATAATTTTGACAGCTGTTCTCAATTGCCTGCTGCACTAACATTCAATGCCTATTAAATAGTTTCTTTAGACAGGAGGCTTCACTGAAGTCTGTGTCCTAAAAAAAAACAATATTTTGAGATGTTTCCTAATCAACCTGTTCAGAGATGTTATTACACACTTCCAGATTTTTTTTTAACAGTACCAATTTAACAATTCCAAAGAATCATATTGGACTCGAAATACTCTGTTTCTCTCTCCAAAGATGTTGCCAGACTCATGGAATTTCTTCAGTATTTTCTGCCTTTATTTCAGATCTCCAGCATCTGCAGTATTTTGCAGTTATTCTATTTATAGTGTACTTTCAGATTCTCTGATATGCTGTAAAATATATTACTTTGAATTCTCTGCAGGGTGCAAATTCTGTTTAATAACCTGCACAGAAGTTCTGTATAAAGGGTTTTGGAAACCAATGTTCTAGATTTTCATCATTTCCCCATTGCAGCAGACTAATCAGGCATAGAGTCAGAGTCAGAAAGCTATACAACATGGAAACAGATCCTTCAGTCCAACTTAGCCACGCTGACCAGATATCCCAAATTAATCTAGTCCCATTTGCCTGCACTTAGACCACGTCCCTCTGAACCCTTCCTATTCATATACCCATCCAGATGCCTTTTAAATATTGTAATTGTACCAGAACCCACCACTTTCTCTGGCAGCTCATTCCATATACGCACCACCCTCTGCATAAAAAAATTGTCCCTTAGGTCCCTTTTAAATCTTTCTCCTCTCACCTTAAACCTATGCCCTTTAGTTTTGGACTCCCCCACCTCAGGGAACAAGCCTTTACTAAGCACCCTATCCAAGCCCTTCGTGATTTTATAAACCTCTGAAAGGTCACTCCTCAGCCTCCGATCTTCAGGGAAAATAGCTCCAGCCTATTCAGCCTCTCCTGATAGTTCAAAACCCCCAAACCTGGCAACGTCCTTGTAAATCTTTTCTGAACCCTTTCAAGTTTCACAACATCCTTCCTACAGCAGGGAGACCAGAATTGCACACAGTATTCCAAAACTGACTTAGCCAATGTCCTGTGCAGCCTCAACATGACCTCCCACCTCCTATACTCAATGCACTGACTAATGAAGGCAAGCATACCAAACACCTTTTTCACTATCCTATTTGCCTGTGACTCCACTTTCAAGGAATTATGAACCTGCGCTCCAAGGTTTCTTCGTTCAGCAACACTCCCGAGGACCTTATCATTAAGAGTGTAAGTCCTGCCCTGATTTGCCTTTCCAAAACACAGCACCTCACAATTATCAAAATGAAACTGCATTTGCCACTCCTCGACCCATCTGCCCATCTGATCAAGATCCCATTGTACTCTGAGGTAACCTTCTTCAGTGTCCACTACACCTCCAATTTTGGTGTCATCAGTGAACTTACTAACCATACCTCCTATGTTCACGTTGAAATCATTTATATAAGTGACGAAAAGCAGTGGATCCAACACCAATCCTTGTGGCACACTGCTGGTCACAGCCTCCAGTCTGAAAACCAACCCTCTCCCACCAAACTTTGCCTTCTACCTTCAAGCCTGTGCTGTATCCAAATGACTAGTTCTCCCTGTATTCCATGCGATCCAATCTTGCTAACCGATCTACCATGAGGAATCTTGTCAAATGCTTTACTGAAGCCCATATAGATCATGTTCATCACTCCGCCCTCGTCAATCCTCTACATTACTTCTTCAAAAAACTCAATTATATTAGTGAGACACGGCTTCCCACACACAAAGTCATGTTGACTATCCCTAATCAGTCCTTGCCTTTCCAAATACATGTAAATCCTGTCCCTCCAGATTCCCTCCAACAACTTGCCTACCACCGATGTCAGGGTCACTGGTTTATAGTTCCTTGGCTTTTCCTTACCACCTTCCTAAAACAGTGGCACAACGTTAACCAACCTCCAGTCTTCTGGCACCTCACCTGTGGCTATTGATGATACAAATAGCTCAGCAAGGGGCCCAGCAATCACTTGTCTAGCTTACCACAGAGGTCTTGGGTACACTTGATTAGGTCTTGGGGATTTTTCCACCTTTATGCATTTTGAGCTGTTCAATACCTCCTCCTCTGTAATATAGACATTTTCCAAGATGTCGCTACTTATTTTCCCACATTCTATATCTTCCATATCCTTTCCCACAGTAAACACCGATGCAAAATACTCATTTAGTATTTCCCCCATCTCCTGCAGCTCCACACAGAGGTGGCCTTGCTGATCTTTAAGGGGCCCTATTCTCTCCCTAGTTATCCTTTTGATCTTAATGTATTTGTACAATCCTTTTGGATTCTCCTTAACCCTATATACCAAAGCTATCTCATGTCCCCTTTTTGCTCTCCTGACTTCCCTCGTAAGTAGACTCCTACTGCCTTCATACTCTTCTAGTGCTTCACTTGATCTCTGCTGTCTTAACCTGACATATGCTTCCTTTTTCTTGACCAAAACCTCAATTTCTCTAATCATCCAGCATTCCATATATCTACCAGCCTTGCCCTTCACCCTCACAGGAACATACTGGCTCTGGCCTCTCGTTATCACACTTTTGAAGGCAGTCCCTTTACCTGCAAACATCTGCCCCAATCAACTTTTGAAAGTTCTTGCCTAATACCGTTAAAATTGGCCTTCCTTGAGAAATTTAACTTTTAGATCCAGTCTATCCTTTTCCATCACTATATTAAAACTAATACAATTATGGTCACTGGCCCCAAAGTCATCCCCCACTGACACCTCAGTTACCTGCCCTGGCTAATTTCCCAAGAGTAGGTCAAGTTTTGAACCTTCGCTATTATGTCCATTCACTGGCTGAATCAGAAAAATTCCTTGTACACTCATAACAAATTCCTGTCCATCCAAGCCTTTAACAACATGGAAGTCCCAGTCTATGTTTGGAAAATTAAAATCCCCTACCATTACCACCATATTATTCTTACAGATAACTGAGACCTCCTCATAAATTTGTTTGTCAATTTCTGGCTGACTATTGGGGTGTCTATTGTACAATCCCAATAAGGTGATTATTACATATTCCCAGGAATATCCTCCCTAAGTACAGCCATAATGTTATCCCTAATCAAAAATGCCACACCCCCTCCTCTGCTACCCCACCACCACCCCCCACCCCCACCACCACCACCACCACCACTTCCTATCCTTCTGGTAGCATCTATACCCTGGAACATTAAGCTACCACTCCTGTCCATCCCTGAACCACACCTCTGTATTAATTTAAAATTCATTAAACCAATT
This sequence comes from Rhincodon typus, assembly GCF_021869965.1. Classification (NCBI taxonomy): domain Eukaryota; kingdom Metazoa; phylum Chordata; class Chondrichthyes; order Orectolobiformes; family Rhincodontidae; genus Rhincodon; species Rhincodon typus. The sequence continues at coordinate 5,288,376 of NC_063371.1, forward strand.
GCTTAAACAGAACAATCAGTAGGACCACTTTGAAATCCAAAGTACTCAAATATGTAGGGAATCCACTTCAGAGTAAAGATGCTCATTCCATTCATATTGACACACTATCGTTTGCAGTCAAGATTCAGCATGCAGTAGCTCTTATAGAATCCCTTCAGTGTGGAAAGAGGTAAGTCAGCCTGTCAAGTCTGCACTTCAAAGAGCATTCCAACCAGACCTAGTGCCCTCACCATATTCTTGTAACCCCAGCTAATCCATCCAGCCTGCACATTTACAGATGGTTTAGCATGGCCAATCCACCTAACCTGTGCATTTTTGGACTGTGGGAGGATACTGGAGCACCTGCTGGAAACCAAGGCAGACTCCTGGAGAACATGTAAACTGCACATACTCAAGGTTGAAATTGAACCCAGATCCCTGGCATTGTGAAGCAACAGTGAGCCACTGAGCCACTGTTTCACCTCTTAGTTTTGCTCCTATTTTACTGGTTTTGATATCACGAGAGATTATGATTTGTTTTTTTTTTAATTGTTATTTAGTTAATTCCTATTTTAATAACAATCTGGCATGAAGTTGAGAATGGTGCATTTCTATCTCTTGCTAATTTCTATAGTTTTGGGTAAAATTTGGATGTGCCTCTTTTCTTGCAAAACATTTCAAAGGAAGAGAGAAGCAAGTCAAATACCCTGAAGTCACTCAAATTAATTCTCTCCTGAAAAGGGCTTTACACCAAACTGTCAGTTTCACTGGAACTGTTTCAGTTTTTGTTCAATTGGAATGCGATTTCAGTGTTACTTTTGTCATCTACACCTTAAGTTATTATTTAAAACAGATATAATACAATTTTAATCATACACCTCCTCCTCCTCCTTCGTCCCCCACCAGCCTGCCGCTATCAAAATGAAACATTTTCCCATAAAAGTTTTGGGGATATTTGTGCACTCTCTCCTTGAATAGAGATGAGTGAGTCTTCAGGGAAACCTTGCTGAGATCTTCTGTCAGTCATCTCTGCGCAAAGTGCCTCAGTTTCCCTCGAATCATCGAAATCGCGAGGAACTAGAACATCCTCTCTAAAATTGAGACGTTATGCATTATTCAGTTTAGTATCAATTTATCCCTGTCAAATTATAGACCATCTTGCTACACTGAAAAGTGCAGGGGAGCTAAGTAGTGATCGCACTAAGGTGACTGAAAAAAACAAGACCAACAACCACATGGATGTAGTTTTCAACATTTATTTAAATTGTAAACAAAAATCATGAAAAATGTTCATAAAGATGGCTTTGGAGTAATCACAGGCAAAGTTCCATCAATAAATACACCGTGTCCCGTCTAAGTTTCTCGACAGTCCTTGAGTCCTACCCGCCAGCCCCTTCCACCTAATTGGCGTCTTCTCACTCTGAGAGCTCCAGTGTGCCCTCCCGATTTTAGCAGGAGATTGGAAACGTTTGGAAGCTGTGATGGGGCCCTTGGCCGAGCTGCCCAGTGCGATTCACACACCTGTCATATCGAAGAGGCAAACGATTTGCACATTTGAGAACAAATGTCTGTCGTTTCTTCTCGAGAACGTCCTTTGCTGCAGCTTTAGGAACGTCCTGCGATTTGTCTCTTTCAGTGAAAACAAAATGCACGACAGTCTCCGTCGTTCCCGTCCATTTCTCTTTATCGAGGATTTGAGAGAATCTGCAAACGTTTCCCGCTAAGGTGGAACAGTTGCAGGAGTTTCATCCTCTTCCTGAGCTTCAGTGCGATCAGAGCTCGAGTAATCTGCTCGCTGCCTTGGTTTGTGGAAATGATCCTCGCCCTCTCCTCGGCTTTCCTGTCTCCTGCTCGATCGAACAGGCGTTGCAGAGCCGCCTGGTTCACCGACTCGAAGATGTTGGGCGCTGCTCCCTTGCGAAGCTCACTGTCGAAGCGTTGCCCGTAGACCAGAGGGCTGACGCGGTGAGAATAGCTGTACTCGGTGTCGGGGCAGGTGGCCATGCTGTGAACTCTCGATTGCCCACTTCTCCCTCTCTCTTTCTGGCTTTAAGGTTCGTGGTGTGCTGGCCGCAATAGCTCAGCCTCCCCGAGCCGGCTACTTATAGGGGATCCGAGACAGAGGGAGGATACCAGGACAGTCTGCAACAATGACCTCAACAGAATCCCTGGCGCCCCTTGCAATCTCCACCCTCGCCCTTACTTGGACAGACGCGTCTGGCAGCTAAATTTAAACCATTTCACGGCTCGCTTCCAATGCTAAAATCGAGTTGGAGTTCACTTTCGCGTTATAGATATTTTCAGCATTTTTTTCCAAATAAATAAAAATTCAATACGTACTCTTTAAACTCTAATCGATGCTCTGAGAATTGGAGGTGAGCGACCGAGCGAAAAAGCCTCAAATAATAATCACCCTTTGCACGTTTATCAATGAATGGACAGGTCAACACAAGTCCATTCCCCCAGCAAGTACAGAAAAATGAGGCAGCGTTAACCAGCTCCCTCCCTCGTACTTTTCTGCCCTTTTTCGCATAATTTCGTTCAGGCCGGTTTGAGATTCAAGAGAAAGGCGAACTTTATTTTAACCCGTGAAACCAAGTAGTGAGGAGACGGTCTTGCTCAGCCGGCATGTGGAGGGGCCGGTGTTGGACTGGAGTGGACGAGGTCAGACGAACACCTGAAGAAGGACTGATGCTCCAAAAGCTTGTGTTGTCAAATAAGCCTGTTGGACCATAACCTGGTGTCGTGTGATTTCTGACCCTGCTCAGCCGGGGCACAGAACTGAAACCGGTCGCTCAAGCCTAAGATGATGGATATTGAAGCAAATTGCAGTGTACTTATTGAAGCCATCTACGATATATCTGCACTGTTACTGACATGTAGTACCACACGCACACACGCAATGTTTATCAGAGACAACAAGGTGCAGGGCTGGATGAACACAGCAGGCCAAGCAGCATCATAGGAGCAGAGAGGCTGACGTTTCGGGCCTAGACCCTTCATCAGAAAAGGGGGAGGGGAAGGGGGTTTTGAAATAAATAGGGAGAGAGTGGGAGGCGGATAGAAGAGGGATAGAGGAGAGGATAGGTGGAGAGGAAACAAACAGGTCGAAGAGGCGGGGATGGGGCCAGGAAAGGTGAGTGTAGGTAGGGAGTTAGGAAGGGGATAGGTCAGTCCAGGGAGGACGGACAGGTCAAGGGGGCGGGATGAGGTTGGTCGGTAGGAGATGGAGGTGCGGCTTGAGGTGGGAGGAGGGGATAGGTGGGAGGAAGAACAGGTTAGGGAGGCAGGGACGAGCTGGACTGGTTTTGGGATGCGGTGGGGGGAGGGGAGATTTTGAAACTTGTGAAATCCACATTGATACCATTGGGCTGCAGGGTTCCCAAGCGGAATATGAGTTGCTGTTCCTGCAACCTTCGGGTGGCATCGTTGTGGCACTGCAGGAGGCCCAGGATGGACATGTCGTCTGAGGAATGGGAGGGGGAGTTGAAATGGTTCGCGACTGGGAGGTGCAGTTGTTTGTTGCGAACCGAGCGTAGGTGTTCTGCAAAGCGGTCCCCGAGTCTCCGCTTGGTTTCCCCGATGTAGAGGAAGCCACACCGGGTACAGCGGATGCAGTATACCACATTGGCAGATGTGCAGGTGAACATCTGCTTGATGTGGAAAGTCTTCTTGGGGCCTGGGATGGGGGTGAGGGAGGAGGTATGGGGGCAGGTGTAGCACTTCCTGCGGTTGCAGGGAAAAGTGCCGGGTGTGGTGGAGCTGGAGGGGAGTGTGGAGCGGACAAGGGAGTCACGGAGAGAGTTGTCCCTCCGGAAAGCAGATAAAGGTGGGGAGGGAAAGATGTCTTTGGTGGTGGGGTCGGATTGCAGATGGCGGAAGTGTCGGAGGATGATGCGTTGGATCCGGAGGTTGGTGGGGTGGTACGTGAGGACGAGGGGGATTCTTTTTTGGTTTTTATTGCGTGGACGGGGTGTGAGGGATGAGGTGCGGGAGATGTGGGAGACACGGTTGAGGGCGTTCTCGACCACCGAGGAGGGGAAGTTACGGTCCTTGAAAAACGAGGACAACTGAGATGTACGGGAGTGGAATGCCTCATCCTGGGAGCAGATGCGGCGGAGGCGAAGGTATTGGGAATAGGGGATAGCATTTTTGCAGGAAGGTGGGTGGGAGGAGGAGTATTCTAGATAGCTGTGGGAGTCGGTGGGCTTGAAATGAATATCGGTTTCGAGGTGGTTGCCCGATATGGAGACAGAGAGGTCCAGGAAGGGGAGAGAGGTGTTAGAGATGGTCCAGGTAAAATTAAGGTTGGGGTGGAAGGTGTTAGTGAAGTGTATGAACTGTTCGAGCTCTTCGTGGGAGCACCACGCAATGTTTATCACCCGCATTGCAGCAAATATAGAAAGTGCTAGAGACTCAGCAGGCCTGGCATCATTTGTGGAGAGAAAAACAGTTAACTGCTGAGCTTCTCCAGCACTTGTCTGTGTTTCAGATTTTCGTCGTCCGAAATTACTTGTTTTATTTTAGTTTTATAAACATAAGCAGTTTTCTTTAAACTTGGTTACATTGCAGAATAGCTGCCGTCACACCTTTATATTATTCATTTAAGGTATAAGAACTCCTATTTACTTTCTCTTCACACCTTGTCTCTGTTATTTACACAATCATAGTCTCTCTTCACACAATGGAATTTTTCATCTCAAAGTAAGACCATTGCAATTTTAAATGACAAATTCTTGGTTGCACCTCTGGTGTAGCGCTGCCTGACTCTGCTGGAGTGTTCAAGGTCAGCACGAAAGGGGTTCAGAAAAACTCCCCTCTGGTCTCAAGGTAAACGTCAGTCTCCCTCGCATCCTGAAGCAAATCTTGACTTCAGGACTCTCACTTAAAAGGGACGGAATCAGCAGCTTCATCATAAATCCAACCATTCTGATATCAAAAAAAAAATCAGGTTTTCTGACCAACCGTTTGGCAAGAACTAAAGTCTCCCACTTTCCGTGATGTTGTCAAACCAGTGTCAAAACAGAATTCACAATCCAACCTTGTATCAATAACAATTAAACATTTTAAAAATGTATGTTTCTGCAATTTTGTTCACAAGTTAAAAGTGATGACAAGAAGAATTGGGAAATTAGGATACCAGAGATAGGTTTCATCCTTGAGAAGGTGGCAGTGAACTGCTTTCTTGAATACAACTGTTGTGTGGCTTGCATGAGCATTTCAGAGGACAGGGAAAAATCAACACATTATTGAGAGTCTGGAGTCACATGTAGGCTGATTCCTTCCCTGAAGGACAATGGTGAACCAGACCGGTTTTTACAGCAACATGGCAATTTAATAGTCCCATAAGTAATTCTAGTTTTTTTTTAAAGTTCATGTTTATTTAATTAATTGACTTTGCATTCTCCAACTGCCACAGGTTAAATTCATGCAAAGGATCATTAGTCCAGACCTCTTGATTATTTGCCTTGTTACATAATGACCGTGCAGTCTCCTCACAGTCTTAACAAAGAGGTCCCTTTATCCATAAAAGCCAAATGAAAATAATAATATAAAATAATTCCAACATGATAAAAAGAGTATAATTTAATTGTTATTCTTTCAATGAGATAGGGGTATCACTGGAAAAGACAACATTTGTTGCCGTTCCCTAATTGCTCTGCTGTTAGGAAAGGAGTTACAGGATTTTGACCCAGTTACACTGACAGAATGTTGATATATTTCCAAGTCAGGATGGTGATTGGCTGGGATGGGAATTTGCAGATGCTAGTGTTTCCACCTATCTGCTGCCTAGGTCCTTCTTGATAGTAGTGGTCATGGCTTTGGAAGGTATGAATCACCTTTGCTGAATTTCTTCAGTGCATTTTGTAGATGGTACATACTGCCGCTATTGTGCGTTGGTGGTGAAGGGAGTGGATCTTTGTGGATGTGGTGCCAATCAAGCAGAATGCTTTGTCCTGGATAGGTCAAGCTTTGGTGTTGCACTGGTCCTGCTGGTAGGGTACCTGTGTGGACTTTAGATAAAGATTAACTTAGCTGTTATACCCTTTCAAAATGCTTGCCAATACTAAGTGTTTAGACTCACATAAAAATTGTTTACATCTGCTTATTTTTAGCACGCAGTTGGCATCTGTGCGACTGTATGACATCACAAATCAGGAGAAAGTTAGAAAAACAGCTTAAGTCATAGTATTTCTTTCCATGAATTCAGAGAATGAGAATATAGTGGATAATGCTGTCCCTTACCATTTTGGAAAAAATCATTAAATTGCTTATTGATGACTATCAGATAAAAGTATAATTTTAA
>NC_063371.1:5294671-5325396 GCF_021869965.1 Rhincodon typus
CTAAAATTAAGCATCACTTAGCGTCAAAATTTAGGGGACTGAGGTTACTCACTTCTACCTCCAAGTCTTGACCTCAGATGCATAACAAAAACACTGTAATAAAACAAAGAACTGCAGATGCTGAAGATCTAAACATGTTCTGGAGAAGAGTCACTGAACTCAAAACTTTCACTCTGTTTTCTATCCACAGATGCTGCCAGAACTGCTGAGGTTTCCCAGCAATTTCTGTTTTTGTTTAAAAACACTGTAATGTTTAGACAAAAATCAGTTTATCATATGCATATTTTTAGGATGCCTCCTCATTTAGTTTAGTTAAGAAATTGAGATGAATATCACAGATGGCATTACAAAGCCAATTGCAAATATTTCCACAATCAGCCCACATGAATGGGCAGAATTGGGATTTAGTCATCATGTCCATAATTTGATGCCAACTGGATAATATAAATGCTGTGGAAAATTGAAACTGTTTTGGAAGTGAATTGAATCTATTTCTGATTCATATTACATTCTGTTCAAATTACTCATTTTAATGTTAACAAATAGTATATACAAAAATGTTTGCATTTTTAACATTGTAATGGTTCACAGTTTTTAACGTTCCCGTTTGGGGCCTACAAATGGAAAAAACACAAGCACATAAGTGAAATGGCAACAGGAGCTAATCAGTGCAGTAAAGGTAATACTGAGTATAAAATGGCAAAAGTAATCATACCAATAGCTTTTGCAAAAAAACAGTCAGCGGCGAAAGTTTGTTCTCAGGCGTTAGAGTTTCTGAACAAGTATACTGGATGAAGTTATTTTGTGATACTCAGCTGAACAATAATGCTAGTTAATTTTTATGTTCTGAGATATTATTGTGGATAATGGATAACTTTTCCATTTCAAACACACAGTGTTAACACACTAAAAATGGCCTGAGCATGCTTACCAGTTCTGAGAATATCCAGGTTTCATACGGTCTGCTGCAGACTGAAGCCTCAATGCTGTCCAACTGAAATGTTTCAAAATACTGCCTTAGAATGTTTCAAAATACTGCAGAAATTTCAATTTTCAACATTAGCCAGTTTTATAGTGTCTAAAGGGAATGTTGCTAGTTCAGTGCCAAAGTCAGGGCAGTGCAATATGATAAGCTTGCATGCAGAACAGGGGGATGACAGCACCCAAACTTCAAAACCGGATGCTTGCACAGTAAAAGGATGCTTTCAATCTGCACCAGTAGAAAGCAAGGTCCCAGAGGCAAAAAGACAATATGGAAATTCACAGCACCAGAGAGTTTACTCACTATTTATGTATTTTACTGTCGCCTTTCATTTCTGCCTGACAATCTCACTGCCAATAGCCATTACTAGATAGTGATCAAAAGCTGGCACTGTGGATTGCTTGGAGATAGTAAGAACTGCAGATACTGGAGTCAGAGATATCACAGTGTGGAGCTGGAGGAAAACAGCAGGTCAGGCAGCATCAGAAGAGCAGGGAAATTGATGTTTTGAGTTGGTACCTTTCTGAAGAAGGGTCCCGACCCAAAACGTCAACTTTCCTGCTCCTCTGATGCTGCCTGACCTGCTGTGTTCCTCCAGCTCCACACTGTGTTAACTGTGGGTTGCTTGTCAGTTTCATTCCTGAATACCACTTCTGATTCAAGTACTACCCCATTTGATATTAGTTTGCAAGTCAGAGGCCAGGCTTTGAATTTAAGACTTTTTTTCTAATTTTAAGGATCAGCTATTTGTTTCATTGACAAACAAGATCAATCTGAACTATCTGCCACTCTTATCTGAAAATGGAGGCAAGATTCAATGGATTGAAGGGACAAAACAGTCAATTATTTTGAAATGTGCTGCTACTGTCCTTTAATGTAATACTCATGAATGTGAGCAAGACATTTAAACAAAGAAATGTGTGTGAATTTGCAACAACATGATCAGTCAAATACAGCCCATATTTTTAAAAATCTATGTATGAAAACAAAACCAAAAATGTAAAACAATGGGAGATATGCTCCATCTGCTGCAGTGCAAACTTTTTCCAACTATTTAAGACTTCAAGTGCATGTTATTTTTAGCCTTAAGTATACAAAGTGAGGGACTTGAACTGAATGTTCAAAGTGAGGCTGCTTAGGAATGAAGCCAGTGTAGAAACTGAGCAAACATAGCTGCACTATCTCCTTAAATAGCAAAATGTGAAATAATAACATGTTCTAAATACCATTAATCCCAATAACGGTTCAAAAATCTAGCTTCACTAATACAAATCTGCCACACAATCATTACAGAAGCTATTTTTAGAACAATGAACCAATGTTGTAAAGAGGCGCCTTAAAAGGAAATCTGGATGACATGAACGGCTGTGTATCGTTTTCCTTCAAGATTGTAAAACAATAGTGGACAGCAAAGTTCAATACAAGGAAACAGCTGAGAGGTGCAGTGACCAGACGTACTTCAACTTCAGGACATTTTATACAGATCCAGAGAACAAACGCTGATACACCCTTGTGGGACACTTCTTGAAGCCAAACTGTATCTTTGCAGGATTTTTTTTCTGAACCATTTATGGGATACAGATGTCCCTGACAAGGTGACTGTTTATTGTTCATCCCTAGTTAGTGTTGAAAAGGTGGTGAGTTGCCTTCTTGAATTACATAAATGGTGCTCCAAGAAAGCTGGTCTTTGTAAAATAAAATACCTTTCGATTCTGATATCTCTATTATCATATTACCACCTATTAACTAACCTGCAAGGTAATCTATCCTGCTGTCCAGACCAAAAAAAAAATAATATTATGATTATCAGTACAAGAGTGTTATTAAGTTAGTCATCACATGTGCTCAATTCCATTCAACTAAAAATTCAAGAACAGATATTCTTTCCCAAAGTTTGATTGTGAAACATCTGGTACAGTAGAAAATTACCCTGCTACTGAACATTGAAGATCATTCCTCCCAGCTAAGAGGTCTCTCTCTCTAAAGGCTTCGCTTTGGACACATACAAGTTTTATCTCATTTTTGATATTTGTTACATCCAGGGCAACAGCCCATTCAACAGTAGCGTTGTCATAATGAGTGTATGCATTATCACGGTTGCACTTGTACTGATGTTACCAGCATTGCTGTTTTTATGAAATAAATTATTCCTAATTGGATACTCTTGCAGAAATGTTGTCCAATTCAGATTGATCAAAAATGCTTTTTAGATGTTAAAAGAAACTTTGAGATTATTTTGTTGCAGTTGATTTTATGAAACATTATAATTAAACAAAGAGCATGTATTTGCTCTGAGAAAAGTAGCCAGGCTGAATGAAAAGAGAAAGCTTGAAGGGCGTAACATGTTTAACTATGAGTCAATGTGATATAACTCACTTACACAACATCACAGTTCCCTTCCTGTATTTTCCTAATAGTTATAACAAGCTCACGCTAACAGCCACAGTTGAGTAAATGATAATGTCACCTCTTGAAACAGAAGGGTGTGGGTTCAAGTCCCGACCCTAGGACTTGAAGTCAATTAATCAGGCTGACACTTCAGTGCAAGACTGAGGGAGACTGTACTCTTAGCACTTTGAAATCAGCACAAACAATGAAGAACTACTTTACAGACTGATGGAGGCAAGGGAAAATTGCCAAAAAAATGAAAGCAATGGAGTGAAACATAAGAATCAGGCAGGTTCTATAAAATAATGTGCATATACTATGTCTGATATATAGACAGTAATTATCTAATGTAAATAATAGGTAGGCTTCAAATTTCTATGTATAATAGCCATTCAAAGTTTATTCAGAAGAAATTTCAGTGTGATACTCTCCCAACTGAGCCACACATCAATTACCTCATGGTACTGCCCTCTCTCATTGGGAATTGGAAAAAATTGTCAATTTTGCTTCCAATTTCCATCCTGCTCGCATCTTCACCTGGCCTATCTTTGACTCCTCCCTTCCCTTCCTTGACATCTTTGTTTCCATTTCTGGGAATAGCTGGCCACCAGTATCCATGACAAGCCCACTGACTCCTGCAGTGACCTTGACTGCTTCACCTAAGGACTCCATTCCATTCTCCCAGTTTCTCTGTCTCAGTCGTATCTGTCCTGATGGTGCCACCTTCTGGAGGGAAGCCTTATAAATGTCCACCTTTTACCTCAGCTGGAAACTGCCCACCACTGTGGCTGACAAGGCCCTTAGCCGTGACCAATCATTTCTTGCACATCAGCCTCACACCTTCTCTTCCCTCCCACAACAATGATAGGGACCCCGGTCCTTACGTTCTACCCCAAAAGAATCCACATCCAAAGGATCATAAGCTGTCATTTCCACCACCTCTAGCGGGATGCCACCACCAGACACAAAGTCCCCTCCCTTCCCTGGGCCATTCCCTCTAGGATACCTTGGTCCACTTCTCCTCCACTCCCAACATTTCCCCACACTGCCATGGCACTTTACCATGCAATCACAGAAGTTGCAACTATTGCCTGTTTACCTCTCCCTTATGACCTAAAGCCCCAGAGATTTGAAGTGAAGTCGCAATTAACCTCCACTCCATTCAATCAAGTCTCCTCCATTTGCTCACAATATGGTCCCCTTTACATTGGGAAGACGAAATGCAGAATGGGTGACCGCTTTGTGGATCACATGCTCTTTCTGTAAAAATGACTCTGACTTTCCATTTGCCTGGCACTTCAACACACCACCATGTTCCCACGCCAACATTTCTGTCTCAGGCCTGCTGCATTGCTCCAGTGAAGTGCAACACAAGCTGAAGGAAGACCACCCCATCTTTCGCCCAGGTGTCTTAGCCTTCAGGACTCAATATTGAGGTTAACAATTTCAGAGCTGACTACCTTCCTCCATGCTCTTTACCCATACCTGAGGTCATGTTCTGTATGTTCTGATTGTTCCCAGCATAACCAACCCATTTTCAACTAATCACACTTCTTGTGAGTACCCATTCAGCATTTATCTCCCTCAGCAACTCCTTCATTCACCTCTCCTTTTTTCTCTCTCTCAGCACCAGCTCCATGTATTCTACTCATCCCTTCTCATTCTCCCGACCCCGAGCCAGGTCATCAGCGTAAATTCCACCATTTCCCAGCTGCTTTTGGTTCTGTCGAAAGGTCACTGGATTCAAAATTTTAAGTCTGTTTCTCTCTCTTGATGCTGCCACACCTGCTGAGTTTCTCCAGCACTTTCTGCTTTTGTTTCAGGTCTCCAGTATCCACAGTTCTTTGTTTTATTTTGAGCCAGACAAGTGCTGACTAGTGACTATCTTGAATAATAAAGTCTGCTGTTAAACTCCTGACAATCAGTTGGTGAAGGAGGAAACCAGAAGCTAATCTTTCCTCACAAGAGGTTGATTCTTAAGTTTTTTTGGCGAAGTGTGAGTGGCATTGAGTTTTTTGGAGGGACCCTCACTGTGAGATCCAGCAAGATTTATCACCAGAGATAGTAGGAACTGCAGATGCTGGAGAATCTGAGATAAGAAGGTGTAGAGGTGGATGAACACAGCAGGCCAAGCAGCATCAGAGGAGCAGGAAAGCTGACGTTTCAGGTCTAGAGCCTTCTTCAGAAATGGGGGAGGGGAAGGGGATTCTGAAATAAATAGGGAGAGAGGGGGAGGCGGGTAGAAGATGGATAAAGGAGAAGATCGGTGGAGAGGAGACAGACAGGTCAAAGAGGCGGGGATGGAGCCAATAAAGGTGAGTGTAGGTGTGGAGTTAGGTGGGGGATAGGTCAGTCCAGGGAGGACGGACAGGTCAAGGAGGCAGGATGAGGCTGGTAGGTAGGAGATGGGGGTGGGGCTTGAGGTGGGAGGAGGGGATAGGTGGGAGGAAGGACAGGTTAGGGAGGCAGGGACAAGCTGGGCTGGTTTTGGGATGTGGTTGGGGAAGGGGAGATTTTGAAGCTTGTGAAGTCCACATTGATACCATTGGGCTGCAGGGTTCCCAAGAGAAATATGAGGTGCTGTTCCTGCAACCTTCAGACCAAACCTGCCTAATAAATGCCTGCACATGTGTCTCTCTCATTTGACTCTATTCCATCTTCCGTATCCTGGGAAAAAGACCTTGGCTATTCACCCTATCCATGTCCCTCATGGTTTTATAAACCTCTATAAGGTTACCCCTCAGCATCTGATGCGCTGAGGAAAATAGCTACAGTCTATTCAGCCCCTCCTTATAGCTCAAACCCTCCAACTCTGGCAACATGCTTGTAAATCTTTTCTATGCCCTTTCAAGTTTAACAACATCTTTCCTATAGCAGGGGGCAAGACTTGAATGCAATATTCTGAAAGTGGACTAATTAACGTCTTGTACAGCTGCAACATGACGTCCCAACTCCTATACTCAAAGCCCTGACCAATAAAAGCAAGCGTACCAAATGCCTTCTTCATAACCATGTCTACCTGTGACTCCACCTTCAAGGAACTATGAATCTCTAATCCAAGGTTTCTTTGTTTCCCAAGACCCTACTGTTAAGTGTATAAGTCCTGCCCTGATTTGCCTTTCCAAAACACAGCACCTCACATTTATCAAAATTAAACTGCATTTGCCACTCCTTGGCCCATCAGCCCATCTGATCAAGGTCCCATTGTATTCTGAGATAACCTTCTTCACTGTCCACTACAGCAACAATTTTGGTGTCATTTGCAAACTTACTAACCTTCCTCCTATATTCACATCCAAATCATTCAATTTGAATAGAAGCAATGTGGAAGGATATGGAGAAAAGGCAGGAGAATGGCATGAAATCATTTTAGAAAACTGGTGCAGACAGGAGACACCAAATGGCCTCCTTCTGCATCTGAACACTTCTTTGATTTTGTGATGTTCACACAATTCTTGACTTGGAGACATATTACTGTTGCCTTGTTGTTGCTGGGTCAAAAACCTGAGACTCACAATCTACTAATATGGGGACTGTTCTTTCAGCACTTGGATTAAGTGGTTTAAAAAAGCATTTCTACTATCTCAAGGTCAAGTAGGAATGGTAAATAAATTCTGGCTTTGTCAGTAACACTTAAGTCCTCTGCATATATACAAGAAATTCCACCCACTCCATTTAAGTTCTTTAAATGGAAGAATCTTTATAATTACTGGGAGAGGTTAAGTTCAGTCTTGATGATTTTACTTCTGTCGCCACTCCCTGATCAAAATATTTCCTCTTAGGCTCCTACAGTAACAGTTTCAGCTGCTGGGGAATGGCATGTTAAAATCTGCTATCAGGGGCTAAGAGGGTCAGAAAGGCATCAAGTACTTGAAGAAAAGGTTAAAACTCCCAAAAATTCAACACAATGTCTCCAAGGAATCATAGACTACAATGTATACTGTAATCTGGAGGCTAAGGTTTTTGAGAGTCAAGGTCTTGTGGTACATAATGCAAACATACATCTCAGTCCTCACAATTCCTTTCCACACAAAATGAATGACATTCCATATTGGAATATGTATTAGTCATTGAGGACAAGATTAAAGAAAAGACTAAACTAAGATGTGCAACCAGTGTAAAAATTCATTTGCTTTTTGCTAACAGTAAATTAGTTAAAAAATGAGCTTAAAAGGTTCTTCGACCTTCCAACGGACAAGACTGAATTTTCTTTAAAAGATTGCTTTGCACCAGTGTCATTTTCAATGAAGTCTGGAGAGGGAGATGAAATTGTGGACCGACATGGGGATTTATAATTTGTCAGAATGTTGACAGAAAGTCACTTTAAATGATACTTTCTGCAAGTAAGTCTTCAGATTCCATAAATCCCATCAGTATTCAGCACTCAGGAGAATTGAACATGTTATGATTACAGAGACTGCAAACAGGGCAGTAACTATGTGACTCTTTTGTTGCAGACAAGACAGGAAATGCTTTGTGAGGTTGAGATAAAGGAATTGCTTCAGAGTTAAAAGGAAATATTGGGCTGCCAAAGTCTTTCATGTCTCCTGGCCTTTGTGGGGGATTTTTATAAAAGGTTATATCTGAAACAGATGAGGATCTTCAAGTGAATATGTACCTGACAAATCTAATAGCTCTAGGAGTCTCAACTGTACTAAAAGTGTTAATTTGGGTCCTTGTTCATTTGCCTTCTCTGGCACGTGATGCATTCTTGCGCTTGCTTCAGCCCGATTGCTCGTGCCCATGCCTCCACTCTAAAGGTCACACTCTGAAACTTCCTTCACCATCTCACTGTCTGCTACCATCACTTGTTCATTTGCATCTACCTCAAAACACAATACGAAGCTACGCCTGCCTCTTTGTAGGTTACATGGAACAATCCCTCTTCCGTACCTGCACTGGCCCTAAACCCCACCTCTTCCTCTGTTACATTGATGACTGTATCGGCGCCGCCTCGTGCTCCCACGAGGAGCTCGAACAGTTCATCCACTTCACCAACACCTTCCACCCCAACCTTAAGTTTACCTGGACCATCTCTAATACCTCTCTCTCCTTACTGGACCTCTCTGTCTCCATCTCGGGCAACCACCGAGAAACCGATATTCATTTCAAGCCCACCGACTCCCACAGCTACCTAGAATACTCCTCCTCCCACCCAACCTTCCTGCAAAAATGCCATCCCCTATTCTCAAATCCTTCGCCTCTGCCGCATCTGCTCCCAGGATGAGGCATTCCACTCCCGTACATCTCAGTTGTCCTCGTTTTTCAAGGACCGTAACTTCCCCCCCTCAGTGGTCGAGAATGCCCTCAACCGTGTCTCCCACATTTCCCGCAATTCATCCCTCACACCCCGTCCACGCAATAAGAACCAAAAAGGAATCCCCCTCGTCCTCACGTACCACCCCACCAACCTCCGGATCCAACGCATCATCCTCCGACACTTCCGCCATCTGCAATCCGACCCCACCACCAAAGACATCTTTCCCTCCCCGCCCTTATCTGCTTTCCAGAGGGACCACTCTCTCCGTGACTCCCTTGTCCGCTCCACACTCCCCTCCAGCCCCACCACACCCGGCACTTTTCCCTGCAACCACAGGAAGTGCTACCCCTGCCCCCATACCTCCTCCCTCACCCCCATCCCAGGCCCCAAGAAGACTTTCCACATCAAGCAGATGTTCACCTGCACATCTGCCAATGTGGTATACTGCATCCGCTGTACCCGTTGTGGCCTCCTCTACATCGGGGAAACCAAGCGGAGGCTCGGGGACCACTTTGCAGAACACCTACGCTCAGTTCGCAATAAACAACTGCACCTCCCAGTCGCAAACCATTTCAACTCCCCCTCCCATTCCTCAGACGACATGTCCGTCCTGGGCCTCCTGCAGTGCCACAACGACGCCACCCGAAGGTTGCAGGAACAGCAACTCATATTCCGCTTGGGAACCCTGCAGCCCAGTGGTATCAATGTGGATTTCACAAGCTTCAAAATCTCCCCTCCCACTACTGGACCCCAAAACCAGCCCAGCTCGTCCCTGCCTCCCTAACCTGTCCTTCCTCCCACCTCAAGCCGCACCCCCATCTCCTACCTACTAACCTCATCCCGCCCCCTTGACCTGTCCGTCCTCCCTGGACTGACCTATCCCCTCCCTAACTCCCCACCTACACTCACCTTTACTGGCTCCATCCTCGCCTCTTCGACCTGTTTGTTTCCTCTCCACCTATCCTCTCCTCTATCCATCTTCTATCCGCCTCCCACTCTCTCCCTATTTATTTCAGAACCCCCTTCCCCTCCCCCATTTCTGATGAAGGGTCTAGGCCCGAAACGTCAGCCTTTCTGCTCCTATGATGCTGCTTGGCCTGCTGTGTTCATCCAGCCCTGCACCTTGTTGTCTCGGATTCTCCAGCATCTGCAGTTCCTACTATCTCTGATTCAACTTAGGCAAAAGCGTTAGTTACGCTTTCAAATGTCTCTGATTGCTCAACATATGTGTGATTATGCTGCCGTGTAGTGCCATGGCCTGTTTTCCCCAATTTCACAAGGGGAGATCGGAGTAGAGTTATAAGCCACTGGAATAGTAATCCAAAAATCCAGGCTAATATTCTAGGGACATGAGTTCGAATTGCAAATGTCAGATTGTGAAATTTAAATTCAACACATATCTGGAATTGAAAACAAATGCCAGTATAATGTCAATTGTTGTTAAAAGATTTGGTTCAATAATGACTGTAGGGAAGGAAATCTGCTGTCTGTAACTGTTGGCTGTACTCTGACATAGCCTAGCAAGCCACCCAGTTGTATCGAATCCCAGCATACTTAAGGAAGTGGTCATCTTCCAAGATTCGTTAGACTAAAGTAACCCAGCTGTTTAAAAAGGGAGGTAGAGAGAAAACAGGGAGTTGTAGACCAGTGAGTCTGTCGTCAGTAGTGGGGAAAATGTGAGGGTCAATTATCAAGGATTTTGTAAGGAACAAAGAACAATACAGCACAGGAACAGGCCCTTTGGACCACCAAGCCTGCACCGATTACTAATCCTTACTTAGACCCATCTGCAGTTTCTTTCCCTCTGTTCATGTGCCTATCAAGATATATCTTAAATGTTGCTCATCTGCCTGCTTTCACCACTTCCACTGGCAGTGCATTCCAGGCACCTACCACCTTCTGTGTGAAAAGATTTCCCTGCACTTCTCTGCTTAACTTTCCCCCTCTCACCTTGGACCTGTACCTTCTTATAATTGACCTTTCCACCCCGGGAAAAAGCCTCTGATTATTCGCCCTATCTGTGCCACTCATATTTTGTAGACCTCTACTGGTTTGCCCCTCAGCCTCCGTCTTTCCAGGGAAAACAATCCGAGTTTATCCAACCCCACCTCATACCTAAAGCCCTCCAGACCAGGCAATATCCTGGTAAACTTACACTACCTCTCCAAAATATCCATGACCTTCTGGTAGTGTGGCGACCAGAACTGCACACAAGTTCCAAATGTAGCCGAACTAAAATTTTATACATCCAAAACATAACTTGCCAACTTTTATTTTTGATGCCCTGGCTGATGAAGGCAAGTGTGCTGTGTGCCTCTTGACCACCGTATCCACCTGTGTTGCCACTTTCAGGGATCTGTGGACCATGATGTCCAGATCCCTCTGTATGTCAATACTCCCAAGGGTTCTACCATTTATTGTATAATTCACACTTGAATTTGATCTTCCAACATACCTCACCTCACATTTGCCTAGGTTAAATTCCATCTGCCATTTCTCTGCCCAAATCAGCAATTTGTCTAAATCCCACTGTACACTTTGACAATCTTCCTCACTGTCTCCAACTCTGCCAATTTTCGTGTCATCCGCAAACTTACTATTCAGACCACCTACATTTTCCTCCAGATCATTTATATATGTTACAAACAACAAAGGTCCCAGCACTGATCCCTACAGAACACCACTAGTTACTGATCTCCATTCCAAGAGCATCCTTCCACCGCTAATCTTCGTCTTCTTTGATCAAGCCAATTCTGTATCCATCTAACCAGCGCACCCTGGATCCAATGAGACTCTACCTTATGTACCAGCCTGCTATGAAGTATTTTATCAAATGCCCTACTGAAGTCTATGTAGACAACATCCACTGCCCTTCCCTCATCAATCATTCTTGTCACCACCTCAAAAACTCAAGCAAATTGGTGACACAGGACCTTCCCTGCACAAACCCATGCTGCCTATCACTAACAAGTCCATCTGCTTCCAAATATGAATAAATCCTGTATCTCACTATCTTCACAGCACTCAAAAAACAGTGGTAAAATCAGTTACAGTCAGCAGGGATTTACAAAAGGGAAATCATGTTTGACAAATCTACTGGAATTCTTTGAGGATGTAACTAGTACAGTTGATCAGGGGAGCCAGTGGATCTGTATTTTTTTGGACTTTCAACAAAGTCCCACATAAGAGATTAATATACAAGATTAAAATTTGTGGGATTTAGGATAGTATATTGAGATGGATAGAAAATTGATTCGAGACAGGAAACAAAGGATAGGAACAACCCATTTCTGAATGGCAGGCGGTGACTAGTGGGGATCAGTACGAGGACCCCAACTATTCACTGTTTCTGTGAATGATCTGATGACGGAACTGAGTGTGATATCTCAAAATTTGCAGATGACATAAAGCTGGGCGGAATAGGGAGCTGACAGAGAATGCAAGGATATTGCAGTGTGATTTGGACAGGCTGAGTGAATTGAATTGAATTGAATTCAGCGCCATCTTAGGTATAAAAGTATCCAGGTACAGACTCTTAAGAACAAATTCTCTTAAGAACAAAATAAAATTAGAAAACTGAATTAATAAAAAGTCCAGAATTACAAATCATAGGACTAAATTTAAAAAATCAAGAAATGAAATGTTCAGAATAACAGTCTTTCCAAACCAGTCCATGATGGCACCTGGTTGCGGGAACTGAAAGGGAGACCTCCATCGTCTCTCCACCACCTCACTGCTGCCTGTGCCAGACCCAACAATGTAGGAGTTGCCACACTTTAGGCACCATCTCTTCTCCACCTCTCCAATTCCGCTGAACCCACACTCGCCTCACAACGTGAAGCCCCCACTCCGGCTCTGCTGCAACCGCAACCAGGAGTTCCTGGCTCAGCTGCTGCCTCAATGACATCAGGAGTCCCCATTCCAGGAAGAACATGATGCTGCCATGCAGCCATGCCAGGAGTCCCCACTCTGGGCCCGGTGCAACTAGAGTCCCTGGCTCCACTGCCAGGCCAGGCCACTGTCGGATTAAGAGTCCTGCTTTGGCTGCAGATGTCGCCTTGCCACCATCTTGAAGAGTCTTCCACAACAAGCAATGCCGCCACCACCGCTCCCCTCCATCAGTGGAGGAGCTTTGCTGCCGTCGCTGCTGGCCCCAACTGCTGGGGGGATGTTCTTGTTGCTGCCGCTGCCGCCTCCATGTGAGGGGTCAAATGCATGCTAAATGCAGATTGATGTGGATAAATGTGAGGTTATCCAATTTGGTAGCAAAAGTAGAGAGGCAGATCATTATTGGAATGGCTATAATTGAGAGAGAAATGTTCATTGAGATATCAGTGTCCTTGTGCACCAGTTGCTAAAATTAAGTGTGCGGGTGCAGCAGGAGGCAGCAAAGAAGGGGAAAGTGTATGTTGGCCTTCATAACGAGAGGATTTGAGTGCACGAAAAAGGATGTTTTGCTGCAGTTATACAGTGCATTGGTGAGGTCAGACCTGGAATATTGTGTGCAGTTTGGTCTCCTTATCTGAGGAAAGATGCTTTTGCTATAGAGGGATTGCAGCAAATTGATTACTGGATGGCAGGACTGACGTATTCACTGGAGTTTGGAAGAATGAGGGGGATCTCATAGAAACGTTTAAAGTTCCAACAGGACTAAATGGTAAAATGGCTCCACCTCAGGCAACAAGGTGCAGGGCTGGATGAACACAGCAGGCCAAGCAGCATCATAGGAGCAGAAAGGCTGACGTTTCGGGCCTAGGCTCCACCTGTTCTTTTTTCTTCTTTTTCTTTCTTTTCTCCCTCTCTCCTTTGTATTGGCCTTAGACACCCAGCCTCAGCCTCTGAAGCGGGGTCACTGGAGACGCCAGTCACTGGAGCAACAACGCCAGTGACCAGCAGCCAGAGCGGGGACATCAATAAACAGTGGCCTGAAGCAGGATCGCCAGCATCCAGAGGCCCAGTGCAGAGCATGGTGGCAGCCAATGGTCAGGCCACATGGTGTCCTTCAGAGAGAGACTGTGATGTTCGTATTTTTAACTTTGCTTCTTGTTTTTCTGACCTATGGTTATACTGTGTACAGCTGTAACGTAAATTTTATTTCTTCATTTCTCTATTCTATAACTAAAGATTATACCAAGGCACGTTTGTACCTGTGATAGTGCTATCAGTGGCATCTTATAACTTTTCACCGTACTCGTTGGAGTACATGTGACAATAAACCTAATTCAACTCAATGCAGATTAGATGCAGAAAGGATGTTCCCAATGGTGGGGTAATCCAGAACCAGGGGTCATAATCTAAGGATAAGTGGGAAATCTTATAGCTGAGGAGAAATATCTTCAACCAGAGAGTGGTGAGCCTGTGGAATTCATTATCACAAAAAGTGGTGAGGCCAAAACATTGTGCATTTTCTTGAAAGAAGTCGATACAGTTCATGTGGATAAAGGGATCAAGGAGTTTTGGGGGGAGGGTCAGATTAGGTGTTGAGCACAATGATCAGCCATGATCATATTGAATGGCAGAGCAGGGTTGAGGGTCAAATGGCCTACTTCTACTCTGATCTTCTATGTTTCAATCCCTACAAAGTCTAAAGGAAGGAACAAAGTCAGACACACCACTTGGTATTAACCTAGGCACCAGAAATAATAGTGGCAAAGTCAGTCCTGTTGACCCTGTGAATTCCTCCTTCCAAGCATTTGAGGCTAGTGTCAACACTGGGAGAGCTGTCCCAAACATGGTCTGACATACAGAATCATACCTCGTACACAATGTCCCAGACACCACCATCACCATCCTCAGTATGTTCTGTCCCAGTGGCAGGACAGACTGACCAGAGATGACTGCACACTAATATACAGTCAGGAAGGAGTTGCCCAGACAGACTTCAAAGCTGACTCCAAGCCCCAGGAAGTCTCATGGCATCAGGTCAAACATGGGCAAGGATACCTTCTGTTGATGACTATGTACTGCCCTAACCCACCTTCCCTCTCTGTTGATGAATCAGTACTTCTCCATGTTGAACACCACTGAGTACCAAGGGCACAAGAATATCCTCTGGGTGAGGCATTTCAATGTCCATCACCAAGAGTGGTTTGGTAATATCACAACTGAGCCGGCTGAGTCTGAAAGATCAGAGTTGCAAGACTGGGTCTGTGGCAAATGGTAAACCAACAAGGCAGTTCTGAAGAAGAGTCATACTTGAAACATTAGCCCTGTTTTTTTCTCCACTGATATATCCCGACCTGCTGAATTTCTCCAGCATCTTATGCCTTTGTTTCAGATTTACTTTTATTAGATGGAAAAACGTTACCAGAAACAGATTCTTCGGTCCAACTCATCCATGCTGACCAGATATCCTAAATTAATCTCGTCCCATTTGCCAGCATTTCACCCATATCACTCTAAACCCTTCCTATTCATATACCCATCCAGGTGCCTTTTAAATGTTGTCATTGTACCAGCCTCCACCATTTCCTCTGGCAGCTCATTCCATATACAGACCACCCTCTGCATGAAAAAGTTGCCCATTAGGTCCCTTTTAAATCTTTCTTCTCTCACCTTAGACCGATGCCCGCTAGTTTTGGACTCCCCCATCCTGGGGGAAAGACCTTGCCTGTTTACCCTATCCATGCCCCTCATGATTTTACAAACTTCTATAAGGTCACCCCTCAGCCTCTGATGCTCCAGGGAAAATAGCTATCATTTGCACAATCCTCAAAGAAGGCCTACATGATAAACATACAGTAAAACAAGTTCAGAGACATTTAGTTGATCACGTGATGCTTGGCAGTTATGTCAGATTACATCAAATCTGTGGCCAACACATTATCTGATAACTTCATCATGATCCTCTCAAGATTTATAAATAGCCACAACAGACACTTCTGTGTGAAACAGGCAGAAGAATGTATACAAATATATTCTTATAAATACATACAGAACATACTGAGGATGGTGATGGTGGTATTTGGGACATTGTGTACGAGGTATGATTCTTTGTGTCGGACTATGTTTGGGACAGCTCTCCCAATTTTGACACTAGCCTCAAATGCTTGGAAGGAGGAGTTCACAGGGTCAAAAGGACTGACTTTGCCACTATTATTTCCTGGTGCCTAGGTTAATGCCATTTGGTATTTGTTTAGACAAATATATACAAATCTGTTCCGTCACCTCTAGTACAAGGTTTACGTTGCACTTACAGTGAGATATGTTTAATTTTAACAGTTTTAACAGAGCAATAAAAAGTTCACTTTCAATTTAAGCTTGAAGCTTTCAGTCAAAAATCAGCTATGACATGGCATATCACTTTCAGTGGTTTCTCGTGCTCCTTTCAGGCAAAGCAGTGATTTGCTTGTACTTCTTTCAGTTTATTGAACTATATTAGTAAAGTCATGGAAGATGTCATAAGCAGTGCTATCAAGCAGCACTTTCTTCGCAATAACCTGCTCACTGATGCCCAGTTTGGCTTCCACCAGGGTCATTCAGCTCCTGACCTTATTGCAGCTTTGGTTCAAACATGGACAAAAGATCTGAAACCTGGAGAGGAGTTGAGAATGACTACTCTTGATATCAAGGCAACATTTGACCAAATGTGGCATCAATGTGCACGAGCAAATCTGAAGTCCATACGGATCAGGGGAGGAAAACTCTGCTGGTTGGAGTCATGTCAGCACAAAGGAAGGTGGTTGTGGTTGCAGGAGGTCAGCCATCTCAGCTCCAGGACATCTCTGCAGGAGTTCCTCAAGATTGTGTTTGAGGCCCAAACATCTTTAACTGCTTCATCATTGACCTTGCCTCCAACATAAGATCAAAAGTAGGGACTGATGATTGCAAAATATTCAGCACCATTTGTGACTCTTCAAATCCTCAAACATTTCATGTTCAAATGCAATAAGACCTGGATAGTATCCAGGCTTGAACTGAAAAATGACAAGTAACGTTTGTGCTACACAAATCCCAAGTAAATCTCTCTCCAATAAAATACAATTTGATCACTGCCCCTTGACATTCAATGGTATTACAATCACTAAATCCCCAACTTTCAACGTCTGCGGGTTACCCTTGACCAGAAACTGAACTGGACTCACCATAAACAGACTGTGGCTACAAGAACAGGTCAGAGGTTTGGACTGCTGTGGTGAGTAATGCATGTCCTGGTTCCCCAAAGCCTATTCACCATCGACAAGCCACAAGTCAGAAGTGTGATTGAATACTCCCCACTTGCCTGGATCAATGCAACTCCAAAAACACTCAAGAACCTTGACACTATTCAGGCCAAAGCAACCCACTTGACTGGCATAACTTCCACAAACATTCAGTCACTCGACCACCAAAACTCAGCAGTAGCAGTGTGTATCATTTACCAAATGCATTGCAAAATTCTGCTGAAGATCCTGACACAATGCCTCCAAACCCATGACCACTTCCATCTGGAAGGACAAGGGAAGCAGACACATGGGAACACCTTCTCCTTCAAGTTCCCATCCAAACCACTCAGAATCCTAACATGGAAATATGGAAATATATCATCTTTCCTTCATTGTTGCGGAGTTAAAATCCTAGATTTCATTCCCTAATGTCATTGTGGGTCTCCCTGCAGCACATGGACTGCAGCAGTTCAGGAAGTCAGCTCACCACCACCTTCTCCAGGGCACTTAGAGCCAACAACAAATGCAGGGTAAACCAGCCACCTCCACATCCCACGAGTGAATAAAAAAAGTTCACTGCTCACAATGTACTAGGGAGACCAAATGCAAATTTGGTGTTCGCTTTGTGGAACACTCCTGCACAGTCCACAATCTTCTGTTTGCTTGCCATTTCAAATTGTCACCTAGGCCTCACACTGACATTTCTGTGCTTGGCCTATTGTAGTGTTTGGTGATGTTTAAGGCCAGCTCAAGGAATGTAAGAACATAAGAACTTGGAACATGAGTTAGCAATTCAGCTCTTTGAGCCTGTTCTGCCAATGGATATGATGTGGTTGATCTCATCTTGGCCTCAACTCCACCTTCCTGCCCACGCTCCATAACCCTTCAACACATTTTGAATTTAAACATCTTTCTATTGCCTCCTTAAATATATTCAGTGTCCTGGTATCCACAGCACTCTAGGGTAGTGAATTCCACATATTCACGACCCTTTCAGAGAAGGTATTTCTCCTCATCTCTGTATTAAATTTGCTACACTTTATCCTGAAATGATGACTTCTTGTTCAAGATGGCCCCACATCCTTTCTATGTCTACTTTGTTAATCCCCTTTAGAATCACATATCCCTCAATTACATCTCCTCTCATTCTAATAAAATCCAGAAATTACAGGCCTAAACTGCTCAATCCCTCTTCTCGAGACATACCCCTCATCTCTAGAATCAATCTCGTGAACCTATTCTGAACTGCCCCCAATGCAGCTAGATCCCTCAGAGGGACCAAAATTATATGCATACTCCAAGTGCAGTTTCACTAATACCTTATACAGTTGCAGCAACATTTCCCTATTTTTGTACTCAATTCCTTTCGCAATAAATTTCAAAATTCTATTTCCATCCTTATTACCTGCATACTAGTTTTCTGCAATTCACGCAGAAGGACACCCAGATCTCTTTGCACCAAAGCACTCTGAGATTTCTCTCCATTTAGATAAAAAAAATGTTGTCTTTCTGTTCCTCCAACCAAAATGGATAACCTCGCACTTATCCATGTTAAGCTTCATTTGCCAAATTTTGCTCCATTCACTTAGTCTATCCATATCTGTTTGCAAATTTCTTATTTCTTCATTGCAACTTACATTTTCACCTATTTCAGCGTTATCTGCAAGTTAACAATAGTATTTTCTAACCCCTGCATTCAAGTCGTTAATATTGATTGTAAATCATTTGGGCCTGAGGACCGAACCCTGTGGCACCCCACTAGTTACATCTTGCCACCAGAAGAAGACTCATTTATCTTGACTGTCTGGTTTCTGTCACTTAGCCAGTCCTCTATCCAAGCGAATGAATTACTCCTAATTCCTTGTGATCTTTCCTCGTGTACTACTATTTTGTGCAGCACTTTATCAAATGCCTTTTGGAAGTCCAGGTATACCACAAGATTCCCATGATCCATATTGTTTTTAACATCATCAAAGAATTCCAGTAAATTTGTCAAACATGATTTACCCTCATAAAAACGTGCTGAATTTAATGGATTGCATTTTGACTTTCCGAATGTCCTATTATTACCTGCTTAATAATAGATTCTGACAATTTGATTTGACTTATTTATTGTTATGTGTATTTTGTTGCAAAATACAGTGAAAAATGTTGTATAGTGTCGCCATTCACTGGTGCCATCTTAAAACTCAGAAAAATAAACCAAAACACAGATTATAAAGGCAGAAAAATAAAGAAATAAAGAAAAAGTGTTCAACTTTACACTCCATCTTGTTAAGTGCTCCACCATGGGCCTGGTTACCAGGCATGAGTCTCCTTTGCTGCACTGTCACCATTAGAACAAAAGTCACTACTCTTCGGCACCATCTCACCTCCATTGATACTCTCACCACTGTGACTCCTTGCTGGACCTCGCCAAAGCAGATGCCACTGGGTACCACACCAGCCCAAACTCGACTCCACCACCATGAGTCTGCTTCAGGCCCACCTTGCCGATGCAGCCCCTCCAATGCTACGGGTTTCATACTGGGCTCAAACTCACCTCTGCAAATGCCTCTATGAATCTCTGCTCCATGCAGGCGCTGCTGGGAACCTGAACTTGCATCCACCCAGCGACCATGAATCACATGTGGACCACCCCATCTTTGTAGAAGGCGCCGGGAACCCAAACTCGCCTCTGATGCTGTCGCCACAAGCCTGTGCTGGGCCCACTCACCGCCAATGCTGTCGCCATGACTAAGCTCTTCAACAAGAGGTAAGTAAAATAAAAGATAAAAAAAATGAAAAGAAACAAAAAGAAAAACAGAGTGGATGAGCCCTGGGCTCAGAAGCTATACTCCACTGCCATGTTAACGTCATTCACGTTCCCTTTTACCAATTTAGCATTTTTCCAATCTACCGGAACCTTTCTTGCATCCAGAAAATTTTAGAATAATACAACCAATGGATCCACTATCTCTGCTGCCACTTCCTTGAAGTCCCTCGGATAGAGGCCATCAGGCTGTGAGGACTCGTCTGCCTCCGTCCCAAAGAATCACAGAATAACCTTAGTGCATCAGCCCATCACATCCGCACTGAAACTCTGAATGAAATTATGGCTTTGTGCCTTCCTCCCATCCCTTTCCCAGAACCCAAATTTTACTTCCGTTTAAATAGTCATCCAATACCCTCTTGTAAGCCTCACCTGAACCTGCCTCCACCACCCTTCCAAGCAGTGCATTTCAGACCTTAACTACTCGCTGTGAAAAACATTTTCCTGTATCACAGTTACTTCTTTTGCATCTTGCTTTGTACCTGTGACCTCTCCTTGGCAATCCTGTTATGAGAGGGAGCAGTTTCTCTCTGTCCATGAAATTTATTAAAATGAGTTTGATTTGAATTGTAACTCTGAACTGCATCTTTCAGAAAACATAGCACTTGTTAGTTTTTTTCTTCATTTTTCTTCCCACATTTCTGCTTGAATTTCTTTTTCACACATCACAGTTGATTCAGAGTATAGGTCTTGACAAGTTATTTTTCTTGGTTTATCTTGTTCTGTAGTCTGGAACATTATGCCAAAATGAACTTCTATTTTTGTGCTGTTTTGGAAAATTTGCATTTTAATATTTTCCTTCTGGCATTTCATTCAAAAATTATTTTCAGAAATATATCTGTTCTTTGTCACATGTTCTGGCACTTCACTTCATTTGGGCACAGTATATCCAAGGAGTATGTGTAAACTTTACAGTTTTACTAATTTTGAACTGAAATAAATTTATGAAGTGGTTGGCATTCAAACTCGCCAAAAGTAAATTATCTCGGGCAAGTGTGAGACTTCGAAATCAGAACTGAACTGGCTCCAACAGCCACCTAACATGCATTATTGTGAAAACAGACCAGAACTCTAAGCTGAAAGATTAATGTTTGGTCAGAGCTAACTTCATTTTAATGGAGGTTTTGACATCAATGAAAAGGCAAGACACTCATACATGGAAATTACCAATAAAAGTGGAAACCTAACACCTACCAAATATTCAAGCTCCACTACCTTTGCATTGAGTGTCTGACCATCAACTGCCACGGGTTAAACAACTTTTTTCCAAATCAACATGGAAGGTATATTGCAACACAACGCCATGTTAGGTGAGACTTGAACCCACACTATCTGACCTCAAGCTAGGGAAACTACCAGTGCATCACTCTCTTCTACTAGTGTTACACCAACATCTCTTCAGTTTGAAAGTTTGTGAATCATGGAGTACAAAGTGATAAACTACACCAAAGCTTTGTCTAAGTAGTCCAAAGAGTGAATGGTTTTCATAGAATCCCTACAGTGTGGAAACAGGCCGTTCGGGACATCAAGTCCACACTGACCCTCAGAGCATCCCACCCAGACCCACCCCCCTATAACCCACCTAACCTACACATCCCTGAACACTACGGGTAATTTAGCACGGCCAATCCACCGAACCTGCACATTTTTGGACTGTGGAAGGAAACTGGAGCACCTGGAGGAATCCCACACAGACACGGGGAGCATGTGTAAGCTCCACACAGACAGTCACCCGAGGGTGGAATCGAACTCGGGTCCCTGGCGCTGTGAGTCAGCAGTGTTAACCACTGAGCCACCGTGTCGTCCCCAGTGAACTTGTTGCTTCAACCTTCTGCTGGCATTCTCCATAATAACAGTGGTGCTAACATGATTCTCAGTGTTTCCCCAGTCCATTTCTTTACAGGGATTCTTTCTACTGTCATCAGGCAACGCAACAAAGAACAGTCCTAAAATTAAAAAACTGAAAGGGCTGGAGAAGCTCAGCAGGCCTAGCAGCACCTGTGTTGTATTTTCAGGATAATATGACTCTTCTTTGAAACTGAAAGAACTCGTAGTTATATTTTTCATGCTGTAAACAGAGGGCGGAGGAGAACCCAAGTGGAACTTGGGTGATGAGGCCGCCCAGAGGAAAACAGAGGGAGTGCTAATGGTGGTAAAGGAGGGATAGGGATGCAAAATAGATGTAAACTAAAGATGTGAAAAGAAGAAAGTAATTCTGCTTTGCTGAGATCAAAGCTAGCAAGAAATGTAATGGTGGTGGTGGTACTGATCAAAATAGAGGACAGAGTTGTGCTTTGAAATTGCTGAATTCAGTGTTGAGTCTGAGCAGAAAATGAAGTGTTATTTCCTCCAGCTTGCATTGGGTTTTGTTAGAAGACTGTAGTAGGTCCAGGATGGAAAAGGTAGCTTAAGTGCTCAATGGATCATTGATATGGCAAGCAACTGCAAAGTGGAGATCATTCTTACAGACAAGCGCATGTGTTCTGCAGAGTGGTCACCCCAGTGTGTGTTTCATCTCACCAATTTAAAAAAGACCATATTGTGAGCAGCAAATATAATGGATGAGATCAAAAGAGGTACAATTAATATACAGCTTCACCTGGATTGTTTGTTTCGGGCCTTGAACAGTGAGGAGGGAGGTGACATGTTCTCCATTTTCTTCAATTGATGATTCCACCCCCCACCCTTCCATCATGTTTGACAAGGGCCTCAACTGTGTCTGACCCATTTTCTGCACTTCTGTCTCTATCCCATCCCCTCCCTACACGAACAACAGGGTTCCCTTTGTCTTCAATTACCACCCCATCAGTTTTCACATTCAAAGGTTCATTCTGTGCCATTTTCACAGGATACCACCACCAAACACATCTTCATCCTCCCTCCACTGTCAGCATGCTGCAAGGAATGTTTCCTCTGCAACATCCCAGTCCACTCCAGCAGCTCTCCTTTCATTTCCTCATCTCCCCCAGTCTTTCCTCACCCACTTTCTCCATTTTCTCCTTTTGACACCTATCACTTATATCTATTTTACATCTCCATCTCTTCTTCATCACCACTGGCACGCTCTTTGCCTTCTATTCTCGGCACCCTCCTCCCTCTTTGTCAATTACATAAAGAACAGCATTTTCCATTCCCTGTCAGTTCTGAAGAAGACACAAACATTAACTCTATTCCTCTTTTCACCGAGGCTGCCAGACCTGCAGACTTGCTCCAGCATTTTCGGTTCTTAGTTCAGATTTCCATCATCATTTTCACACAGAGTGTAGTGCGTATATTGAATGAGCTGCCAGAGGAAGTGGTGGAGGCTGGTGCAATTTCAATATTTAAAAGGCATCTGCATGGGTATATGAATAGGAAGGGTTTGATCAGTTATGGGCCAAATGCTGGCAAATAGGACTAGATTAATTCAAGATATCTGGTGGGCATGGATGACTTAGACCGAAGGGTATGTTTCCATGCTGTACAGCTCTATGACTCTATGTGCAGTATTTTGCTTTTGAAGAATAGTCTGGGTTTTCTAAAAATATACGTTTCAATCACAGGGTCCCTCGAATGTGCTATGTACCTAAATCTTATGTTCATTCAAAAGGGCTGAAAGACAGACCTCATTTCCGGTGTACTGAGTTCCAGAAGATTGCAATGCGGGAAGCCTGCACCTACTACAAACAAATTCATCTCATTTCAACTGCCTTACGTGCTCTCCCGAATTTAAAAATTGCCCATAAAGATAATATCTTATTTGACAGTGTGATTGCTTCCAAAACAAAACTCGGTAGCCATTTGATGAACTATAAAGTTATCTCTTAGTCTGAAACCTGTCTTAAAACATTGGGATCTGAAAGTCAGTTGGATAGTTGCCAGTCCAAAAATAAATCTGCATTACAATTATTGCAACTTAAGGGACATTGGAAGGAAGGGGTTTCTGTACACAGATTTACTGGAACAACCTACATCTAGCAATTATGATGGGTTTGTTAGAAACTACTTACCAAAAACATCCCATGAGTAAGGAATTATTTAAATGTGCCTTTCATACGTACACATTCCATGAAAACAAGGACAAATAAACACACACAGAAATTAATTTTTAACTCTCCAAACTCCGAAGTGTTCACCTTACTTTAAGAAAGCACCTTACACAATCTATTGCAAACAAATGACCCTCTTCATGTACAGAGTGGAATTTTACGTGCCACAATTTGCTATGTTTTTCTCCTCATCTTCTTTAAGTGCTACATCTCGCTGTAGCTTCCTAACATTCTTTTATTATTCCTGAACTCAATGGTAGACTTTTTGTGGACATGGGAGAGGTTTTGCATAGAGACAAATACTTGTGATAACCAGACAGCAATAATCATGGGTCACTTTAATCTGCATATAAATTGGAATAATCACAGATTGCCAGGAGTGACCTAGATGCAAAGTTGCATACATGATTGTTTCTCAGAACAGTACGATCTGGAACCCACCAGCAAACCTAGATATTGTCCACATCTGGCTGAATTTTGACATGGACCTGCTTCAGTACCTGATAAATTGTAAATATTGCTGAATATTGTGCAGTTATCACCAAATATCACTACTTTTGACCTTACGATGGGGGAAAGGTTAGTGATGAAGCAAATAAGTTTAGTTGACCCTGGTGGAACCCAAACCGAGCATCAGTGAGCAGGTTAATGCTTTGCAAGTGCTGCTTGACAGCACTGTTGACGGCACCTTCCATCACTTCACTGATAATCGAGAGTCGAACAATGGAGTGATAAATAACTCTGGTGGATTTGTCCTGCTTTTTATATTTAGTACATAAGTGCGCAATTATCCACAATGTCAGACAGATCCAAGTGTTGTAAATTGGTGAGGGGTGCCTTGAGTTCCAGAGCACAAGTCTTCTGCACGATTTCAAGGTGGGACCCTTCCGAGGAAGGGTCACCGGACCCGAAACATTAACTCTGTTTTCTCCTTCACAGATGCTGCCAGACCTGCTGAACTTTTCCAGCAACTTTGTTTTTGTGTCTTCTGCACTATTGTTGTAATATTGTCACAACTTATGAGTTTTACAGTATCAAGCACCTTTATTGATATCATCGAGACTGAATCAAACTGGCAAAAGACTGGTGTCTGCTGGGGACCTCAGGATGAGGCCAAGATAGATCATTCACTCAGCTGAAGGTGGTTGCACATGCTTCAGCCTTATCTTTTGCATTGATGTGCCTAATATTATTACTCATATTACAGTGTGATGACCTACATGATCTACCCAAATCATCCCTTGAGCGAAGAACTCTCACAGCGAGCAGTTCTTTTGGTGATAGAGCTAGAGAGGCCATGAAAAGGAATAAAAGTCACTGAAAGGTAAGATAACCAGTTGCTGCCCTTTATTTCCTCATGCTGTACTGTCATGATTTTGGAGAGATGCCTAACAAGGCCTATTCAATGTCCAATGTTCAAATGTGACTATACCTTAGAATGACACCAACCCTTTGGTTGGTGGGAAGCACTGGAGCAGCAACATACTCTCACAGTCTCCTGCTGAAAGGTAATCATGACCCCTTGCACCAATTCCCTCCTCCAATGTGCAGGCTGTCTTGATATTCCATTTCTGTAGATAGACAGCTGAGGTGATGCAATGCACCAACTGGGAACCCCGCTTATAAGCATGCACTCTGTTTCTTGAGGAATGGTACAATCCATTGGAAAAAAATCGTAGAAGATTGGCCAAGTTCTTCAAAATTGTTCATGTTAGAACCATCAGCTTAATTAACACGCTTCTCAAAACTGCTTTATTGGGTAGTCATATCATATTATTTTAAGAAACCTCAAAGGTTAATTTGCTCAAACTGTTCTTCCATCAGCATTCACCATTTCTATAAGCCCTACTGTTTCATATATATTCAGGTTTACTCGATAGAACACATATTCTTAATATTTTACCCCCAAATTTTTGATTGCAGACAGATTTGCATCTGAACGTTTTTCCTCAAAACAGTTAGTTTTAATTTCAAATATTTTATATCAACATTCTCTTGATCATGACACCTTGTGTGGCCACCCACCTGTAAGACTGGTCACGTCTGCAGGAATTCTGCTTACAGTTTAAACTTGTGTTTAATACTTCAGTCCACATTAAAAATTACAGCAGGAGCGCGAACCTCAACTGAATTCAGAGGCAGAGTTCCTGAGGTCAAGATTTAAAAAGTGACATAGAGCAAGAGGATTGGCTGCTTGGGAACGAACTTTAAAAACTGAGTGAGTAGTACCAGGAGGAAGACAGAGTGTGGAATCCTTATTTTTGTTGTTTGTAGTTTGTTAGGACAGAGAGAGACGGAAAAAAAATCTGATTTGGTGAGCAGTAGATAAGGTTGAGTAATTGGTTCCTCGTTTATTGGATATTGTTGATAAGGTTCACAATAGCAGGAGAGCTCAGCCCCGTGAAATGCTCCTTTATGTGCAATATGTGGGAAGTCAGGGACAGTTCCAGTGATATGGTGACTGTATGCAGGAAGTGTTTTCAGCTGCAGCTCCTGATGATAGCATGGATTGCTGGAGCTGCGCATGGCGTCACCATGGAGCATCTGTGATACTGAGGACATGTGGATTGCACATTAAGTGAGTTGGTCACACCACAACTAAGGACTCAACAGTCAGAAAAACTTTGGGTAGCACCAGGAAGACCAGTAAGCATGGGCGGGCATTGCAGGAGTTCTCTGTGGTCATTCCCCTCTCAAATAGGTATCCTCTCGGGATGTTTGTTTCCCTCTTGGCTCCTTCACCTCTTTCCACAGACCACAGTCTTGCATCTATTTCCTTCAGAACTCAACCAGCTTGGTCACTGTGCATGCTTGCATATCATTTTCAGTTATTATTATCATTCAGTAAATTAATGATAAAATGTCAATCAAAAAATTAAAAATAAGGTCTGCTCAATGACTCAGGGATGGGAGGTGCAAAATTATCCAGCAATTTGACAACATTTGTTTTATTTTTCTCTTTAATATCTCTCTTTAAG
The DNA here is from genome assembly GCF_021869965.1 of Rhincodon typus. Lineage (NCBI taxonomy): Eukaryota > Metazoa > Chordata > Chondrichthyes > Orectolobiformes > Rhincodontidae > Rhincodon > Rhincodon typus. The sequence continues at coordinate 5,321,264 of NC_063371.1, forward strand.
AAGTGTGCTTTGGCAGACAAAGAACCAGGAATGGCACAAAAATGTGTTTTCCTTCAAACTTAATGCTGAGAGTTAACTTTGCTCAAAGATGAAAAGTCCATCACCAATGAAGGTTCTTAACTATTTAAACAAAGCTGGCACAGATGCTCTTTTGAACAAAACTCTCCACTGAACAAGCTGGACATTTTCTTGGTCAATCATCCAGGTCTTCTGGCTATGTCCACGGGAGACTGGCATCTCAGACTTTGAAGGACAATCCTGAAGTGGAGTGGGAATTAAACATTCAGAAAGATGGGATTCTCCCTCCACCCATCACTTTATCTTCTGGGCCTCCAAACCAATGTTTTCAAACAAATACAGAAATTTCTAGAGAAACTCAGGACGCCTGGCAGCACCTGTAGAAAGAAAGAAAGCAGAATAAACCTTTCAAGTCTAGTTCTGGAGTAAAATCATACTCTGGTTTCCCATGAACAAAAACAGAGTTGCTGGAAAAGCTCAGCAGGTCTGGCAGCATCTGTGAAGGGAAAAAACAGAGGTAACGTTTTGGGTCTGGTGACCCTTTCTCAGAACTGATGGTGACTGGGAAAACGTGAGTTTATATGCAGAAAAAAGGAGAGGGGGAATAGGGTAGGGAGTGATAGAGAAGAGCAGTTGGACAGACAAAGAGTTGATAACGATCAGGCTGGGAGGGTGAATAGTTGTTAATGGGGACTGTTAGTGACTAACAACAGGGGGTGTGTAGTGGCAGGCTATGTGGTAACAAGGCCTGGTGTGTGGGGGGGGGGGCTGGGACATGGGAGAGTTTAGGCCCTAAAATTATTGAACTTGATATTGAGTCCGGAGGGCTGCAGGGTACCCAAACAGAAAATGAGGTGTTGTTCTTCTAGCTTGCATTAAGCTTCGCTAGAATACTGCAGCAAGCCAGAGACAGACATGTTGGTTAGGGAACAGGGTAGTGCATTAAAGTGGCAGGCAACAGGCAATTCAGGTTCTTTTTTGTGAGCAGAATGTAGATGTTCTGCAAAGTGGTCACCTATTCTACGCTTCATTTCCCCAATGTAGAGGAGACCACATTGTGAGCAACGAATGCAGTAGACTAGATTCTGGGAAGTCTAGGTGAAGTGTTGCTTCATCTGGAAGGTATGTTTGGGCCCTTGGATACTGGGGAGGGAGGAGGTAAATGGGCAGGTGTTGCACCTTCACCGGTTACAGAGGAAGGTGCCGTAGGACTGTGGGGGGGTGTTGGGGGTGAAGAAAGTGTGGACCAGGGTGTGCCTGAGGGAACTGTCCCTGCGGAAGGTAGACAAGGGAGGGGAGGGGAATATGTGTCTGGTGGTGGCATCTTGCTGGAGGTGGCAGAAATGGTGCCTGATGATCTTCTGGATGTGGATGCTGGTGGGATTGTAGGTAAGGACAAGGGGAACTCTATTGCTGTTGCAAGAGGGAAGAGAAGGGATGAGGGCAGAAGTGCAGGAGATAGGTCGGACCCGGTTGAGGGCCCTTTCGACCACGGTGCTGGGAAATCCTCAGTTGAGGAAAAAAGTGGACATTTCGGAGTTGTCGAAGTTGGCCTCATCTGAACATATACAATGGAGACGGAGGAACTGAGAGAATGGGATGGAGTCTTTACAGGAAGTGGGGTGTGAGGATGTATAGTCCAGGTAGCTGTGGGAGTCAGTGGGTTTGTAGTGGATATTAGTGGCCAGTCTATCCCCAGAAATGGAAACAGAGATGTCGAAGAAGGGAAGGAAGGAGTCAGAGATAAACCAGATGAAAGTGAGGGCAGGATGGAAATTGGAGGCGAAATTGATGCGGTTTTCCAATTCTGGACGAGAGAGGGAAGCAGCACCGATGATATCATTGATGTATCGGAGAAAGAGTTGTGGATGGGGGCCAGGGTAGGACTGGAACAAGGAATGTTCCACATACCTCACGAAGAGACGGGCATAACTAGGGCCCATGCGGGTACCCATGGCAACCCCTCTTACCTGAAGAAAATGAGAGGAGTGAAAAGAGGAGTTGTTGAGGGTGAGGACGAGCTCGGGCAAGCAGACGAGGATAGTGGTGGGTGGGGATGGTTCAGGTCTTTGCTCCCGGAAGAAGCAGAGAGCCCGAAGAACCTCCTGGTGGGGGATGGATGTGTAAAGGGATTACACGTCCACGGTGAAGAGGAGGCAGCTGGAACCAGCAAACTAGAAGTTTTGAAACTGGTGTAAGGCGTCAGAGGAATCATGGATGTATGTGGGCAGGGATTGGACCAGGGGAGAGAAGACTGAGTCAAGGTAGGAAGTGATGAGTTCTGTGGGGCAGGACCAGGCTGAAACAATGGGTCTGCCTGGACAGTCCTGTTTGTGGATTTTTGGGAGGAGGTAGAAGCGAGATGTGCAGTGCTGGGGGACTATCGGCTTGGAAGCAGAGTGGGGGAGATCACTGCATGAAATTAGATCAGTTACCGGAATAGATACAATGGCCTGATGTGTCATGGTGGGGTCATGGTCCAGGGGAAGGTAGGAGGCAGTATCTGAGAGTTGGTGCTCAGCCTCTGCAAGGTAGAGGTCAGTACACCAGACTACAACAGCACCACCCTTATCGGCAGGCTTAATAACAAAGCGAGGGTTGGATCTGAGTGCACAGAGTGCAGTCAGTTCGGAGGGAGATAGGTTGGATTTGGTGAGAGGGGCAGAGAAATTGAGGCGTCTAATATCATATCAACAGTTCTCAATGAAAAGATCGAGTGCAGGTAAAAGGTCGGAGGGAGGGATCCAGGTGGAGGGAGAGTGTTGGAAATGGACGAAAGGGTGTGTGGGACGGGGAGAGGACTCTTGCCCAAAGAAATAGGCATGGAGGTGAAGACGGCGGAAGAAGAGTTTGGCGTCATGTCGTGCCCGAAATTCGTTAATGTGGGGATGCAGAGGAATAAACCTGAGGCCTTTGCTGAGTACAGAACATTCAGCATCAGACAGCGGAAGGTGAGGAGAGATGGTGAATACCCGACAGGAGGTGGGGGGGTTGGGGGAGGGGATGAAGTCAGAGGCAAGGGGAGGAGAGTAAGGTTCCAGAGGTCCAGATGGGTATCTCTGAGTTGTTGCATCTTGTGGGCCTTGATGCCTGAAAAGAAAAGAAAAAGTTTCTTGTTAGCACGACAAATGAGCCGGAGGATGAAGTGGAACTGTGGAGTGGTGCAGCCCTGAGCCAGTGTGTTGCAATGCTGTTGGAGGTAAAGGTTAAGAGTGTGCATGTGGCGCCGCATGGCACTGAGTGTAGATCTCAGGATGCAGCGAGAGCAGCTGTCCTTGGAATGTTGAACATCACAGGAGGTATCTGTGATCCTGAGAGAATTCAAAACATGAGGGATGAAACTTCAGTTGGAACCCAGGTGGGGGGAAGCAGTCACTGAGGAATGTGACATGGCTGTGGAAATGAGTTTTAGCAAATACTTGGTCAAACACCAGGAGTGACAATGAAATTAATGTCTGTGGGCAAGATTACAGGTGCAGCCCTGTTGAGTTTCACTAGCAATTTCAGGGGATTTTATTTTTCACATCTTAAGCATCTGTAGTTGTGTTTTAATTTTATAATCAACCTGTTCAGAGACACATCTGCAGCACGTCGGACTTGAATCCAGGCTCCAACTGGGTTCAGGGATAGATAGGCGACCACAGCACCACAAGAAGCCTGCGAAATTAACTTTTTCAGATGTGTGAATGCCACCTCCATGGAGCAGGTGGGATGTGAACCCGACTATCCTGGCTGAAAAACACAGACACCATCGCTGCACCACAAGAGTACTACAATTATTCTGATGCTTCCCCCAACCCCCGTGAGCCATAGGGAAAGTACCTTCATATCCAGCTGCTGGCCTTGGAGGGCACGTGTAGCTTCGCCGCTAGGAGCAATGGTCGGGGAGAGGGCTGCGCTGCTCGCGCGCCGCCCTGACTGCTAACGGTTTCGGCTGAGGCAGCGCACGTGAGCGTGGTGCCGGCAAGCTCCTTCATTCCAGCAGCATTGCTGGGGGCGCGCCGCCCGGGAATAAGGCGATGCCAGGTAAGTAAATAGATAACAAGGTGTAGAGCTGGATGAACACAGCAGGCCAAGCAGCATCAGAGGAGCAGGAAGGCTGGCGTTTCAGGCCT
>NC_063371.1:5330396-5363067 GCF_021869965.1 Rhincodon typus
ACCCTTCATCAGAAGGGTCTAGGCCCGAAACGTCAGCCTTTCTGCTCCTATGATGCTGCTTAGCCTGCTGTGTTCATCCAGCCCTGCACCTTGTTGTCTCGGATTCTCCAGCATCTGCAGTTCCTACTATCTCTGTACCTCTCTTAAATCTGTGTTTTGTCCCTTAGTCCTAGGATGCTACCTGGAAGGTTTGAGTTATAAGGAGAGGCTGAATAGGCTGAGGCTATTTTCCCTGGAGTGTTGGAGATTGAGGCTGACCTTATAGAGGTCGATAAAATCACGAAAGACATAGATAAAGGTAGATGGCCAACAGCTTTTCCCCATGGTCGGGGGGGGCAAAAGAAGGAGGCATAGGTTTAAGATGAGAAGGGAGAGATACAAAAGGGTAAAGAGAGACAATTTTTCAAACAGAGGGTGGCGAGTGGACCAGTCTGCTTGAAGAATTGATGGAGGGGAGTACAATTTTGTCATTTAAAGGAACATTTGGCCAGGTATATGGATTGGGTAGGTATGGAGGGATATGGACTAAATGCAGGCAAATAGGACTAGATTAATTGTCAAAACTGGATGGCCTGGACAAGTTAGGTCAAGTGGCCTGTTTCCATGCTGTAAACCCCTACAATTCTATCATTGTGTTGATGCAGAGAGGTTATTTCCCCTTCTGAGAGAATCTAGGACCAAAGTGTATCATCTCAAAGTAAGGAGTTGCCTGTTTAAGACAGAGATAAGAATTTTTTTCTCTGAGGGTGGTGAATCTGAGGATCTCTCAACAGAAAGCTGTTGAGGTTGGGTCATTACGTATGTTCAAGGCTGAGAAGACATATTTCTAATCATTAAGGGAATCCAGGTTATGGGATACAGGAGATGCGTGGAGTTGAGGATTGTCAGATCAGTAATGGTGGAGTGGATTCAATGGATTGAATGACCTACCTCTGCTCCTAGGTCTTATGATTTTACATCCTTCCTGAAATAACGTGAAGAAACAGAATTATTTTAACTACATTTGATTATGTCAACGTGAAAGCTATTGAACCTCTGTTACCAATTCAATGTTCAGCTCAATGCTTGTTTTGATGCTTTATGCGATTGTAACATGCTGATTAGGGACAGAGCAACAAATGCGGGCCTTGCCAGCAACACCCACGTGCCAAGCAAGAAATTTTAGAAGTAGTTAATGTCAGTGTTGCTACTAAAGTGAAAATGTCAATGATTGCTGATGATATTTGAAGATTTCACTGTTACTTCCCATTTAACCAATAAATAAGCTGCCTAGCTTCCTAAAGAATTATATATTAGTTAGCTATTTTAACACAATAAATGAGTTAATCTCTGTTGATGGCATCAAATGTTATTGATCATTACTTTCTTAGTCGTATCTCGGACACTTTTAAGCAAACACATGATTCCTGATCCACCCGTTCCCCTTTCCGCTAAGGCCGCTGGAGCTTTCTGTAAAAAAATTGCTGAGCTATTTAGCCTGGCTTTCTCTGCTTTTGCTTTGACTGCAGTTATCGTGATATACCGAGTGACGACTGTGATGTGATAGTTCCTCAGATCAACAAGCGCAGCTATGCAATCATTGTACAGCTCACGGAGAGCAGGGTTTCTGCCGAGTATGATGTACTCTCGCACAGACGGTCCGGAGGCGATTGCTTGGATAAAAGCCTTGTGGGAAGGAGGCATGTAATCCCTCATCCGGTGCAGGAATTCAGCTGTAACAAGAATTACACGTCAAATTGGATATCAAAATTGGGAACAAATTCATTAATTTTAATCATACTCCTCAGAAGGTAACAGCTACATTTGAGCAGGTTTTACACAATTTAATATAAGCTGCAATAAGGCACATTTGTAAGTTTTGCAGTCACTGCAGATGACTTTCCATAATAAAAACTGGATCGTGGGATAAGAGCACTGTGTTTAACATTATGGACCTTGCTTACCGCTCTCTTCCTCATGATGTATTCTCAAAAACGCATCAAAGGACTGCAAAGTGGAACTTTGTGCGGCACTCCCACCTGAGAAAAGCCTAGGTTTATCCCACACTCCTTCATACAATAAGCCTTCCGGAAAGGCTGGATTATCCATCCATCTGCAAATAAAAAAGTGACATGAATCATAGCACATAACATATTCATTCAACTTGGTGAGGCAACTATTTTTAACTTGGCTTTGAAAATGGTCCATGGAGTGCAATCAATTTATTTGTGATTCAAATATTTTGAAGTATCAGGCTTACTCTGTTATGTCCTTTCTCAAAATTCTGCTCAATCATATTCATATTCTAGAAGGAGACATGGATTTTAGTCAAATATGAGTCTTACCTTCTCCACATCTCCACGTGATCGTTCTGATTTTCATAGGCTGTCAAGATCACTGTTCACTATCCGTGAACAAAAAACTGCAGCTTCCCAGAGATAGCAAGAACTGCAGTTGCTGGAGTCAGAGACAATACACAGTGTAGTGTTGGAGGAACACATCAGGCCAGGCAGTATCAGAAGAGCAAAAAAAGTTGACGTTGATGTTATGTCAACTTTCCTGCTCCTCTGATGCTGCCTGGCCTGCTGTGTTCCTCTAGCTCCACATTGTTGTTTGTGACTGCAACTTCCCAACTGTCTCCACCTGACTCTTGGACTTCTGGAACTGCATGATTCAGGAATGGCACTGATATATAGCCTGTGTTGGTTCTTAAACAACCACCAGATCATCAGAAAGAAGTCTATTTCACGGCCTTCTGCAACAGGAACTTTGTAAAGTGGCCTTGCGCATTCATTGGCACGGTACTTACTACCCACCACACCAGTGCACGCAATCACCTCTTGCAGGCAGCAAGATATTCAAGATCACCATAGAAGTGGAAAGATCCAGTTGCCATGGTCGAGGTATGCACCAGCCATATAGGTACAAAGAAGGAATAAGAGCAGCTAGGGGATAAATTAAAAAGCAGAACTAAAAAAGGTAATAATCTCTGGATTACAATCTAAACCATATACTAATTGGAACAAACTGAACAAGATTAAAGAGGTAAACACATGGCTCAAAGATTAGTAAGGGAAAAATGGGATAGAATTCATGGATGTTGACACCAGTACTGAGGAAGAAGGGAGCATTCCAATGGGACAGGCTCCATCAAAATCATGCTGAGACCAGAGTCCTGGCCAATCACATAGCAGGGCTGCAGATAAGACTTTAAATTAAACTGTTGGGGGCTGGGGGAGGGGTTCAGCAGCATGGGAAATTATAAAATCAGAAGTAAAGGAGAAGCTAAGATCGCAAGTTAGTGATGGGTTTGATTGTTAGGAGAAAATAGAAGACGGGACAGAATGTGTGAATGTCATATTGTACATAGAATTGATAAAAGTGGAGGGAAATTCAATCGTAAAACAAAATTTCGGGCTTTGTATCTTAATGCATTAAACATTGGAATAAGGTAGACCAACTGACAGCAATTGAAAGGCAAATGAATACGATCTCATAGCCATTACAGAAACATGGTTCCAAGGAGATCAAAACTGTGACCTTAACATTCAGGGATATTTGATCTTTTGGAGAGACAGGAGGAATGGAAAAGGTGGCAGGGTAGCACCGTTAATAAGAAACGAGATGAGGACAGTTATGAGAGAATGATCTGGGCTCACATGGTGTCGAGTCCACATGGGTGGAGGTAAAAAAACCAACAATAGAAGGACAACATTAGGGATCTGTATACTCTTCCTACCAAACAGTAACCAATCTGTGGGAAAGGCTGCAAATCAAAAATATTAGGAACATGTGAAAAGAATAAAGAAATAATTTTGGGTGACTTTAATCTTCATGTTGATTGGATTAGTCAAATTGGAAAGGCTAGCTACAACAATGAATGTACAGAGTGCATTACAAATAGTTTCCTGTATTAGAAAGCCAACTAGGGAGCTGGCTATCTTGGATTGGATAATGGGGAATGAAGCAGGTTTAATAAATAACTTAAGAATAAGAGATCCCCTTGAAGGTACTGATCATAATATGATTGTATTTAATATCCAGTGTGAGAATGAGAAACCTGGGTCGGAAACAACTGTATTTAACTTAAATAAAAGAAATTACGATGAAATGAGGGTAGAGTTCACTGAAGTGAATGAGTGAACAGATAAGCAGGAATGACATGAAGCAAGCTGTGGCAGACATTTCATGAGGTAATTCATGTCTCTCAGCAAAAATATGTCCCAGTCAGGAGGAACGATTCTGAGAGGGATAAACCAATCATGGCTAACCAAGGAAGTTAAGGAGCGTATTAAGTTTAAAGAAAAAGCAAAAAAAGGAGGCCAAAGTCAGTGACAGCCCTGAAGACCGGGAGAAACTCAATCCAGCAAAGGAGGATGAAAAAGGACAGAAAGACAGGGAGAAAATAAACAATGAAGGTAAACTAGCGAGGAATAGAAAAACTAACAAAAAGAATTTCTTTGTAAATAACCAAGGGAAAAGAGAGATCAAAGTGAACATAGGCCCTTTTGAAAATGAATCTGGGGAGATGGGTTGAGATAATCATCAGAATCCCTATAGCATTGGAAGAGGCCATTTGGCCTATCAAGTCAACATTGGCCCTCTGAAGAGTATGCCACCCAGACCCATCCCCCACCCTATCCCTATAACCCTGCATTACCCACTGAGCCTGCATATCGCGGGACACTATGGGCAATTTAGCCTGCCCATCCTTGGACTTTGGGAGGAAAACAGAGCACCCAGAAGAAACCCACACAGGCAGTCACCCAAGGCTGGGATCAAACCCAGGTCCCTCATGATGTGAGGCACCACTGATAACCATTGTGTCACCATGCGACATACAAGGATCAGGGAAACAAGCAAACAGCAGAGGAGTTAAACAAATTGTTTTCATCAGTTTTTTACAGTGGAAGATACTTTGAAGATTCCAATAATAAGAGAATAGTAGGGAGGAATTAAGGACCATCACCATCACTGAAGTAGTAGTGCAGGACAAATTAATGGGGCACAGGGTCAGAGTCATTGGACTCTGGAGAAGTACTAGAGGATTAGAAAACTGCTAATGTGATTCTATTCAAAAAGGGAGGGAGGCAAGCAGCCAGTAAATATGACCGGAGATAGTAGGAACTGCAGATGCTGGAGAAGCTGAGATAACAAGGTATAGAGCTGGACGGTCTAGGCCCAAAACGTCAGCCTTCCTGCTCCTCTAATGCTGCTTGGCCTGCTGTGTTCATCCAGCTCTACACCTTGTTATCTCAGTAAATATGACCATTTGGTCTAACATCTATTGTTGGAAAAGCATAAAAATCAATTATTAAAGAAGTAATAGCAGAACATCTGCAAATCATAGTCAGATGAAGCAGAGTCAGCATGGCTTCCTCAAGAGGAAATTGTGTTGGACTAATTCAAGGGGAACTGATAGATGTGTTGTACTTGGGCTTCCACAATGTGTTTATCAAGGTAATCACAACAGGCTAGGTCATAAGTCAAGAAATCAGTGTTGGAGGTAGTATATTGACATGAATAGAGAATTAACTCATGGATAGGAGACAGTGAGTGGAGATAAGGCTTTCTTTTTCAGGTTGACAGTCTATGACTGCAACTGTTTACAATATATATTAATAACTTGGAGGAAAGAAGTGAATTTACTGTAGCCATATTTGCAGACATCACAAAAATAGGTGGAGAGGCAGGTTGTGAAAGGGATACAGACAATTCACAGAGAGATATTAACAGATTAAGTAAATGGGCAAAACGTTGGCAAATAGAGTTTCATGTGGAAAAATGCAAAGTTGTTCATTTTGGAAGAGAGAATGAAAGAACAGAATATTACTTAAATGTAGAAAAAGTGCAGGAAGCTGCGACACAAAGGGACTTGGGGATAGTTGTGTACAAAACCAAAAAGGTACACACAGGTGAAGCAGGTAATCAGGAAGGCTAATATAATATTGACCTTTGTTTCAAGGGTGTTGGAATATGAGACTACGCAAGTGTTGTTGTAACTGTACAAGTGGTCTTGAGATCAGACCTGGAATACTGTGAGCAATTTTGATCAGATCATAAGGTTTAGGAGCAGAATTCAGCCATTTGCCCCATCAAATCTGAACTGCCATTTAACCATGGCTGATATGTTTCTCAACCCCATTCACCTGCCTTCTCCCATAAGCTTTGATTTCCTGACTAAACAAGAACCTATCTCTGTCTTAAATGCACATGATGACTTGTCCTCCACTGCCTTCTTTAGCAATGAATTGCAGAGATTCACCACTTGACTGAATAAATTCCTCCTCATCTCAGTTCCAAAGGATCATCCCTTCACTCTGAGGCTGTGCTTTTGGGTCTTGATCTCTCTGATGAGTGGAAACATCTATGTCTAGATACAGGGCCCAAAACTGTTTACAATAGTTAAAATGTGGTCTGACCAGAGCTTTGGTCTTTGCCATGTCTGGATATGTTCATGTCCGATTGAGTGTCCAGGCAAAGTCCTGAAACATTCTTTAGGTTTGTCCATAGGGAAAAGGATTCCCATCCGTCGTAGTCATTCTGAAAGTTTCTTGGATTGCTAAGTAACTGCACTTTTGTATTCTCAGTTTGACTGAATAGTTCTTTTATGAGTTCCACCTCTTCACTCCCCATTTGCGCTCCCTTTCCCCTTTGAACACCGCCCTTCCCAAAACAATTTCCAACTCTCTCCAACCTTGCCCAATCCCAGTTCTGGTTCAGCACTGACACCTTTTCTCACTCAGCCTTCTCCCATCCCAAGTCGCACTCTGTAGGCTCACCTGTGAATTCACCCAAAAATGAGAAATTGTTTGATACAGAGGTTGAGGGAGGAAAGCAACAAAAATAATTTGCTGAGAACATGTAACACACAGCAGTTCTGCATTAAATCACATTAGGAGCTTTTGAAGATCATGGATCTGGAACATTTTTGGCTGTCAATTTGCAGGGTTTTATACTTTTGTGTTTTATATATTGCAGCAGAGAAATCTATGAAGCAGAAGACAAGGCAAGCAACATCGAAGTAGAAATAAATCCAACATCATCTTGCTGTGCTGGTTAGCTTACCTACAGTTCTTTCAGAAAGCAATATAATTATTGTATCACTTTACAGTAAATCTTTTGTATATCCTCACAAGACTTGTTACTGGAACATAAAATTGAGATCTGCTCAAGTGCTAGGGAACACTTAATTCATGAATGTACAACTCTGTTCAGTTATTTAACAGTTCGCTATAAATTAGAATGCAAAAACGTCATGATGTTCAGTTTCTCAAATGATTTGACTCAATATTACTCCATTTCATTTGCATTCGAGTCACTCCAAATAAAGATAGCTTCTGCCCAAGGTTTGGGGTGAATTCATGATATCAGAGATATAAATTTGGTCAGAGATGGCAGGATCGTGAGTCAGTGATTCCATGGGGGCAGGGAATAGAATGGTCAGTGATTGAGAAATCACAGTTATACCATGTCTCAAAAGATTTAAATTGTGAACAAGATGCATAAACTCAGCTTTTATTCCCTTAATTTTAGGACTTGAAGGATGACTCAGTTGAAGTACAGTATTGAGATTATTAAGATACATGATACAGTCAATATAGACAAAAGATTTCCAGCGGAAAGGAAGGGTATAACCTTAAAATTAGAGCTTAGCCTGGAGGGGTGAAAGAAGGAAGCAATTTTTAGTACGAATGCGCGTGGCTGTCCAGAACACAATTCCCTAAAAGTCTTTTAAGGTGATTGGAGGCAGGCAGAGGGGAGATGCCAGAGGTAGGTTGTTTACACAGAGAGCGGTGGGCATGTGGAATGCGCTGTCGGCAGTGCTAGTGGAGTCAGGTACTTTAGAGACTTTTAAGCGACTCTTGGATAGGCATATGCAGGATAGTATAATGTAGGCTATGCAGGGTAGTTTGATCTTAGTAGGACAACAGGTCGGCACAACATAGTGGGCCGAAGGGCCTGTACTGTGCTATACTGCTCTATGTTCTATGTTCTTTGCTTCCTGGGTCAATTAGAATTTTCCAAATTAAAATGTTTTTTATGCCAAGGACATTAAGTGATGTGGGGCAAAGAGGAGTAAATGGATGTTAAGGAACAGACCAACTATGATCAAAATGAATGAAAGACAAGCTTCAGGTCCTAAAGTGTTTACCTCTGATCCCATACCCACAGATTAGATACTGTCTAGAGTTTTGTGCTACACATTATTGGCAAGATGTTGGAGCATATGGGAGAATATGGCATAGCTGAAGGATGCTACTCAATATAATACAGAAAATGCAAGTATGAAGGAAGACTTGAAGAATGGGGCTTGCCATTAGCAGAAAACTCAACATTAACTGAGTACGGCAGATGCTGAACTGAAGACAGGAAACACTGGAAATACTCAAAACATCCAGTGATGTTTGAACAGGATTAATGTTTCAGGTTAATGAACTTTTACCAGAGCCAGAAGGGATGAAAATTAGATAGAGGTGGTCAACATTAAGCAGAGGTGGTTCAGAGTAGAATCAAACTGTTCTGATTGATAATGAACAGCATGAATGCAAATTTGATCTTATCGCCATTGCAGAGACATGGTTACAAGGCGATCAAAACTGTGAACCAAATATTCAGGAGTATGTGTTTTTTTGAAGGGACAGATAGGAAGAAAAGGGTGGCATTTTTAGTACAGGATGGAGTAAGTTTGATTGCAAGCAATAATCTTGAGTCGGAAGATATAGTCTTCGTCTGAATGTAGAGGAGAACCAAGCGGAGGCTTGGGGACCGCTTTGCAAAACACCTACGCTCGGTTCGCACTAAACAACTGCACCTCCCAGTCGCGAACCATTTCAACTCCCTCTCCCATTCCTTAGACGATATGTCCATCCTGGGCCTCCTGCAGTGCCACAACGATGCCACCTGAAGGTTGCAGGAACAGCACCTCATATTCCGCTTGGGAACCCTGCAGCCCAATGGTATCAATGTGGACTTCACAAGCTTCAAAATCTCCCCTCCCCCAACCGCATCCCAAAACCAGCCCAGCTTGTCCCCACCTCCCTAACCTGTCCTTCCTCCCACCTATCCCCTCCTCCCACCTCAAGCCCCACCCCCATCTCCTACCTAATAGCCTCATCCCACCCCCTTGATCTGTCCGTCCTCCCTGGACTGACCTATCCCCTCCCTAACTCTCCAGCTACACTCACCTTTACTGGCTCCACCCCCGCCTCTTTGACCTGTATCTCTCCTCTCCACCTATCTTCTCCTCTATCCATCTTCCATCCACCTCCCCCTCTCTCTTTATTTATCTCAGAATCCCCTTCCCGTCCCCCATTTCTGAAGAAGGGTCTAGGCCCGAAACGTCAGCTTTCCTGCTCCTATGATGCTGCTTGGCCTGCTGTGTTCATCCAGCTCTACACCTTATTAATAAATGATGCCACAGTTTGAAAAAAATCCCTTCAGAAACAGTGGCCATAATATTGTGGAATTAAGCATTCATTTTGAAAGGGAGGAACTTGGGTTGGAAACAACCATGCTCAACTTAAATAAGGGTAATTAAAAAGGCAGACCTACATGGGTAAGTAGTTTAGCAGCAAAAATGGTTGAGGAACCATGGCAGACTTTTAAGCAAATGGTTTATTGCTCACTGTGAAGACATATTCCAGTGAGGAATGTGTCATCATAGTCTTAACAGATCATATGGCTGTTGTCTCATTACAGAGAGACGACTGGTGGTGGTTTAACCAGAGGGTCACCATGTCTCAGGTGAGGAGGGAGGTTGAAAAGTAGAGTCCTTAATGATAAACTCAGTCAGTCCATGTGGGAACTAAACCCATGCTGTTGGCATGACTGTATCACAAACTGGCTGTCCAACCACCTGAGCTAATCAATCCCCAGAAGAAGGATTATTGGAAAGGGATAAGCCAGTTATGGTTAAGCACAGAAGTTAAGGATAGCATAAGATTGAAAGAAAAAAACGTACAATGTGGCAAAAAACCAATAAAAGATGACCAAAAATGAAACAAAGAGACAAAATAAACTTCAAGGGTAAACTTGCCAGTAATGTCAAGACTGACAGCAAGAGTACCTTCAAATATGAAAAGGAAGAGAGAAGCCAAAGTGAACATAGGCCATTTGGAAAATGATGCTGGGGAAATAATAATGGGAAACTAAGAAATTGGAGAGGATTTTAATAAATATTTGGCATCAATCTTGAATGCCTCATTTGAACTTGCCTTCACCACATTTCCAGGCACTCCATAAAGACAGGAACAGAGAGGCACATGAGGTTAGGATTACTGCTTATATAAAGAATCAATATTCATGTGGACATGTTGGGCTGAACAAGCTGCTTGTGTGTTGCACTTGTACTTAATGGAAATCAGACATTGTTTAGGAGTGAATACATACCCAGAAAGAAAGAGTCGAATTATTCCATAAAAAGTTTCAGGATCCACGTGCTCTGGGGAAGAGACAGAGAAACAAATTCTATGTGATAAAACAAACCCAAGATCAAATGAATCCATTCATGGAATAAAATTCATACAACCAGTTGCTGAACTTTAGATTGAAGTTTGATTGTGGCCTGGCACCAAACTGGAATTGTTGTGCACTAAAGTTTTGTGACAGAGCAGCATTCAAATAAACTGTTATTTATTATTATTTGAACTGAGTATGCAGTTCAGACAGACAAGCATGCAGAAGTGAAATAAAAGCTGTTTTACACTGAGAATAAATTCTGAAAATAGCACCAGGGAATTCTGATGCCCATCATTCAACATATAGGCTAAAGCCCCTAGGTCTCCCTGTTCATTCCTTCCAGAGAAAGCTCAAAGGTCACCTGCCAAACCCTTCAATATGTCTATCTGTCAGCAATGCACCCACTATCCTTTGCATTTTTTTTAAAAAATCCATTGCTTTTCCACACATTCTAATGAAATATCATTATGAACTTACTATCCATCTTCTTCAAAGATTGATTCATCTTCCTAATTGATTCAGCGATATCGTGCAAAGCGTTTTTAATTGCATCATCATCATATTTCAGTATTGCTTCAGTTGCAATGGAAATAGCCTGTGGAAGGTGATAATGTAACATATTATAAATTGAAATAAACATATATGTTTTGATATCATGAAGCTCTTTTCGAATGATATCCATTGTGGCTAAGTTGATAGTCCTCTCAACTGAGTCAGCAAGTTATATGTTCAAGTCCCATGCCAGAATATGAACATACAAAGCTGACATTCCAGGGCATTACTCACAGAATGCTACATCTTTTAGACATTAAACCACTAATAGGCAAAAGTAAAAGATTCCATGGTCTTCTTTTGAAGAGCAGGTGTGTTATCTCTTGTTAACAATGGATCCAAGTTAATATCACCAAAACAAATTTGGTGCTCATTATCACATTGATCTTGAGAGTTTTCGGAGCACAAATTTACTGCCAAGTATCCAACATGACAACAGTGACTAGATTTGGAAAATACTTCTTTGGCTGGAAAGCACTTAAGGGCAGCTAATTGTTGTGAAAGGTGCCATATCAATGCAGTCCTTCCCTTTCCTTTGTCATTCCTCCCTTCCTTCCTTCCTCTCTGTAATTCTGCTGGGTCTTATGATGGATGTCATGGAAATTGTGACTAGCATAATTTCATGTCTGCTACAGCAGAAATTTAGCAATTTTAATAAACATTCTTCCAGTTCAGCGCATGGTGACAAATTGAGAATCTGAATAACCTAACCTGAGAAGTTAAGTAAAAAACCCATCAACTGTTTTCAAATGATGTGAGCTTGAACTGCAGCAAAATATTCCTTCAAGTAAGAAGAAAGCTACTGTTCAGAATCGATCATTAGGTAGCTTTAGTACTGTGCCTGATCGATGAGATCAGATACATTTGCAAATGAAATGTGTCTGTGCAATTTCCTGGCAAGTCAACTAAATCTTTTGGGTTGAAAAACAAGCCCTTTATAAAGTATTTGTTTAAATTAACCATAACAGTCCCAAGTTTTCACCAAAATTAGTGTCTTGATTTTTGCAGAAAAGAATTAAAGTTTTGAACCAAATAACCCTAATTTAGACCATACTAAAGTATTACTATGGTTGCTTGCATTTCCTTGGGGAACATAGAGATACATATAAATCACAGAAGGCGGCCATGTGCACAGTCATCCCTGTGTTAGCTGTCCAAATAGTGCAATTCATCAAGTGTAACTCAATTGCCTTTTCCACCTAGCCCATATAATTCAGAAAATAATCCTGTTCCCTTTTGAACACCTCAATTGAACCAACCTCCATCATACTTTCAGGCAGTGTGTTACAGATCTTTACCACTTGCTGAATGAAAACATTTCTCCTACTGCCTTTATTACTTCTTTTTCCAATTACCTGAACCAATTATTCTAGATCCTCCCATCAATGGTGGAAATGAACCTGAGACCAAATGAATGTCAGAGTATAAAAATACTTCAAAGACAGAGACCATAACATGGTAGAATTTAGCAGTCATCTTGAAAAGAAGAAATACAAACAGAAATTGCTGGAAATGCATCTGTAGAGAGAAATCAGAGTTAACATTTTGGGTCAAGTGACCCTTCCTCAGAACTGATGGAGATATCTATGATCCTGGGTGGATTCAAAACACGAAGGATGAAACTTGAATTAGAATCGATGTGGGGTGTAACTGAGCCAGAAGCAGCCACTGAGGAATGTGATGTGGCTGTGGAAAAGTTTTAGCAAAACTTGATCAAACACCAGTAGTGACAGTGAAATTAACAACGGTGGACAAGAAAAAAAGATTCTGAGGAAGAGTCACTTAACCCGAAACGTGTACCTCTGATTTCTCTCCACAAATGCTGCCTGATGTGCTGAGCTTTTCCGGCAATTTCTGATTTTGTTTCAGCTTTACAGCATCCACAATTCTTTTGGTTTTAGGAAGGGAGAAACTTCAGTTGGAAACAACCGTGCTCAACTCAAATAAGGGTAATTAAAGAGGAATGAAGGCAGACCTGCCTGGCTAAGGGATTGTTTTACCACACTATTTTGTCCAAAAACCTCATGATTTTGACTATTTCAATCAAATATCCTCTTAAATTTCTCTTCTCCAAGGAAAATAGTCCCAATTTCTCCAAAATGTCTAGGTAACTGAAGCTCCTCATCTCAAACATTTCTTAAGAATCTTTTCTGCAGTCTCTGTACAGACTGACTTGAATTGGGTGCAAAACACCATTCAAAGGCCAAATCAATGCTTTACTCATGGTTAATATAATTTCTTTGCTTTTATACATGATGCTATTAGTGATAGCTAATATGTTGCATACTTTGTTAACTACTTGCTCAGCCTCTCCTGCCATCTTCAGTGACTTAAGTGTAGAGACATGCATGTCTCTCCGCCCCTGTACTCCCTTCAGAAGTGTACCTAGTATTTTGTATTCTCTCTTTATGATCATTCTACCACAATGAATCACTTCACACTTCCCTGCATTCAATTTAATCTGCAACTTGTTCACCTATTTCACGAACCTGTGTCCAATACTTCTCAATGCTCCAATTTCAGTAACTGTAGCCTGTAAACCAAAGTCTAAGTGATTAATACAAGTCAGGAAGAACAGAGGTCTTCATACTGACTCTGGGAGATTCCACATCAAAAACTGCTCCAGCGTGAAAATACTCCATTTCTATGCTGTAAGACTCTGACTCTATCCAGTAACCACTAATTTTCGTTTCCAGTCAATTAGCCAAATTCATAACCATGTTCCTACCATCCATTTTATTCTATGAGCTATAACTTTGCTCATAAATCTGTTGTGCAACACTTCAAATTCTTTTTTTTGATGTTAACTAGTTTGATTTGATAGCAATAGCAATACAAGTGAAAGAATAATTTCCAAAGCTGAATGTATTGGGAATTAGTCCAGGGCAATCATGCTTATTGCATTAATATCCATGAAGAAAATTTTAAAGTCATAATTAGTGAAGGGAATCACTTTCAATTTCGTAGTTAGTTAATTTGTCTCAACGAAAAGGAGCATAACATTCAGCAAGGAGATTAGTCATGCTGCAGTTTCAGGAGAGAGCATCATAAGCAAGTCTATAGTATAAAATAAGTGATGTAAAGCATTCAGTTCAGCTCTAAAAATGACTTCAATACAAACAGCTCCAAACAAAATCAGTGCTGGACAGCAGCCAAGTCAGTCTCACTTTAGAACAACGTATTCAAGTTTGTTGAGGCAGAAATAAAAGTCAAGTACTGCAGATACAAGAGATCTGAAATACAAACACCAAGTGTTAGAGAAACTCAGCAGGTTTGGCAGCATCTGCAGAGAGAGAAATACAATGTACAGAGTTCAATAGGACTTCTTTGAAACAGTTCTGAAGAGTCGTATTGGTTGTTTCTCTGTCCACTGACACTGCCAGATCTGCTAGGATTTCTCCAGGATGTCCTGTTTTGCTTTATTGTAGGTACAATGGACTTAGGAGCAGGAGTAGGCCATTTAGCCCTTCCAGACTATTTAATAAGATCATGGCTGACGTGGGTGTGGTCCCAACTTCATTTTGTGTCAGTCCCCCATAACCCTTGACTCCCCTGTTTACCAAAAATCCATCAACAACCCTCAGTATTGAATAGACCCAATGGCCCAACCTCCGCTGTTTTCTGGGAAGTAAATTCCGCACTGTAACAACCCTCAGAGAAAGAAATTCTCCTTCTCTCCATGTTAAAATGAGACTTTTTATTTTTAAACTATGTCCCATAGTACGAGTTTCTTGTACAAGGAGAAATACCCTCTCAGGTACCTCCCATGCTGCTGATCTAAGGTGCAAAGCATAAGTATTGTCACAGTGTTCACTGAGTGCAGAATAAACAGGGTAGGAATTTGAGAATTTGATGAATAGGAATTTGGTGCTGAGATGAAAGGTGGTGCTCCATTTTCCCTTTGAATTCCTCTGGGTGGATATTATTAAGCAACTTGTTTAGGCTTGTATGGCACACCTCTGGAGCAGGCAGGACTTGAATGCAGGCTTCCTGGCTCAGAGGTAGGGACACTACAATTGCAACACAAGAGCGCTTTAATTCCTTAGAGTAGTTTCCTAGGCCCAACAATCTTCAACTGCTTCAACAATGACCTTCTTTCCATCAATAGATTTGATGTTGGAATGTTCATTGCTGATTGCACAGTTTTCAGTGCCATTCACAGCTCCTCAGATGCTGAAGCTGTTTATGCTCAAATGCAACAAGATCTAAAGTAACCTTCAGGCTTGGGCTAATAAATGAAAAGTCATATTCATGGCCAGACGACCAGGCAATAGCCATCTCCAATAAGAGAAAGCCTAATCATCTCCCTTTGACATTTAATAACATTGACATCACTTTCTATTATCGACATCTTGAGTGTCACCAATAGTCAGAAAGTGAACTGGGCTGGCCACAGAAATACTGTGGCTATAAAAGCAAGTCAGAGACTTGTAATGTCATGCAGAAGGTACAAGACAGAAGTGTGTTGGAATACATGTCACTTGCCCGGATGAGTGCAACTCCAAGGACACTCGGGAAGATCAACACTATCAAAAGTAAAGCCACCCATTTGATTGGCACCCTATCACCACCTTCACCATTCACTCACTTAACTGCCAACACACGGTGGTGGAAGTGTGTAACATCTACAAGATGCAAGTCAGCAACTTGCCAAACTTCCTTTGACAGCATCTTCCAAACCTCGAACCTGTGCCATTTAGGAAAACAAAGCAGCACCTCCATGGGAACCTACAAGTACCCCCTCCAATCGGGGAAGCAGGGGTGCAGTGGTAACGTTACTGAACTAGAAATATTGCACCCTAAGCAAATGTTCTGACCAAGGAAGGTGGTAAAATTTGAAGTCCACGAAAACCTTGAATGAAAAGGTAGTTCAATGGTGACATTAACCGCTTTTGATTGTTGCCAAACTCCATTGGGTTCACAAATGTCCTTTAGCCTTCTGCATAATCCTTATCAGTCTCACTTACATGTGAATCCAACCTCAACATAGTTGACTCTCAACTGCTGTCAGGAGAACTAGTGGTGAACAATAAATAGTAGCAGACTCAGTGTTGCCCACATTCTGTTCATGAATTTTAAAAAGTCACACACTGACCCAACTTGGAACGATATCACAGTTCCTTCACTGTTGCAGGGTCAAAATCCTGGAACTCCTTCCCAAGCAATACCGTGAGCGTGCCTGGTTTGCAGCAGTTCAACAAGGTGGCTGGCCACAACGTCCTCAAGCGCATCACATCCAATGAATGAACAAAAACAAACTCTAAGAGAGTTTGAAAGATTAGATGCTGAGCAGCTGTTTTCACTGGAGATTTGAGAAGTATGGATCATTGCTTCATAATGAGGGACTTGTCATTTAGGACTGAGATGAAGAGAAATTGCTTCACTCATAGGTTGCAAATCATTGAAATTCTCAAATCCAGAGCTGTAGAAATTTAGCATATCAAAACTAAGACTGTCAGATTTTAGAGCACTGAGGGAATTGAGAAGTGTAGAGATTGAGCGATATCATCCGTGAATTTATTAAATGGCAGAGTGAGTTCGATGGACTGTCCAACTTCTCCTACTCCTATTTCTTATGTTCTTATGATCTCTTCATCTCAGTGGTGTTGTTCCTAACATAAATTGACTAAAGGCCGAGCATCCCTTAACAGAGAGAGAAATGCGGACAGGTGTAAAGAAGGCATTGTCACTTTCTTCCTGTAGAACAGCCAAGGATGGCATTGATGGACGTTTTGAACAGGATTTCATAAACCAGTCAATTCTGAGGGTTGAGGCTGCTGATTTAGGCAAGAAAATTGCACAACATTGATTGAGACATACGAGTCCCAGTTTAGAAATGTAACAGATAGAAACTTCATTAAATCAGAAATTGTATGTTTAAACACACTTGTTGGGCCATGAACAGTTTGTTTGATAGTGTCAGCCATTTGAAACCCAGTGCATTTTTATTCAGTAAATAAAAAGGTTAAGTCGCCGTGGTCATACCAGACCATCGGCTGTTCTCATTCGAGAGAGATAACTAGTGGTGATAACCTAACGTCAGGTGAGGGGAGAGGCTGAGGAGTGTCCTTAATGGTAATCACAGCCATTGTGTGTATTGAACCCACCCTGCTGGTATCACTCTGCTGTAAATGAACTGTTCAGTCATCTGAGTTAACTGACCCAGAAAATAGATCCTGGACAACCAACTTAAACAGTAAATTACTGGTAGATTTTAGGCAGTTTTATAATCTCAGTTATATCCCAGCATACCCCTGGAACATGCATCTCACTTAGTGTCATAGAGTCATACAGCATGGAAACAGATCCTTTGGTCTAATCAGTCCATGCCAAACATAATCCCAAACTAAACTAGTCCCACCTGCCTGCTCCTGGCTCATATCCCTCCCAGAACCTTTCCTATTCATATATCCATCCACATGTCTTTTAAATGTTGTAAATGTATCACATCCACCACTTCATCAGGAAGTTCATTCCACACATGAACCACCCTCTGTGTAAAAAATTTGCTTGTAGTGTCTTTTTAAAAATCTCTCTCCTCTCACCTTAAAAGTGTGCCCCCTAGTCTTGAAATTCCCCATCTTAAGAAAAAGTCAACTTCCTTCAACTCTATCCATACTTCTCATTATTTTATAAATTTCTCCTACTTGGATTTTGTAACAAGTTTTATCTTTTATTTTGTGTACCTTGATGCCTTGTACTGCTGCCAGTTCCACATCGAGTGTCACCAGGAAGAATCCTCTGACGCTGTCTCCTCCTGGCAATTTGAAGATAATGTCCAAATTTCTGGAAGAAAAGGTATTACCATCTAATGACCATGCTTAGTCCCAACTTAAAACGCTATGAATAGTAAACCTTTCTCTGACAGGTTGTTATCAATTCTCAATACAATTTACTATGTTCCAATGTACAGATCTTATCCTTGAAGTTTTGACCTGTTCAATTTGTACTTCTTTTACACTGAAGATAGTTGGGATGAGACTTCTTTGAAGAGATGATTTGTAATTATCAAACATTCAAAGTAACAGTTAGAAAAAGGGCACATACGGAAGAAAAGGTTAGGTTTCAAGTCACAAAACATGAAAATATCAAATGAGAAACAGCAAGCTCTGGAATCGTGAAATAAAAAACGAGATAATTTCAGCAGACCACCACCAAACACATTTTCCCCTCACTCCTCCGTCTACATTTCGCAGTGACCGGCCCCTCCGGGATACCCTAGTCCATTCCTTGGCCAGCAACATCACACCCCCACGTCCTACGGCACCTTCCCATGTAACCGCAGGAGAAGCAATACCTGCTCCTTCACCTCCTCCCTGCTTACCGTCCAAGGGCCTAAACAGCCCTTCCAGGTGAAGCAGCATTTCACCTGTACTTCCTCCAATCAGGTCTATTGCATTTGCTGCACCCAATGTGGCTTACTGTACATTGGAGAAACCAAACGCAGACTTTGCAGAATACTTCTACTCTATGTGCAAAAATGACTCTGACCTTCCCGTAGCTGGACATTTTAGCACAGCATCCTTCTCACGTGCCCACTTGACTGTCCTTAGAATGCTGCAGTGCTCCAGCAAATCACAGCGCAAACTAGAGGAACAACATCTCATCTTCAGACTAGGCACTTTACAAGCTTCAGATTGTGAACACCCTCTCATTCCTCAACTTTCCTTAGCTTTACTTGTTGTAATCTCTGTCACCATGTCCTCTCTCCCCTCCCACCACGGCAGTGGGACTGTTCTTTCCAGTTTGACAGTTAGACACAACATTGTTCTGCTATTCTCACATTCTGACCACTTAATCTGCTCAATAAACACCCCTTCTTCCCCAGCACTCCACCCCCCTCCACTATAGCATAAATGCTGCCCTCTCCACACTTCACATCAGCTCTAATGAAGAGTCATCTAGATTTCAAACATTTGCTTGCTCTCTCCATAGATGCTGCCTGACCCGCTGTGATTTACAGCATTGTTTGCTTTGAGTACAATTCCTATCAGATTAGTTAGCATTTGTCAAGAGATTTTAGGCAGTTTCAGAATCTCAGTAATATCCCAACATACCCCGGGAACATGCATCACACTTACAGTTACAGAGTCATGCAGCACGGAAACAGACCATTCGGTCTAATCAGTCCAAGGTTTGGATTGTACTGTATCCTGTGGAAGCAGTGGTCGAAATCCTACAGCCATAGTTTTTGATTGTATGCTTTTTATTGAGATCTGTCTCTTGATTAAACTTTACAAATATAAAACATAGTACTAAATTAGCCTGCAGCAGTGTTTTTAGCGCAATAAGACTGTGCTATTTTCTGGGTCTGCAGATTGTTAAGATGCGAAGATGGGCTTTACTAGAGTGATGGGCTCTTCCTGTCGGATGTGGTAGATTAGGGAGAATTTCCATAGATCATAGAACAGTACAGCACAGTACAGGCCCTTCGGTCCACGATGTTGTGCCGAACTTTTACCCTAAACCTAAGGTCTATCTAACCTCCAACCCTACCTTATACCATCATTCACATGCCTATCTAATAGCCGCTTAAGTGCCCCTAATGAGGCCAACTCCACTACCCTCTCCGGCAATGCATTCCACGCCCCTACCACTCTCTGAGTAAAGAACCTACCTCTGACGTCTCCCCTATATCTACCTCTACTCACTTTAAAACTATGCCCCCTCGTAATAGCTACCTCCACCCCAGGAAAAAGTCTCTGGCTATCCACTCTATCTATACATCTGATCATTTTGTACACCTCTATCAAGTCACCTCTCATCCTTCGTCATTCTAAAGAGAAAAGCCCTAGCTCTCTCAACCTTTCCTCATAAGAGCTTCCCTCCATTCCAGGCAACATCCTGGTAAATCTCCTGTGCACCTTTTCCAACGCTTCCACATCTCTCCTGTAATAAGACAACCAGAACTGGACACAATACTCCAGATGTGGCCGAACCAGGGTTTTGTATAGCTGGAGCATAACTTCACGGCTCTTGAACTCAATCCCTCTATTAATGAAGCTAACACACCAAACACCTTCTTAACAACTCTATCCACCTGGGTGGCGGCTTTCAGAGAACTGTGGACATGAACGCCAAGATCCCTCTGCTCCTCCACACTGCCAAGAATCTTTCCGTTAACTCTGTATTCTGCTTGCAAATTTGTCCTTCCAAAATGAACCACCTCACACTTTTCAGGGTTAAACTCCATGTTACTGATGATTATGACTGCAGAAAGTATGCTTGGTTGTGAATCCTATCAGATCACATGGATTGGTTGGAGTGACAGTTACAGGCAATGAGGAATTTCCAGAATCTGGGGATGGATGGCAGTTGCAGAAAGAAAGATTAACTGAAGGTACAGTCAGATAGATGGGTGACCTCCAGGAAAGGTAGGAGAAGGAGGCAAGTAGTTCAGGAGTCTCTTATGGCTATCCCCCTATCAAACAAGTATGCTGTTTTGGAAGATGTGGACTCTCAGGGGAATGTAGCACTGACAGCCAGGTTTCTGCGACCAAAACTGGCTCTAACGTAACAAGGAGTACGCCAGGTTCCATGTGGTCGATTGTGACGAGGGATTCTCTAGTCAGAGGCACAGACAGACTTTGTGTTGCCTTCCTGGCCAGGATCAAGGATAACTTGGAGAGGGTGCAGAATATTATCAAAAAGGCGAGAGGGACCAGCAGCAGGTCGTTGTACACGTTGGAACTAACAAAATAGGAAGAGATAACGACGAGATTCTGAGGAGAGAATATAGGAAGTTAGTCAGCAATTTAAAAATAGAGGTCCTTGAGGGGAATAATATCTGGATTACTCCCACTGCTACAAGCTAGTGAGGGTAGGAAAAGGAGGATAGAGCAGACCGATGTGTGGCTGAGGAGAAGGATTTACATTTTTGGATCATTAGAATCTCTTCTGGAGAAGAAGTGACCTCTGAGAAGGACAGATTGGAATGGGACTAATATACTGGAGGGGAGATTTGCTAAAGCTGTTTGGAAGGATTTAAATTACTAAGAGGTTGGGGAGGGAGGGTGGTTTGTGGTGGGACCCAGGAAGCTAGTGAGGAAAAAAAGCAATCTGAGACAGGTGGGGAAAGGAGTAAGTCAAACAGTTACGGCAGGGAAGAACAAAGCAGAGAATGAGATAGGACTGATAAGTTAAACTGCATTTATTTCAATGCAAGATGCCTAACAGGTAAGGCAGCTAAACTCGGGGCATGGCTGGGAACATGGGACTGGGATACCATAGCAATTTCAGAAATGTGACTCAGGGATGGACAGCTTAATGTTCCAGGTATAGATGCTATCGGAAAGATAGAAAGGGGAGCAGCGTTTTTGATTAAGAATAGCATTATGGTCGTACTTTAGGGAGGATATTCCTGGGAATACGTCCATGGAGGTTATATATGAGGAGCTGCGAAATAAGAAAGGAATGATCACCTTATTGTGGTTGTGCTATAGACCCCTCAGTACTCAGCGGGAAATTGAGAAACAAATTTGTGAGGATGTCTCAGTTATCTGTGAGAATAATAGGGTGGTTATGATAGGAGATTTTAATTTTCCAAACATAGCCTTGGACTGCCATCGTGTTAAAGGCTTGGATGGAGAGGAATTTGTTCAGTGTATCAGAAAATTTTCTGATTCAGTATGTAGATGGACCTACTAGAGAAGGTGCAAAACTTGACCTACTCTTGGGAAATAAGGCAGGGCAGGTAACTGAGGCATTAATGGGGGACGACTTTGGGGCCAGTGACCATAATTCTATTAGTTTTAATATAGCGACAAAAGGATAGACCGGACCTAAAAGTTAAATTTCTAAATTGGAGGAAGGCCGATTTTTGACGGTATTAGGCAAGAACTTTCAAAAGTTGATTGGGGGGGCCTGATGTTCACAGGTAAGGGGACAGCTGGAAAATGGGAGGCCTTCAAAATTGAGATGACGAGAGTCCAGAGATGGTATGTTGCTGTTAGAGTGAAGGGCAAGGCTGGAAGGTGTGGTGAATGCCGGATGACTAGGGAAACTGAGGTTTTGGTGAAGAAAAAGAAGGAAGCACATGTCAGGTATAGACAACAAGGATCAAGTGAATCCCTGGAAGAGTATAAAGGCAGTAGGAGTATGCTACAGAGAGAAATCAGGAGGGCAAAAAGGGAACATGAAACAGCTTTGGCAAACAGGGTTAAGACGAATCCAAAGGGATTGTACAAATACATGAAGGTCAAAAGGGTAACTAGGGAGAGAATAGGGCCCATTAAAGATCAACAATGTGTGAAACCACAGGAGCTGGGAGAAATACTAAATGAGTATTTTGCATCAGTGTTTACTGTGGAGAAGGATATGGAAGATACAAAAGGTGGGGAAATAAATAGCGACATCTTGTAAAATGTCTGTATTACAGAGGAGGAGGTGCTGCACATCTTCAAATGCATAAAGGTGGATAAATCTCCAGTACCTAATCAGGTGTATGGTAGAACTCTGTGGGAAATGAGGAAAGAGATTGCTGGGCCTCTTGCTGAGATATTTGTATCATCGATAGCCGCAGGTGGGGTGCCAGAAGACCGGATGTTGGCTAATGTTGTGCCACTGTTTAAGAAAGGTGGTAAGGAAAAGCCTGGGAACTATAGACCGGTGAGTCTGACACAGTGCTGGGCAAGGTGTTGGAGGGAATCCTGAGGGACAGGATTTCCATGTATTTGGGAAGGAAAGGACTGATTAGGGATAGTCAACATGGCTTTGTGCATGCATCTCTCATCAACTTGATTGAGTTTTTTGAGGAGCTAATGAAGAGGATTGATGAGGGCAGAGCAGTGGATGTGATCTATATGGACTTCAGTAAGGCATTTGACAAGGTTCCTCATGGTAAACTGGTTAGCAAGATTAGATCACGTGGAATACAGGGAGAACTAGCTATCTGGATACAAAATTGGCTCAAAGGTAGAAGACAAAGGGTGGTGGTGGATGGTAGCTTTTCAGACTGAGGCCTGTTATCAGCAGTGCGCCACAAGGATCGGTGCTGGGTCCACTGCTTTTCATCATTTATATAAATGATTTGGATGTGAACATAGGAGGTATGGTTAGTAGGTTTGCAGATGATTCTAAAATTGGATGTGTACTTGATAGCGAAGAAGGTTACTTCAGAATAGAACGGGATCTTGATCAGATGGGTCAATGGGACAAGGTGTGGCAGATGGAGTTTAATTTAGATAAACGTGAGGCGCTGCATTTTGGAAAGGCAATTCAGGGCAGGGCTTATACACTTAACAGCAAGGGCCTGGGGAGTGTTGCTGAATAGCAAGACCTTGGAGTGCAGATTCATATTTCCTTGAAAGTGGAGTTGCAGTTAGATAGGACAGTGAAGAAGGCGTATCGTATGCTTGCCTTTATTGGTCAGTGCATTGAGTATAGGAGTTGGGAGGTCATGTTGAGCTGTACAGGACATTGGTTCGGCCACTTTTGAAGTATGGCGTGCAATTCTGGTCTCCCTCCTATATGGAGGTTGATGTGAAACTTGAAAGGGTTCAGAAAAGATTTACAAGGATGTTACCAGGGTTTGAGCTATAGCAAGAGGCTGAATAGGCTGGGGTTATTTTCCCTGGAGCGTCAGAGGGTGAGGAGTGACCTTATGGAAGTTTATAAAATCATAAGGGGCATGTTTAGGGTAAATGGACGAGGTCTGTTCCCCAGGGTGGGGGGCTGAGTTCAAAACTAGAGGGCATATGTTTAAGGTGAGAGTGGAATGGTATAAAAGGGACCTGATGGCAACTTTTTCACACGGAAAGTGGTGCATATATGGAATGAGCTGCCAGAGGAAGTGGTGGAGTCTGATACAGTTACAACATTTAAAAGGCATCTGGATGGGTACATCAATAGGAGGAGTTTGGAGGGATATGGGCCAAGTTCTGGCAAATGGAACTAGATTTATACAGGATATCTGGTCAGGATGAGTTGGACCGAAGGGTCTGTTTCCGTGGTGTGTATCTGAATGACTGTATGACTGGAGATCTCAAAGATGGTGCTCGTGAAAATCTTTTTAGTGATAGAACCTCCAAAGTAGATTGGAGAAAAACACACTCACACGTTTGTCTTACATTCAAATTTTGAAAGAGAAACAGAAATTGCTGGAGAAACTCAGCAGGTCTGGCAACACCTGTGGGAAGAAAATACAGTTAACATTTCAAGTCCAGTGACTGTTCATCAGAACATTCAAGTTTTCTTGGATGGATCTTCATGCCTGCCCAGATGATACATGCCACAACTGGGAAGATCGATAATTTTAGCAGTCAACATGATGGAACCTGGGATTGAAACAGCAGAGACAGTGTTCTTTCCAAAGGCTTCTGAATGTCCTTAACCACTCATAGAAATACACCCATTATTGTATCAAACATGGCTGTTTTAATTTCCGTGGGATCATCCTTTCAGTGAATTACAGATACATGCAGTGGTCAATGCTTGTCTTTGTAGCAAGAAATAGTCACATGCTTCAGTTGTGTTCTCCAGATCATACTGGCTATACGCCCCTGAAAATTCCACTCCTGCTCAAACTCACAGGATGTAAGTGCAGGACGTAGGTTGTCGATGTGTGTGAATACAAAGATATGTCCCCATTTTCATCAACAGTTGGTACAACCAGTCTTTATAGCCAGATAACCAGACTTGCAGCAGATAATTATTATCGCGCAGATTCAATCAAGCTGAAGACTCTTGTTCAACGTAGGACAGCATGAATGGCAGGAATGTTATGACACTCATAAGGGGTGAATGAACAGTAACTGGAGAGTGAATAGGGCCCCTAAATGTCAATAATGCCGTCTATGTGTGGAATCACAGGAAATGGGTGAAATACTAAATGAGTTTTCACATCAGTATTTACTGTAGAGTAAGACAGGGAAGCTAAGAAACTTGGGGAAATAAATAGTGATATCTTGAAAAGAGTCCACATTATAACAGAGGTGCTAGAGGTCTTAAACCACATAAAGATAATAAATCTCCGGACCCTGATCAGGTGCACCCAAAAATATTGTAGGAAACTAGGGAAGAAATTGTGGGGCCCCTGGAAAAGATATTCATATCATCGACTACCACGGGTGAGGTGCCAGAAGACTGGAGCGTGGTGATTGTTGTGCCACTGATTAAGAAAGGCTGCAAGGAGAAGCCATGGAATTATTGACCAGTGAGTCTGACGTCAGTCATGGGTAATTTGTTGGAGGGGATTCTGAGAGACAGGATTTACATGCATTTTGCAATGCAAGGACTGATTAGGGATCGTCAGTATGGCTTTGCATAGGGAAAATAGTGTCTCACAAACTTGAGTTTTTTTGAAGAGTTTACTCAGAAGATAGATGATTGCAGAGCAGTAGACGTTGTCTACATGGACTTTAGCAGGCCTTCGATAAGATTTTGCACAGTCGACAGATTAGTAAGGTTAAATCACATGGGATACAGGGAGAACTAGCCATTTGGATTTAAAATTGGCTTGATGGTAGGAGACAGAGGGTTGTTGTTCTTACTGGAGGTCTGTGACCAGCAGTGTGCCACAGGGCTTGGTGCTAGGTCCACTGATAGTCGTTATTTATATAAATTGTTTGGATGAGAATATAGTACGTTTAGTTGGTTAGTAAGTTTGTAGATGACAATAGAACTGGTCAGATAGTGGACAGTGAAGAAGGTTATCTCAGAGTATCTCAAGGTCTTGATCAGCTCGGCCATTGGACCAAAGAGTGGCAGGTGGAGTTTCATTTCAATAAATGGGAGATATTGTATTTTGCTAAGATAAACAAGGGCATGAATTACATAGTTAATGGTAGCGCCTGGGGTGTGTTGTCGAACTGAGAGACCTAGGGGTGCAGGTAAGCAGTTTCTTGAAAGTGCGGTCACAAGTAAACAGGATGGTGAAAGAGGCATTTGGCACACTTGCCTTCGTCGGTCAGGGTATTAAGTACAAGAGTTGGGACGTCATGTTCCAGCTGTCCAAGACATTAGTAAGGCCCTTTGTAGAATATTGCATACAATTCTGCTCACCCTGTTATCAGAAGGATGTTGTTACACTGGAAAGGGTGCAGAAAATATTTGCAAGGTTTGAATTTTAAGAAGAGGCTGGATAAGCTGAGATATTTTTACCTGGAGCGTCGGAGGCTGAGGGGTGACCTTAAAGAAGTTTATCAAATCATGAGAGACATAGGGAAGGTGACTAGCCGAGGTCTTTCTTCCCCAGGGCGGGAGTCCAGAACTAGAGGGCATAGGTTTAAGGTGAGAGGGGAAAGATTTAAAAACACCTGAGGGGCAATTTTTTCACGCAGAGGCTGAAATATTGAATGAGCTGCCAGACGAAGTGGCTAGGTCCGTACAATTACAGCATCTAAAAGACATTTGGACAGGTATATGAATAGAAAAGGTTTTCAGGGACAAGGACCAAACAAAGGCAACTGGGACTTGTTCACTTCAGAATACCTGGTTGGTGTGGACAAGTTGGACCAAAGGGTCTGTTTCCATGCTGTATGACTTTATGACTATGACTCTATCACTACTACCACATCTCATCCTGATATTCTATTGTCATATCAGAATAAGCTATCATTCTATGATGACTTTAATAAGGTACACAAAATACAAGTGCAATGCCAACTGTTTCAAGGTTGTACACAGATTTGTCTATAATCTAGGGTCATAGAGTCATACAGCATAGAAAAAGGCCCTGCAGTGAATTTATACTTCTCAAACCCATTGGAGTTTGGAACCTTACAACCCAGCTGAGAAAGGAGGCAAAAATTCTTTTCATCTGACTTGGGAATTAATGGATCCATCCAGGAGCTGCATTTGTGTGTTCAAAAATAAGACATCAAATTCAGCTTCAAAGTTGCAACCAAGAACAAGCATAAACTCATGTTCATCTGATGTTTGATAAATTTGTGTAATTAAACCTCCTGAGATCAAGTTAGGTTTCCTCCCCACACCAAAAGATGGGAAACTGTTGCAAACTTACAAGTGCAGTAAAATTACAAGTTACCTTTACAATTTGAGAAAACATGGAATACGGTAAAAGGCTATTTGGCCCATAGTTCTTACTTTCACAAACCACAACAATGTAGTGGTCATCGAACTGACTCCCCATTTTAATCTCGAAACAGAAAATTCTGTAAGTTTACTTCATAAGCCTAAAGCTATTTGAGTAAAATTCAACATGCCAAGTGAAAAAAACTAATTATTGTATCTCTATCTAAGCATCTTAAGAGTCTTTATCCACTGGAATGAAATTGAACCAGTTGTAGACTTGTTTTTACTGAACTGCAAAGAAGTTGCATTGACCTCAGATTTGACAGGAGGCTATTAATTCTGTCATCACATTGTCTGCTTACATCTGTTCCTACATTAAAAGGCATCATCTCAAAGGAGAAAAGAACAGTATTGCCCTTACCTCAGCTCCATTGTCCTGGAAATATTCATCAAAGATTGATATGAAAAGAAAAGAAAATTTTAGCGTTTTCTGCCGTTTACATCAAGAAGCAACAATTAGTAGCCGTCACAAATTCACATACATTTTATATAATATGTAAGTGATAATTTTAATATGGAAAGTGATATGAATTTGTAGTCATAATAATGTCCCACAGAAGACGTGAGTGCGCAAGATGGGATGGAGGGTGATATCTAGCAGAGACTAAGATTTGAATAGCAGAGTGGAAATAGAGAATAGGAATTAATGGGACTGTTTCAGAATGGAAAGTGTTGGTTAGTATGGTGTCAGATCTGTGCTTGAGCCCCAGCTATTCCCAAAGGCATCAACTATTTCATTGAGCAAGTCAAATGCAATATTTTCAAGTTTGCTGATAATATAAAAATACGAGAAATTATGAGTGTTAAGAGGAAATCAAGAGACTTCAAGGCAGTTTAAACAGTCTGTGTGTGTGAACAAATACATAGCAAATGCAGCAATGCATGCACAAATATGAAGTTATCCACTTCACCAGAATAACAAAATATTATTTAAATAGATAGATTAGGAAATTTTGATATGCAAAAGAATCTAGGTGTTCTTGTAAACTAGTCACTGATTGAAAACATGCAGATGCAGCAAGCAAATGTTAGGCAAACAGGAAGGTAAATCATATGTTGGCATCCATTGCAAAGAGGATTTGTACACGCAAGTAATGACATCTTGCTGCAGCTGTACAGAGCCTTGGTGAGATAACACCTGGACGTTTGTGCACTGTTTTGATGTTTTTACCTCAGAAAGGATGTACTTGCCAGAAGAGGAATGCAGTAAAGGTTCAGCAGACTGATTCCTGGGATGAAAACATTGTATGTGGAGAGATTGTGTCAACTAGGCCTGAATTCACTGGAGTTTAGAAGAGTGTAGAAGATTGAGAAAGTTTCTTAATGAAATGTACACAATTATGAGAGGGACGGACAGACTGGATGCAGGGATGATGTTTCTTTTGACCAGGAGGCTATTGAACAAGAGGTCCTGGTCTCAAAATACAGGGTGGACTATTTATGACTGAGGTGAGGAGAAATTTCTTCACTCAGAGGGTGGTGAACTTGTGGAATTTTCTAATACAGAATGGTGTGGTGATGAAGTTCCTGGCCTATATTTATGGAAGAAATAGGTAGAAACTGAAGTCATCAAAGGGTATGGGTGCATAATTCTTTGAAATTTGAATCACAGGTAGACAGAGTGGTTAAGAAGGCATCTAGCACGCTTGCCTTCATTGCTCACACCTTTGAGTTTAGGAGTTGGGACGTCATATTGAGTTTTTTAGGACATTGGTGAGGCTTCTTCTGGAGTACTGTGTACAATTCTGGTTGCCTTGTTATCGGAAGGACATTATTAACCAGGAGACATTTCAGAAAAGATAAATCAGGAATGGAGGGTTTGAAATATAAAAATAGACTGGCTAGGCTGACTGTTATCACTGGAGCATAGGAGGTTGAGGGGTGAATTTATTGAGGTTTATAAAATCATGAGGAGAATAGATAAGGTGAATGACAAGGGTCTTTTCCCTAGGGCAGGGGAGTTCAAAATTAGGAGGTATGTCTTAAAGTGAGAGGAGAAAGATTAAAAAAGGGCATGGGGGGCAACTTTTTTACGTAGAGAGTGATTCATGCGTCAAGTGATCTGCCAGAGAAAGTGATGGATAGAGGTACAGTTACAATGTTTAAAAGACATTTGGATAAGTTGATAAATAGAAAAGGTTTAGAGGGGTATAGTCCAAGTACAGGCAGGTAGGACTAGTTTAGTTTGGGAACATGGTTGGCTTGGACTGGTTGAACCAAAGGGTCCATTTCCATGCAATATGACTCTATGACTGTATGATCTGTAGATTACCAAGGTTATAAAAAGTTATAAAGTTATAAAAAGTTATACAGTTATAAAAAGAGAGTGATATGCGAGAGAAATATTCCAACAGGCTTCATTTCAGGTCTGAACAAAAATGACCCTATTCATAGTAAGAAGCTATATCTTCTGTCTCCGCCTCATGATGTGATGAAGCATGCTCCCCAATGACTTTCACACACAACCATTTGTTTCAAGCAGATGTGGTGTGTTTATTGCAAAATCTGATGACACATGCTTCAGTTGTGACATTGATGTAGCCTGGTTCCATGGAGCAACATATCCATCTTTATTCATGACTATTTGGTGCTTCCCATCATGACAAGCTGTCTGCCTCTCCCTCTGTCTTAGAAACTAATGTAAGGCACAGAGGCCTGCAGCCTGAAAATGAGCACTGAAGACTGTGTGCTAAAAAAGGGGCAGAAAGTATGCAGAGGTTGGAAACTTGTAAGACAACACAATTCAAATATACACTATGAAAGCAAGCTAAGATCCATAAGAGGCACCCTGTGCAGATGCATAAGGTACATGTGCACACAAAGCAACCTGGCAGAAACACACAAGTCGTAAATGCCTATGAGATCCAAGGCAAGGTGGTAGGTAAGTTGGTTCAAGAGTGGACATGATGATGTGGTGAGGTTATGCCAACCTGTGTAGAAGTAGGAAGATGGCATTCATGGAAGACCAATGACATTGTGTTGAAGACAAAGTTGGATGGTAGCTGGGATTTGCAGGCATAGAGTCATACAGCATGGAAATAGACCCTTCGGTCCAACTAGTCTATGCTGACCATGTTCCCAAACTAAACTAGTCCGATTTGCCTGCGTTCAGTGAGTTGCTGCCACCTGATACCCACTCCGATTTACATGCCAAGAATTTATGCTGTCTAGTTTGTCTGGTAAGTAGCGGAGAATTAGAAGTGGTATACAGGTTATGCCATTTAAGGTCTTAATGAGATGCAAATGCAGGGAAATAAGGTAGTCAACCCTCCTGAGCAAATTCTGAAATTGCCATTTAAAGTTTAAATGGAAAACTGGAAAAAATATTCTTGAAGCAAGATTTGAATTTTTTTCATTCTTACCAATCTTTCTCACCGTTACCAGTACAACACCAGGGAGGGAAAAATTAACATGCAAAGTCTGCATACATGAATGGCAGAATCAAAGTTCTTACCCATTGCTGTCTTTTTTCTTCCAATTTGTTAAAACACAGTCTGCATGAACTAAGATAGGTGGTAGCCCAAGGATTTTGGATACTTCACAGTATGGCACTGCAAGACTCTTGGGCAGTACCTGGTGTTTAAAATAAATAAGAACATAAGTAGTAAGAAAATGAATAGGCCATTCAGCCCCTCACGCATGCTCTGCTGTCATACAATCACAGCTGATCTCCAGTCTCAAATTTTATCTTCCAGCTGTATCCACATTTCCCTTGGCAACCCAAAATCTATTGACCTCTATCTTGAACATACTAAGTGACTGATTAACTACAGACTTCTGGGGTGACTATTTCAAAGATCTACAACCTTCCGAATGAAAAAGAAACTCCTCATCTCACTCTGAAATGGCAGACCCCTTAACCTGGGACCATGACCCCTAAGTTCCAGACTCCCTATCAATACCAAACATTTGAAATTAATCGTTTACTGCCGGTCAAGTACCCTTCAGCTTTCTAGACTCTATGCTTTGGAATATTTTTTCTGCACTTTGCACTTTCTTCTGTTAAAAATCTCCTTATACCATTTTTCTAACAAATTTTGTGTTCACCTCTCCTCATCGGGATTTCTTCAGTTTCCTGTCTTATTTTAGTTATGCCATGCGACTTTTCTTTAAACTTTACAGACATTAAATAAATGCAAATTGTTGAATCTGAACATGTGATTTCATTTATGTCGAAGGTTGCAACACAGTTGAAGTAATATCTGTAAATAAACCTTTTTGGGAAATTATCTACATGGCATTTACAGGCTCATCATACAAAAAAATCTCTTTCAATTATCAGCTTACCCAGAACTCAAACAATACCTATTTATCAAAACTACTGGATTAACTGACAGGTATTTTGATGCCCTGGCCATGTCCACTTGTACCATCTGGGATACTTCTGAGTAGGTCCACTCCCACCAATGCTTCTTATCGGTATTCACCTATATTTCTGATATCACAGTGCGAAGGATAACCATGCAAAGTCTTCAGCAAAGGTTAGCTCAATCTTGATTAACAGTGAAGGTTTACATTGCACTTCATTCGAGCTACATTACACTCGATTTACATGTTTGTCTCCTGAGAGACATCAAGCTCCTGTTATGAGTAAGCCCACATTACTGTTAGCTGCACAGACTTAACACTAGAATTTCAACAACTGAACAACTGGCAGTTCTGAAAAAGGGTATTAATGAACTTGAAACGTTAACTGTTTCTGGCTCCACAAATGCTGTCAGACCTCCTGTGTTTCTCCAGCACTTTATATTTTCATTTCAGATTTCCAGCATTTGCAAGTTTTTTTTTCATTTGAACAACTGGTTAGTTCCTCCCAGGAACTTTCTATCCCAATGGGCAGAGATTATCTTGTGATGTCAGTTACTAATTGCCTTATAGAACAATTATGACTCTTAATTCTTGCTGTATAGTTCCCGGCGATTGCCCAGACTCCACACTATAGCAATGTAAACAGTTGTAGTGGTGATGTCACTGGACTAGCAATCCAGAGCCCAGGACAACCCCCTGGGGTTGTGCATTCAAAACCCACCACAGCAGCTTGTAGAATTTAAATTCAATCAATAAACTCTGAAGGCGAATGTTATTCTCAGCAATGACAATCGTGAAACAATTGGCAACTGTCATGAAAACCCGTCTGGTCCAATTGTGTCCTTTTAGAAAAGCAAACCTTCTATCCTCCCCACTGTGGCCTGCATATGACTCTACACCCACACCAATGTGGCTGGCTGATAACTTTCCTGTGAATGGTCTTCGCAAGTCCCTCAGTTCAAGTGTAATGATTGGCCTACAAATGCTGTCCTTCCCAGTGACACCCAAATCCTTGTGAAAGAATAATTTAGACGTTAGTAACAAGCCAGCAGCCAAGGAAAGAATCGTAATCAGCCCTGTTGCTGTTCTACAAATGCATGGTCATGCATTTACAGCATAGAGAATTGTCATGCAAGCCCAAACCTGTACAGTGGCTCCTTATCATAGTATACATACAGATTTTACCACCAGGATTTTCTGTAGTGCAAACATCTTTTGAACTATGACATAAAACTCTAACAAATCAGTGAAGAAATTAAGAGATAGTAGGAACTGCAGATGCTGGAGAATCCGAGACAACAAGGTGCAGGGCTGGATGAACACAGCAGGCCAAGCAGCA
>NC_063371.1:5363467-5382795 GCF_021869965.1 Rhincodon typus
TGCTGCTTGGCCTGCTGTGTTCATCCAGCCCTGCACCTTGTTGTCTCAGTGAAGAAATTAAGTTGGTGATACAGATGCAGATATCATGACAAGTTTGTGACTCCTTAATTTGTCATGTAAGGAAGGCAGCATTCACTTCACTTCCAGCTTAGTACTGGATTTTATAAAACTGGGCATATTAGAAAAACATGCACAAAAACATTCAGAAATCAACAAATAATTATAAAAAGCTAGAAAGTTAAGTATGAAGAACAGTAAAAATTCATAAGCTTGACTTGCCCTCTGGTGGTAAAAATGTTCTTCCAGCAATTCAATTGCTTATTCAACCATTTCATTAAGGATCAACCACAAGGTTAAGAATTGGAATCATTTTTTTTTCATTAATGGGATGAGAGCCTCACAGATAGGCAGCAATTATTGCCCAACCCTAATTGCCTAGAGGGCAGTTAAGTGTCAACCACATTGCTGTGGGTCTGGAGTCACATGTAGGCCAGACCAGGTAGGGATGGTAGTTTCCTTCCCTGAAGGATATTTGTGAACAATCCAACAATCAACAATGGATTCACGGTCATAGTTAGGCTCTTAATTCCAGATGTTTATTGGATTCAAATTCCAACATCTGCCATGGCAGGATTTGAACACAAGTCCCCAGAACATTATCTAGGTCTCTGAATTAACAGTCCAGCGATAATACCACTAGGCCATCACCTCCCAAGCACAGGAAAATCTTCCTTCCGTGACAGTGTTGAATTTGCTGAGAAATTTGGTGACTCCCATGATTCATTTTCATTTTGTGATTGCACAAGTTATCATTTTATTAAATTCATTTTACAATTTGACAAATTGAGATTCCTTATCTCTAGTTTGCTAGATGAACCCAAACAATGTTGCTTTGTAAATTCATGCTTTCATTCATTGACATGTATCTCAAATTGGTGAACAGACTCCGATGTTCTGATCATTAGTGAGGAAACAGTGCTTAAAAGAGTCCTTTGCAAAGTTTCATTCCCGGGCACAGAAAATCAGACTGGATGCTGCCTGTCACAAGAAAACCGACTGAACAACATCATCTCATAAGACATACAAACCTCATTCAATGAAAACATTAAGAGAGTTGATGATATTATGAGTTTGAGATCTATCCGAAGAACAAATGTTGTTTGGATCAGGACTTGTTCTAAGCCACCCGTCGTAATCTCTCTACAGCCTGAAAGGAGATTTGAAGAGTTCTCTGAGCAAATCATTGACCTATTGTTCTGCCCAGAGAAAGGAAGGCAAAATTAAGTGGAAGGAAAGTATGAAGACAAGAAAATGCAAGGCCTCGGTAAAGCATATATTTCTGCATGTTTTGCTTCTCCCAATTTGTTTATTTCCATTCTTCCAGACAATTTCTGTGTTTAATGAAATGTGGCAACTACTTAAGGTTCACATTTGTTAGACATTTGAAAGATTGTGAAGCAGTTTCACTGCCAGACCTGACCATAGACTGACTTCGAATTGAGTATTAACATGAAAGATATTAATTCAAACCTTTGCAATGTTGTGTTCTCCCTCCTGCCACACATAGCCCATCGTAATAAAGCTGAGTGCCAGGTGTGCCAACCGTAGCTGTTTATACCCGCTGAGAAAGTCTGTGGTCAGGAGTTGCATCTGTTAAACCAAAGAGTGGAGAGGAATGTAATTCAAGAGTCAAATAGACATCCACCCAGCCCACCTCATCCAATAGCATGTTTGAAACCTGTTCCCCTACCTATGTGCTCCTGAATAGCAACCCACCCTGGATCTAACTTACTTGTGAGCTTATTCATCAACTGTCATCAAGCAATCGATCATAAACTTGATCTAAAGTGACACTTATTCTGAAATGGAAGCAGGAGAGCCAATGCCAGCCACATGCCTCTAAGCAAGAGAGACAATTTAATTCGGGGAATGAAGTTTGGTGCAGGAACCATGGGAATGGCCCTGTATGGGTATGAGGCAAGATTGACACGAGGTCAGTTCCCAAGACTTACAAAGTTTGGGCAGGTGATGCAGTCTTGAACAAACACATGGATCACCTGAAAGCTGTAACCTCACAAACGTTGCAGGAGGAAGACATAATACCTGGCCCCTCAGAACAGCTGGAGGTATGTCAGAAACTGTAGGTTCTCCCTCTCTGTCTAGTGCTGAGGAAATCTCGGAGTCCACGATGGATGCAGCATTGATACCATTACCACTGGAAGAAGAGGAGGAAACTCTCCCGAGATGCTCTGGAGGCAAGAGACGGGGTTATGGTCCCATACACACTGCCTGTTTCAGAGTCCAAGTCAGAGGTACTGGACCCGGGCAAAGACATTGCAGAGAAAGCTAGAAGACCAGGCCTACATCCCCAGACTGAGGGCGGGGTGAGGGATGTAGTGATTGGAACCCGGTGAATCTTATTTACTCTGCGATCTTTGTTTGAGGTTGTTAACCTGGGCCAATCCGGAAAGCCCTGGCTGACAATATAACCAGGAGATGGGAACAGGCCTCTGTGCGGTTATTTCAAGTGGAACACAACATGGTCTTGGCTGCTTCCTGGCTTTATTGGAGCATATTCACAGGTAACTGAGTAACTTAGGGAATATTGAGTCAGTCATTTAAAAAATGTCAGAAAACACATGACACCAGGTTATAGTCCAAGAGGTTTATTTGAAAACACAAGCTTTTGGAGTGTAGTCCCTTCATCAGGTGAAGTGAGAAAGAAACACACACAACACTGAATTTATAAGGAAAAGTTCAAAGGGTCACACAACTGCTGAGGATATATTAAACAAACCTAAGATGCTGTTAAATCTTTAATCAGTTAGAATGTTTTAATTGGTTAATACATATATGTAATTCCCTGAATTTCTTTCAAGTCACTGCCCTGAGGGAAAGAAAAATATATAACCAGGAGATTTAGAATCTCCTCAGTTCAGGGGACTGACTCTGAGCTGGCTGGCCACAGCCAGTGTACCGTCCATTGGTAAATAAAGGGTGACTTGATATTAGCCTCTGTACAGTCGTGTCAACCTTGTCAGAAATCCTGATACAGATTCCTCTGGTTCTCTAACAGCTGAATAAAACTGATAGCATCTCAGAATTAGAGGTGGTTTGGGGTAGTATATTCCTTCACCAAACCAGTCAACTCTTGGAAGGTTTTAGTGTCTGGGAAAGTT
The DNA here is from genome assembly GCF_021869965.1 of Rhincodon typus. Taxonomy (NCBI): domain Eukaryota; kingdom Metazoa; phylum Chordata; class Chondrichthyes; order Orectolobiformes; family Rhincodontidae; genus Rhincodon; species Rhincodon typus. The sequence continues at coordinate 5,366,647 of NC_063371.1, forward strand.
AAGCCCCTTATAACTGAAAATGTTGAGGGTCTATAAGCGGTCAGGAGGACTATTCATTGCTGTTCATCTGCCCCAGTGTCATTTGCCTGGAAAAAATACCACATTCCTTCCACATACTGGGCCCAGTCTTGGTCAGCAGAGCCAAATGAGTCAAGTTTCCAAAATAAAGGCGTGATGCCAGAATTGCTTACTCCAACTCCACGATGACTGTTGCATGCAAATGTTCTTCAGGCACATCCTGTTTTCTCCCATTGCCACTGAAGTAACTGTTCAGAGGCCATTATCAAGTCACTCCTTATTTATTTGTGCACAGTCCATTAGCTGCGGCCAGCCAGCTCAGAATCAATCACCCAAACTGAGGAGATTCTAAATCTCCTATTGATATTGGTCAGCCAGGGCTTTCCTGTTTGCCCCAGGTTAACAATCCCAATCAAGCATCTCACAGTCAACAAGATCCATCTGATTCCAATCTCTGCATATTCTGTCCAGACTTTAATGGTTGGAAGTGTCCACTAGGCAGAGATTGAGACTGAAATGGTCAATTATTTTGCTCATCTAGGGCAATTAAACAATATCGCTAAGCAGTATCCCTAAGTATTTCCCAAGACCAAATTTAATTTCCACTCTTCAGTCGAATTGATGACAAAAGGTATGACAGCAAGGGCATCATGTTAAGTGTTAATGTGAGGGAATTTGGAATGCTCTTCCCCAGAAAGCAGTGAAGGAGAGTTTGTTGAATATTTTTAAGACAGAAGCAGATATATTCATGATGAACAAGGGAGTCAGTGGATATCAGGAAATAGGTACAAATGTGGAGTTGAGGCCACAAATGGGGCTGAATGGCCTACTCTGCTCCAAGTTCATATGTTCCTGTGAAAACAGGGAGTTAGGTGAGACAGGGAATAGGTGAAGCTGAAAGAATGAGTACAGTGCTCAATCTCAGTTCAGGTGGTTCAGAAAGTGACACAGTCCCAATGGAAACAGCCAATTGCTGTGATACCTGCACAATATTTTCTTACAATTTATAAAAGAAGCTTAAATTAAGGTAGGGCCTTTCGATTGTAATAGAAGTGTTTCAAACAAAGGAAGGTCTTTAGCTTAATTAAAATCTCTTAAAGTAACTAGCTTAATCGAGAGAGAAGTATGACATGAAACTTCAGATCCATGGTCGTTTCTCCTGCTTTCAGTGTCGTGACAACTACGTGTGAAAGAAGTGTGTCCAGCTGCAGTGACCAGCTAACTGTTTTTTGGACCTGGAGCTGTGCACAGACTCGCTGCGGAGCATCAGTGATGCTGAATGTCATGGATAGCATGTTTAACAAGGCTGTCATAGCACAGGATGGAATTACACAGACAGAAAAGGAACAAAGTAAAAGGCCCAGGAAGGGAGTGCAGGAGTCCCCTGTCATCATCTCCTTTTCAGATAGACTGTTTTTGAAACTGTTAGGGAAAGTATCATCAGCCAAGTACTTGGCACCACAGGTGACTCTGCTGCAAAGAAGGGGAGGAAAAAGAGTGGCATTGATAGGAGATTGAATGGTAAGGGGTACAGACAGCATTTCTGTGGGCACAGACCTCAATCTAGAATGGTGTGTTGCTTTCCTGGTGCCAGAGTCAGAGATGTCATGGAGCAGCTGGAGGACATTCTAGAATGGGAGTGTGCATATAGGTACCAATGACATAGGTCAACAAAGGGATGAGGATCTGAAAGTTGGATACAGGAAGTTAGGAGACAAATTAAAATGCAGCACCTCAAATGTAGTCATCTCAGGATTACTCCCAGAGCTATGCATTAGTGAGAGTAGGAATAAGAGGTTGGATCAGACAAATGCGCAACTGAAGAAATGGTGCACCAGGGAGCAGTATAGAATTTTGAAGCATTTGGACCATTTCTGGGAAAGTGGAACCTATACAAGACTGATGGGTTGCACTTGGGCAGAGCTTGGACAAAGATCCTCAGGGGACCTTTTGCTTATCCTGTTGGAGAGATTTCAACCTCGTATGGCAGGGGATGGGAACCAAAGTGTAGCTAAGATGGATCAGATTCAGATCAGGAAACAGGAGGTAGTGAGTTAGTGATATAGTCAGTGACTCAGAAAGCCAAAAGAAACAATGATTAAAAAGTATCCAACAAAGGAAATTGATGCAGTTGAACTGTTTATCTTTCAATGCAAGGCAGATTAACTAACGGCAAAGATAGACATGTGGCAGTATGATGTCGTTGTTCTAACAGAAACCTAGCTCAAGGAGGGGTAAAATTGGCAGCTCACTATCCCTGGAAGTGGAGTTTTCAGGGGATAGACTGGATGATGGAAAAGTAGGGAGGTGGTGTAGCAATATTGGTTAAGAAAGCATTACATTCATAAGAAGGGATGAGAAACTAAACAGGTTAACAAATGAGGCTTTATATGTTGGGCTTAGGAATAAGAAAAGGGGCAGTCACATTACTAGGAGTCTACTACAGACCTCCAAATAGTGAGAGGAAGATAAAGAACATTTATGTAGACAAATTTATGCCTGTTGGAATAAGAGGGCAATAACAGTAGGAGACTTTAACCCCACCTCAATATTAGCTGGGTTTCAAGCAATATAATGGGCATTAAGGGTGAAATGTTCATGTACTTGGTCCCAGAATTTTTTAAAACAATACGTCTCAAGCCCCATGAAAGGAGATGCAATTTTGGATTTGGTTTTGGGAAGATGGGGAAGTGGGTGAAATGATTGTGGGAAACCATATTGGGGATAATGACTACAATTCAGTTAGATTTAGTATTATGATGAAAAAAGACAGAGATAAATGATGACTACAAGTTTTTAACTAATTTTACAGAACTGAGAAGTGATTTGGCTGTGGTGGACTGGACAGGACTGCTAAAGGAAGAATCAGTGGTAAATCTGTGAGAAGCATTAAAAAGTGAGATCTTTCGGGCGTAAAGCAAACATGTCCCCTGCAAAATAAGAATGGTTCTCTGGAAAATACGGGGGAAGATTTTACAGAAAATGAAGGTTTAGGACAGTCACAGAAAATTCAACACAGCAAGTAGCCAAGAGGAGCATAGGGATCAAGTTAAAAAAAAATAAGGTAATCCATGAGAGGGCATGAAAAAATATTAGCAAGCAAGATAAAGGGAAACCTCAAAATATTTTAGCATTATATAAAGAGCAAAAGGATATTTAAGGAAAAAGCCTACCTGTTAGAGATGAAGAAGGAAATTTGTGCGAAGATACAGAGCATGTATGAACTTTTTGTCCCTGTATTCACAATGGAAAGGGATGATGTCAACATAGTAATCCAAGAGGACCAGTGTGAAATATTGACAAAATAATTACAACGAGAGAGGAAGTTTTAGAGGAGTTGGAATCCTTGACAGTGAATGAATCACCAGGGCCAGATGAACTGTTCCCTAGGATGTTGAAGGAGGTCAGGGAGGAAATAACAGATGCTCTGAGGATTATTCTCTAATCTTCATTAGACACAAGTGAGGTGCTGGAGCACTGAAGGAATGCAAATGCGGTTCCATTTTTTAAAAAGAGTACAAAGGAAAGGCCAAACAGTTAGAAGCCAGTTAGTCTTTTGTGATAGGCGAATTGTCAGAATCAATCCTGAGATATCAGATAAACTGTCACTTAGAAAGGCATGGACTAGTCAGGGATAGTCGGCATGGCTGTGTGAGTGGAAGGTGATGTCTTAAAAATTTGATTGAACTCTTTGAGGAAGTGTCAAGGAGGATCAAAAAGGGCTGCGCAGTGAATGTTGTCTACATGGATTTTAGTAAGGCATTTTACATAGTACCACATGGCAGACTGGTCAAAAAAGTAAAAGCCCTTGGGGAACACGGTAATGTGTCAAATGGGATCCAAAATTAGCTTAGTAACATGAAACAAAGGTCGATAGCTGCCCTTACAAATGGTAAGCTGTTTCAAGTGATGTTCCATGGGGATCAGTGTTGGGACCCCATTAATTGTCCATTAATTATTTGGACTTGAATATGGGGGCACAATTGGGAAATTTGTAGACGACAGAAAAATTGGCCACGCAGTGGATAGGTTAAAGGAGAGCTGCAAGCTCCAAAATAAAATAGATGGATTGGTGGAGTGGCCAGGAAAGTGGCAGATGGAGATCAACTCTGATAAGTCATAGAGTCATACAGCAAGGAAACAGACCCTTCGGTCCAACCAGTCCATGCCGAACATAATCCCAAACTGAACTAGTCCCACCTGCCTGCTCCTGGCCCATATCCCTCCAAACCTTTCCTATGCATGTACTTATCCAAATGTCTTTTAAATGCTGTAATTGTGCCCACGTTCACCACTTCCTCAGCAAGTTCATTCCACACGTGAATGCCCCTCTTTGTAAAATATTGTTCTCATGTCTTTTTTAAATCTCTCCTCTCCTCACCTTAAAGATGTGCCTCCAAGTCTTGAAATACCCCATCCTAGGGAAAAGATTAACCGTTAACACTTTCTATACCCCTCATAATTTTATAAACTTCTATCAGGTCAGCTCCGAACTTCTTATGCTCCAGTCAAACAGTCCAGCCTTTCTTTATAGTTCAAACCTTCCATATCTGGTGACATCATGGTAAATCTCTTCTGAACCCTCTTCAGCTTAATAATGTCCTTCCTATAACTGGGCAACCAGAACTGGACACAGTACTCCAGAAGATGCTTTGCCAATGCCCTGTAGAACCTCAACATAACTTCCTAACTCTGATACTCAAAGGACTGAGCAATGAAGGCAAGCATGCTAAACATCTTTTTAACCACCCTGTCTATATCTGACAAAAACTTCAAAGAATTACGTAGTTCCCTCTGTTCTACAGCATGACGCAAGGTTCTACTGTGAATTGTATTCCAAAATGCAATACCTTGTATTAATCCAGATTGAACTCCATCTGTCATTTTTCAGCCCATTGACCTTTTGGTCAAGTGTCGGTGAAAGAGAACACACAATAAATGTGAATGAACCGAGAGGGGTAGATGACGTGAGAGATCTTGCCATGCAAGTGCACAGATCCCTAGAGGTAGCAGTACAGATCGATAAGGTTGTCAAGAAGGTGTATATAATACACTCCTCCATTGGCAGAGGTACAGAATACAAAAGCAGGATGTAATGATGAGACTGTATTTGAGACTGGTGAGGCTAAGACTGGAGTATTGTGTGCAGTTCTGGTCACCACTTTACAGAAAGGACACAATTACTCTGCAGAGAGTGCAAAGAAGATTTATCACAATGTTGGCAGGACTGGAATTGTAGCCACAGGGTGAGATTGAGAGGCTGGGGTTGTTTTCTGTTGACAGAGAAGGCTGAGGAGTGACATGATTGAGGAATACAAATTGTGAGTGGTAAAGATGGAGTAGACAGTTCATAAAAGAAGGGGTCATAGATTCAAGTGAAATGGCAGAAGGCTTAGAGCAGATGTGATGGGTGTATAGAATTCACTGCCTGAGTTACTGGTGGAGGCAGAAACTCTTTTATTAAGTACCTTGATCTGCACTTTAAGTGCTGTAAGCTGCAGTGCCGTGGGCCATGTGGATGAAGATGGGATTAGAAAGGGCATCTGGTGTCTTTGGGTTGGCATGGACAGGAAGAGCCACATGCTCTCCTTCTGTGCTGTATCATTTCTATGGTTCTACCAAAACACCAAGACAGGAAACTATGGGTCTGTCAGCCTGATCCTAATCGTTTGTAAGATTTTGGAGTCTATTACTAAGGATGTGATCGCAAGGTAGTTGGAAGTGGATGGTAAAATGGGTATGTGTCAGCATCAATTCATCAAGGGAAGGTCATGTCTGACAAATCTGTTAGAATTTTTTGAGGAGCTGTTAGACAAAGGAGAACCAGTGCACATCATCTATTTGGATTGTCAGAAGGCCTTTGATAAAGTGCTGCACAGGAGGCTGCAAAATAAGATGAGAGCCCATGGTGTTAGGGGTGAGGTACTGGTATGGTTAGAGGATTGGCTGACTGGCAGAAGGCAGAGAGTGGAAATAAAGGGGTCTTTTTCAGGACTGCAGCTGGTGACTAGTGGAGTTCCATAGGGGTCAAAGTTGGGACCGCAACTATAGATGTTATTCATTAATAACCTGGATGAAAAAGACTGAGGGCGTTGTTAGTACGTTTACAGATGACACAAAGCTAGGTGGAGGGACAGGGGGTTGTTGAGAAAGCCGGGTGTTGCAGAAGGATTTGGAAAGGCTTGGAGAATAGGCAAAGAAGCAGTAGATTGAGTATATTGTGAGAAAGTGTGAGGTTATGCACTTTGGTAGGAAGAACAGAGGTGTGAACTATTTTCTAAATGGGGAAAGGCTTCGGAAATCTGAAGCATAAGGGGACTTGGGAGTCCTACTTCAGGACTCTGTTAATGTTAACATGCAAGTTCATTTGGCAGTTAGGAAGGCAAATGCAATGTTAGTATTCATTTTAAAAGGACTCGAATACAAGAGCAGAGATGTATTGCTGAGGTTGTATTAGGCTCTGCTCAGACTGCGTTTGAAATATCTTGAGTAGCTTTGGGCCCTTATCTAAGGAAGGATTTGCTAGCCATGGAAGTGGTCCAGAGGAGGTTCACAAGAATGACCTTGGGGATGAAGAACTCACCATGTAAGGACTGGTTGAGTATTCTGGGTCTGTACTCAATAGAATTTAGAAGGATGAGGGGGATCTGATTGAAACTTACAGAATGCTGCGAGGTCTGGGTAGATTGGACATAGAAAAGATGTCTCCACAGTCAGAGAGACCAGGACCTGAGGGCACAGCCTCAAAGTGAAAGGACAACCCTTTACAAGTGAGATGAGGAAGGATTTCTTCAGTCAGAGGGTGGTGAATCTGTGGAAATCATTGCCGCAGCTGGCTGTGGAGATAAAGTCATTGAGTGTATTTAAATCAGAGATAGATAGGTTCTTGATTGGTTAGAGGATCAAGGGTTCTGGGGAGAAGACAGGAGGATGCATTTCATTGCATGCTGTAATTGAATGGCGGACCTGACTTGATGAACCAAATGGCCTAATTCTGTTTCTATATCTTATAGTCTTATGGTTTTATCCATTTCTTAATGTCTATCAACTGCTACCAGAAGCAGCTGAAGACAAAACAGCAGTTCAGAAAAAAAGCTCAATGTTGAGCAGCTTTAAGATCCAAGCAGACTTGTAAATTTCCGAAAATGTCTTCACCAAAAATCACCAGAATTAATTTTAATGGAGTGGAGGAAATCTAGAAAGAACTGAATGACCACATCAAAGGCAGAGTTACAAAAAAGAATGAAGGAAATCAAGAACTAAGGGTGGATTGAGAAAGCTAAGGAGCTGCAACTCCTTGCTGACAAGCATGACCACCAAGGTTTCTTCAGTGTTGCAGAGGCAATATTTGGTCGCAACATCCTGGACCTCACACTAGTGCAGAGTAAGGATGGAATCCTTTTGAATGACAAAGCAGACATCAGCCTCCAATGGTGAGAGCACTTCAAAAAGACTCCTAAAGTGCAATACAATCATTGATGAGGATGTATTTGAGGAAATTCCCAAACTTCCCAAACAAAATGATCTTGGAGTCCCAAATAGTGTAGCAGAAGTTGAAGCTGCCATTGGACACATGAAGAATAGAAAAGCCACAGGAGTAGATGGGATTCCCGTGGGAATTTTCAAACTTAGAGAACTAGAGCTTACCCGTCATCTCCATCAACTGTTTTTGAAAATCTGGGACAAATCTGCTGATCTCAGGGATGCAGCCATCTTGACCATCTTCAAGAAAGGAGACAAAGTGGACTGTGGGAATGACTGAGGACCCTCAACTTGCCATCACTGGGAAGACCATTGTCTGAATCCTCGCTAGGTGCCTTTTCACAGTGTCTGAGGCAGTCTTCCTGAAAGCCAGTGTGGCCTCGGATCAAATTTTGTCCACCCCTAGTGGGTTGTGGATGCTGCACTGTCAAGTATACTTAAAGCTGAGGCAGACTGAGTTTTGTTTCTCTGGAATCACCAATTATGGACACCATATCAATTTAGTGGAGTTCAGGCAAAAATTCAGCATGATCATATTGATGGCAGTTTGTTTGGATATATGGTCTACTTCTATTTTTATGTTGTCACTTCCACATTGCTGTCTATGTTGATCATCACCCTTGAATATACTTTTTCTGTAAAGGAGCATGTTTTAGAGTCCAACTGAAGTTCCATTGTTAGCTAATTTGAATTATGAAAGGAATGTAAAGAGAACTTTTCAGGTTATGTTGTAATAAAGTGAAGAACTGTTGGCAAGATTTCTTCATGTAGTAGGTGAAAGAAAGTTGAAACAAGGAGTCAAGCATCGCAGAAGAAGTGATTTAGCTTACATGTGATTTTGTTCCATTTTGTACCCGTATGCATTTCCTAAACAAGCCCAGTGCCATCACTATTCATGCAACGCGGGTGTTGTAAATTAAAAACCTACATTATTGACTTCACAACGAAGCTGATGACGTTCAATCAAATGGGTTAAGTTGTTTGCGATATCCATCCACGGTTGGTACATTTTTGGCAGATCAGACTGTTGAGAAGAAGATGGTTATTCTGCAAGTGAGTCAAACATAACTTCTGTAAAAAATATATTTGTGTGGTGCAAAACAATGTTGCATGTGTTTTTTCATGAATTAATTTTTTCGCTTAATTTCTAATGTTCCTGAGAGGGATTAATAGTTCTTTTCCAAATCTAAGTTAACACAAGTAATATCCCAGTTCATGAAATTCCTAAGTTATTTACATTCTTACACTGGAGGAAAAACATGAGCTGAAATGCTGTGAAGGCTCCATTTGGATGTTACTTTGGTTCTGAATATGTGACACATTCTAGTTTCAAGTTTTTTTTCTTTGAGTAGTTTAGTTAGGATAATGGTCCTGATGAATTAGGTGGATAGATTTTGAGATTGTTCAAGAATAGAAAATAGAAGAGACTTGCCAGAAGTGATTAAAATCATGAAGCGTCTGAACAAAGGAGATTACTGGCAGGAATAATTGTAGCCTTGAAAAGGAAGCTGGATAAGCTCCTGAACGGAAAAAAAAGCTGGTTTAAATGGATTGTGACAAGCTAAATTGCTGTGGCAAGAGTCGGCATGAACTTAACAGGCCAAATAGTGTGAAATATTACCAATCCACAATGCCATAAATTGTCAAGTATTGTCAGCTGAAATGTGTATTACTGGAGTTTAGTACACATGATTTATTTAAAATAGCACCTTCCAAGTTGATCTCATAGAGAGGGGAAAAACACATATTTGAAGTTGGGCCTCATCTGAAATATTGTTTAATTAAAGTTTCCTCAAGATTTTATTTTTCTTTCATAGAATGTGGACATCACTGGCTTGTTGTGGACGGAGACAAGCTTCTTGAGTGTTGTTGGTGATTCACTCATCCAGCCATCTGAATCCGACCCCACCACCAAAGACAATTTTCCCTCCCCACCCTTATCTGCTTTCCGGAGGGACCACTCTCTCCGGGACTCCCTTGTCCGCTCCACACTCCCCTCCAGCCCCACTACACCCGGCACTTTTCCCTGCAACCGCAGGAAGTACTACACCTGCCCCCATACCTCCTCCCTCACCCCCATCCCAAGCCCCAAGAAGACTTTCCACATCAAGCAGATGTTCACCTGCACATCTGCTAATGTGGTATACTGTATCCGCTGTTCCCGTTGTGGCCTCCTCTACATCGGGGAAACCAAGCAGAGGCTTGGGGACCGCTTTGCAGAACACATACGCTCAGTTCGCACTAAACAACTGCACCTCCCAGTCGCGAACCATTTCAACTCCCCCTCCCATTCCTCAGACGACATGTCCATCCTGGGCCTCCTGCAGTGCCGCAACGATGCCACCCGAAGGTTGCAGGAACAGCAACTCATATTCTGCTTGGGAACCCTGCAGCCTAATGGTATCAATGTGGACTTCACAAGCTTCAAAATCTCCCCTCCCCCTACCGCATCCCAAAACCAGCCCAGCTCGTCCCTGCCTCCCTAATCTGTCCTTCCTCCCACCTATCCCCTCCTCCCATCTCAAGCCCCACCCCCATCTCCTACCTAATAGCCTCATCCCGCCCCCTTGACCTGTCCATCCTCCCTGGACTGACCTATCTCCTCCCTACCTCCCCACCTACACTCACCTTTACTGACTCCATCCCAGCTTCTTTGACCTGTCTGTCTCCTCTCCACCTATCTTCTCCTCTATCCATCTTCTATCCACCTCCCCCTCTCTCCCTATTTATTTCAGAACCCCCTTCCCCTCCTCCATTTCTGAAGAAGGGTCTAGACCCGAAACGTCCGCCTTCCTGCTCCTCTGATGCTGCTTGGTCTGCTGAGTTCATCGAGCTCTACACCTTGTTATCTGTTCCCTCTACTATTTAATCACCCATCATGATAGCCTTGCCATTCTTCTTCCTCCCATCTTGTACACCAGAGTCACTGACGGTGCCAAGAACTTGGTTTCCATTGTTATTCCCTGAGAAGATCGCCCCCGCCCCTGACCAGCCTTAACTGTATCCAAAACATATCTGTTATAGAGGAGGACAGCCACAGTAGACCCCTGAACTACCTGCCTTCCTCTGTTCTCCTGATGGTGACCCATTTAATTTCTGTCTTTTCAGTCTTTATCTGCAATGAGACCACTTCATTGAATGTTCTGTCCATTATAATCTCAACTGATGCCCCACAATTAGTCCACCTGCCGCTGCAGCTCTGAGATGTGATGAAGCAGTTGCTGCAGGTGGACATACATCCTGCACACATGGATACTGGAAATCTGCTTTTTTTTTTGTGGCACTGATGGTTGGTTCTCAATGTGATACACCTGTCTCTAAATTCAGCTGCAGATTAATGCAATGGATAGGAATTAAAAACACTCTCGAAATATGCAACGAAAGAATATCATCAATGTTCCCTGTTTTCATGCTTGCTGGATTTCTGGAAGAAAAGCCTCCATGTACTTCTTTCAAAAATTTGTTTCTATTGTGCACTGCAAGCCTGCACAAGTTCACCAACAGATTGAAGTGGAGCAGAAAATTTCGGTTCATACCTGAAACCAGTCACAAAACAAATACATACCAATGGATTCGGTAAAACAAATCCCAACTCTTTGGAAATGTGAAATTCATCCAAGTTTATATAATTTGTGTCTCTTGCCTCCCCTTCTTCTGTGTTCATTGCTCAACTGCAAATGGTTGGTGCTGTTTTTACAAGAAAGACAATTATTCAGCAATGTTCTGTCAGTCTTGTTTTCAGATCTCCTTTAGCCAAGTCAAAGCAGTCAGCAGAAACAGTTCTAAATATAACAAAGCAGGACAAACATTGGACTTTACCTTCGATCTAGAACTGGCTGATTTGGAGCGGCCAATCAGCAGTCTCGAAGCTTTGTGAAATGAGTGGTGAAATGCAAAATTCACCCAGGGCAGTATCAGGGAGCAGACAAACAGTGATTACCTTTTCAGGAGATAAATTAAATCAAAAGCTCCACGAGATAAGAAAACAGAGATAAGTCAGCGCATCCAATAGAACTGACACGAAGCCGCACAGTTGTCTCCTCTATCGTTACATTCCACTGACTATTTAATCTTCGGAAGCTAGCCCTAAGAAATGCATAAACTAAACTTGTTATACCAGTTTTCTGTCACAAGCTTTACATCTTTTCCGAAATGATTTTCAAAATAACTGACGTGTTACTTTTTTGAGAGAGGTGTGTCAGGTCACATGTTATGGTTTTATCTGCTGTGATATAGACTGTAGAACAGTACGCAGTACAAGACAAGGCCCTTAAGCCCACGATGTTGAGCCGAACATGACACCAAATTAAACTAATCCCTTCTGCCTGCCCTTGGTCTATATCCCTCCATTCCTTGCATATTCATGTGCTTATCTAAAAGTCCCTTAAACGCCCCTATCAGAGCTGCCACCACCATCAACCCAGCAGCACATTCCAGACTCCTTCCACTCTCTGTGTAAAAAGACTTTCCCCTGCCATCTCGTTTGAACTTTCCCCCCCTCACCTTAAATACATGCCCCCTAGTAATGGATACTTCAACCCTGGGAAAAGGATTTTGACTGCCAACCCTATCTATGCATTTCATAAATTTACAGACTTATGGTGTGTTAGCTTTCATTAATAGAGGGATTGAGTTCAAGAGCTGTGAAGTTATGCTCCAGCTATACAAAACCCTGGTTCGGCCACATCTGGAGTAGTGTGTCCAGTTCTGGTCGCCTCATTACAGGAAAGATGTGGAAGCGTTGGAAAAAGTGCAGAGGAGATTTACCAGGATGTTGCCTGAAATGGAGGGAAGGTCTTACGAGGAAAGGTTGAGAGAGCTAGGGCTTTTCTCTTTAGAACGACGAAGGAGAACGGTGTCTTGATAGAGGTGTACAAAATGATCAGAGGTATAGATAGAGTGGATAGCCAGAGACTTTTTTCCTCGGGCAGAGGTAGCTATTACAAGGGTGCATAGTTTTCAAGTGAGTGGAGGTAGATATAGGGGAGATGTCAGAGGTAGGTTCTTTACTCAGAGAGTGGTCGGGGCGTGGAATGCATTGCCGGAGAGGGTAGTGGAGTTGGCCTCATTAGGGGCATTTGAGAGGCTATTAGATAGGCATATGGATGATAGTATACGGGAGGGGTGGAGGTTAGATAGACCTTAGGTTTAGGGTAAAAGTTTGGCACAACATCGTGGGCCGAAGGGCCTGTACTGTGCTGTACAGTTCTATGTTCTGTTCTATCAAGCCTATCCTCAGCCTCCACCTCTCCAGAGAAAACAACCCAAATTTTTCAAGCCTCTCCTTAAAGCCCATACCTTCTAATCCAGGCAGCATTCTGGTAAACCTCTTCTGCACCCTCTCCAAACTCTCCACATTCTTGCTGTAATGCGATAACCAGAAATGAACACAATCCTCCAAGTCTGGCTGAACTAAAATCTTATAAAGCTGCAACATGACATCCTGACTCTTGTACTCAATTCGCTGACTAACAAAGGCAAGCATGCCATATGCCTTCTTTACCACCCTATCTACTTGCGTGGCCACTTTCAGGGAGCTATGGATCCCAAGATCCCTCTGTACATCAATGCTGTTCAGAGTCCTGCCATTAACTGTCTATGTTTCCTTAATGTTCAATGTCCCAAAGTGCAACACCTCACACTTACCCACATTAAATTCCATCTGCCATTTATCTGCTCACATCTGCAACTGATCTATATCTCACTGTATCTTTTGACAACCTTCTACACTCTCCACAAGTCCACCGATCTTCGTATCATCTGCAAACTTATTCATCCACCATATACATTTCATTGATGTCATTTACATATACCACAAAAAGCAGATGTCACAGGATGGAATCCTGCAGAACACCAGCAGTCATGGACCTCCAGGCAAAAATTATCCTTCTATAGGCAAACTAATTCTCAATCCAAGCAGCCAAGTCACCATGGATACCATGCATCTTAATCTTCTAGCTGAGCCTTCTGTGAGGGAATTTGTTGAAAGCATTACTAATATCCATGTCAACAACATCCACTGCACTCCCCTCATCGATCACCTTTGTCAGCTCGAAAAGTTCAATCAAGTTAGTAAGACACAACCTGCCCTGTATAATGCCACACTGACTCTCCCTAATTGACTGCTTTTTCAAATGTGTGTAAATCCTGTCCGTAAGAATTCTCTCCAATAGTTTCCCAACCATCAATATGAAACTCACCAGTCTATAGTTTCTTGAATTATCCCTACTTCCCTTCTTGAACAGAGAAACAACATTAGCCACTCACCAGTCCTCCAGGACCTCTCCAGTGGCTAGCGAGGATACGAAGATCTTGTCAAGGCCCCAACAATCTCCTGTCTTGACTCTCTCAATAACCTAGGGTAGATACCATTGGACCCTGGGGTCTTAACTTAATGCTTTTCAAGAGATCCAACACTACTTCTTTCCTCATCTGAAAATGCCCTAGCATATTCGCATGCTCCACACTGAACTCACTATTCTCCATTTCCTTCTCCTAGGTGAATACCAACACAAAGTACTCATTTAGAATCTTGCACACATCCTCTGCCTCCAAGTACAAGTTACCTCCCTTATCCTTGAGTGGTCCTACCTTCTCCCTAGTTATCCACTTGTTTTTAATGTATGTGTAGAATGCCTTGGGATTCTCTTTATTCCTATTTGTCAAGGTAATTCACAGTCCCTCTTGCTCTCCTAATTCCCGGCTTGAGTTCTTTCCTGCTTTTGTTATGTTCCTCACAGGCCCTATCCGATTTTAGCTTCCTAAATCCTACATATTCCCCTTTTTCCCTTTTCACTAAATCCACAACCTCCCTCATTATCCAAGGGTCCCCTACCTTGCCATCCTTTTCCTTCTTCTTTACTGGAACGTGCCAGTCCTGAACTCGGATCAGGAGATCTTTAAAGAACTCCCACATGTCAAATGTGGACTTGCCCGATAACAGCTCCTCTAGTTAATACACCCTAACTCCTGCCTAATACTGATGTAATTTTCCCTCCCCCAATTTAGTACCTTCCGCCAAGGTCCTGATTTATCCTTATTCGTAGCTATCTTAAAACTTAAGGAGTTGCAATCACTGTCTCCAAAATGCTCTCTCACTGAAAGGTCAGCCACCTGGCCCACTCATTAGCTAATACAATGTCCAGTATGACCCTCCTGTAGTTGGACTATCCATATACTGTTTCAAGAAACCCTCTTGGATGTACTTAACAAATTCTGCCCTAGCTCAGGCTCTTGCTCTAAGAGAATTACAGTCAATATTGGGAAATTTAAAGTTACCCACTATGAAAACCTTGTTGTTATTGCATTTTTCCATAAGCTGCCTACATATTTGTTCCTCAATGTCCTAGTGGCTGTTGGTGGGGGCCTATCATACAATCCTATCAGAGTGTTTGCCCCCATCTTATTTTTGAGTTCTACCATATTCCATCAGTGGATGAGCCATACAGTATGTCCTCTTTGAGTGCAGATGTGACATTCTCCCTGATTAGTAATGCAACTCCTCCTCCTCTTGTACAGGTCACCCCTGCCTCAGAAGTGGTCCCAACCATCCAAAAAACTGAAACCCTGCCCCCTGTACCAACTACTTAGCCATGCATTCATCAGTCCTATCTTTCTACTACTAGCCTCACTGGCAATTGGCACTGGTAGTAACCCAAACCTTACTATACTTGAGGTCCTGCTTTTCAGCCTCTTTCCTAACTCCCTGTACTCACTCCACAGGACCTCATCCATTCACTGTGCAACTTGCTGGGGTGGGGGCTGCCCAAAGCACAATTCAAACTAGCCTGTGATTTTTATCAATGCAGCTGATGCTGAAAGTTGAATGGGAAGTCTGCCTGGTCAACATAATAGTTGAACAAAAAGACCCTGCTCTGAGTTCTTAGATGCAGGACATGAGCCTTGCTACAGGAGGTGGATGGGAAGAAGTTCCTTATCCACAGGAGGAGGTAGAGGAGGAGGTCCTCCTGACAAACACTGTGAAGATAGGGAGAGCAGAGGACTATGGCAATCACTGCACGTAAAGAAATTGTCAATGATGAACATCATTTCTTGATCTCAGATTTGCATCCGTCAGATCAGATACTGACACAATGTGTATTTTAGAGGTAGATGGAAGTGGGGCACATACATTACCAGTCAGGAATTGTCCGAAGTAAGGGCATCTTCAATTGCGTCATTTGGTAGTGCACTATGAGTTTGGGTTGAGGAGAAGGCAAAGGCATGGTAGTCTTCATGCTTAGACTTTAAAATAACATTATTTATCATACATTAAGAGTAAATATCGCTGTACATGACAATCATAGATATATCAGGCTATGATCTAATAGTTACAGTAGTTAAGGATGAATCTAAAATCTTCAAGTGTTCATATGACTTTATGACTGTTATGCCTATGTCTATGCTGTGGTCTGGGTCTGGGTCTGGTGCGGACTTTTAGACTGTCTGAGGTTCTCAGGTTCTAACTCCACCCACATATAGCTATGTATGTTCAGGTGATGTGCAGCTCCATGACATCATTAGAAGATAGCTCCAGTGAACGAATACCCTTACACAATGGTTGGTTGGTTCGCCGAGCTGGTTTGTTGTTCCGCAGACGTTTCGTTACCGTGCTTGGTAACATCCTCAGTGCAGCCTCTGATGAAGTGT